>NW_026944420.1:0-341109 GCF_033458365.1 Neurospora hispaniola | reverse complement strand
GGTATTAAATTTAAAGTATTAGTAGGGTTCCTAACTGTTATTAAAATTATTATTCTGTAGGTATATAAAATAATAAATTTCGTTTTGCCTTAATAAGAATATTATTTTAAATTTAAAAATATTAATAAATATTTTAAAATACTAATATAATTATACCTTATAATTCCTCTCCCTAAATATTTCTATTATTTATATCGTAGTATAATTTAATATTCTCGTAAAATACCCTCTATTATTTATACTTACTTTGAATATTTATATAATTAAAATCCGAGGTTCCTTTTATAAATTATTCTTTATTATTCGTATTTATTATAATCTACTATAATATTTAAATATAATCCCCCTCCTTATAAATTCTATCCTCGGGATTTTTATTTCCGTCCCCTACTTCCTATAATTCTATATACTATTTCCTTTATAAATTTCCCTTATTTATATTATTCTTTCCTTATTACCTTCCTATTACCTTCGTTTTATTCTTTATATTATTCCTTCCTTTTTAATAATATAATTCCTAATTACTTCCTTTACTTTCCCTACTATAATTCGAAGTACGTACTTTCTTATTTTCTACCTTTCCCTTCTACCTTTTTATAATTATTATTATTATTTATTTATTTTATTTTTCCCCTTTTAATTATTACCTTATTTTATCCTTCTATTTACCCTTTCCTACTATTTATATAATTATTTAATATTCTATTTACTTTATATTATTTTATATTCGCCTACTTTAAATTATATTTATTTACTTTAATTTATATTTATATAGGAACTTCCTCTTTTATTTATATAATATCCTTTTTACTTACCCTCTTTACCTCTCCTCTCTTTTTCCTCCTATCTTTACTTTTATAATTATATTTACTACCCCCTCTCTTAATTCTACAACCGCCTTACCTACCCCCTTATTTAAACTGCCCCCTACTATAAATATATATATTTTTACTATATATTTATATACTAATCCTTATTTCTTTTATAAATTCGATTAATATATTCGTTTTTCCTCTCTATTTTTTTCCTTTTTACCCTATCCTCTCTTTCCTCTCGCTTTATACCCGTAATTAACCTCTAATTAGTTATTTTTTTTCTGTCCTTTAATAATATTTACCCCCTTACCTATTTAGATATAATATTACTTTAATTTAAATATTTACTAATACTCTAACTTTAAACCTATATAAAGTATTCCATTTAATTAATACATACACCTACTAAATTAAAGGTACGCTATTTTCCCCTTATTATCTCCCCTATTTTTTTTTTTTTTTTTTTTTTTTTTTTTTTTTTTTTTTTTTTTTTTTTTTTTTTTTTTTTTTTCTTTTTTTTTTTTTTTTACTAACGTCTTCTCCTTCCAAAATTCAACGAAAGATCGCAGTATTCGCTATTACTATGCTGCTACATACTCAAAATCCTTTATAATATTTATAATTTTTAAAATAATATATAGAATATAACGGCCGAAATTATATATTTTATTAATATTAGTAGCCCCCTACCTACCTTCTTCCTATAACGGTTATATTAATTTATAATAATATTTTAAATTATAATATAAGCGCGCTTTATTAATAATAATCTCCTTATAACGTTACTTAATATATTTTAAATTAGGAACTTCGATTATAAGGGCTATTTGAAATTTAACTATTATAATATTAGTGATATTAATATTAATATTAATCTAATAGCCTTTATTAATAATTTTATTATTAATAATAATAGCTCTCCTATAAATATTTCTGTACTAAATTCTCCTATTTGTATTACCCCTTCCCCTAATTATAATTAGGGTCCTTAATATTAAATAGTTAATAGAAAGTTAGTATTTATAAATAGGAAATTAAATAAATTATTAAAATTCGTAAGGGAGGATTATAAATAAATAATATAAAGTAATATTTATAAATATTATTAATAAATACAATAGTATATAGGAATATTCCTCTTAAAATTGTAGATTCTAATCCTATATTAATAATAATAAATATTATTAAAGATTTTTTTATTTAAAGTAATAATAGAAAATATAAGTTATATTCTATCTAACGTTTTATTAATATCCTATATTAAATTAAATTACCTTCCCTTCTTATTTCTCGTCCCCTTTAATATTTCTACTTTATATTTCTATTTTATATTTCTATTTTTATATCCCTACTTTATACTTTATATCTATATTTTATATCTATATTTTATATTTATATTTTATATTTTATATTTATATTTTATATTTATATTTTATATCTTATATTTATATTTTATATTTATATTTTATATTTATATTTTACATTTTACATTTATATTTTACATCTACATCTTATATTTCACATCTGCATCTTACGTTTATATTTTATATTTACGTCTTATATTTTATATTTATATCTTATATCTACGTCTTACATCTTATATCTATATTTTACATTTATATTTTATATTTTACGTTTATATTTTACATCTATATCTTATATTTACGTCTTACGTTTTATATTTATATTTTATATTTTATATTTATATTTTATATTTTTATTTTAAATTTCTAAATAATTACTATTTTCTTCCTATTATTTAATTAACCCTTATTAACTTAGTAGTCGGCCCGCTGCTAATACACTACTACTATATCTCCTTAACCTTATATTCCTTAAAAAGGTTTAGGTAATTTATATCCTTTTATAAAACTTATAAATTTTTATTATTCGGATACCCCTTCTATTTAATTTAGAACTAATATTAATAATTAAATTTATAATATTTTATAATTACTTTAATTTTATACTAAATATTATCCTCCTTAATATTTATAATTTCCCTTTGCAATACTACTATAGTAAGATCCCTATAGTATAACTCTAATAAAATAATAGGGAATATTAAATAAATCCAATAATATATAAGGAATATAAATTGGTATACTATCTTTTTTCTTTAATAACCTTAATAATTTAAAAGGATTCTAAAAATTTATTTATTAATTTAATATTTAGACGGTATTATTTAATATATTTCGTATTAAATAAAACTTAACTTCCAATATTAAATTCCTTTAATTTCCGAATTTTATTATATTATTTTATATACCCCTAATTAATAATCTCTAAACGCTACAACTTCTAACCGCCTATAAAGTAATTTATTAATTTAATTAGTAATTATTATCGGAAGGACCGTCCTCTACCTTTACTCCGGTCCGCTAATCCCTGAAAATAATACCCAAAGAATAGCTCCGAAGGGGATTTTCTAATAGTAATATAAAAATAATTATTATATATTTATTATACTAATATAATTTTTTCGGCTTAATCGACCTACTCTATATTATAGAAGATTTAGAAATATAATTCCAAATTCTAATTTTACCTCTCTATTTATCTATTTATTTAAAAGTATTAAATTATATTAAAGTATCTATAAATATCTAAGAATTCGTAATAAATTTTCTAAAATTAATTTATAAAAAGGCTACCTCTATCCGATATAATCGAATCTAAGAAATTAAATTATTAAAAAACGTTTCGCTAAAAAAGGAATATAAATTGCTAAATATTAATTATTTTCTACGTAGGGATATATAAAATATATTTAATAAAGTAATTAATAATAACGAAAATTATATTATAAATCCAATTAAATATAAGGTTAAATAATTTTAATACTCTAGTAATAAAATTATATAAAATATCTTACTAGGGGATAGTAAGGATAAATAACAATCTTAATAATTATATAATTAGTAATTACAAAATTTAACCTTTTAGTATATTAAATATTTATAAATATATAATTTAATATTGGTTGTAATAGTAGACTAATAATAGAATTAATTAATATATTTTAATATTTTCCTCTAACTTAAGTATTCTATTATTACTATATTATAATAAGTATAGAATAATTCGGCCTATATTTATTTTAAGATGTAAATTTAGTATTAATATTATAGAATTTTATTTTCTTCTATTTTCTAATTCTTCGTCCGTTTCCTCCCTTCGCTATTCTTTTATATTTCTTTAATAATAAATAAATCTTCCTTTATACTTCCAATAATTATTATTCTAATAATAATAATTATTCTTTATTCTTTTATACCTTATTACTATTATATATTTACTTATATTTCTTATAATAATACTTTTATTTTCCTTCCCCAATTTAATAACAATTTCGCTTGCGAATTTTACCCTCTTCCTTACTATTCTATTCCTTCTATTATTACTTTCAATTCCCTTTTACTTTCTTTCCTCCTTATTTAATTCGCCCTCCCCCTATAAATTTTACTTTTTTTTTTATAATTTAACCCTTCGTCCTTCAATGCTTAACCCTCTTTTATTTTACTTATATCCTATTATTATTCCCTCTCTTCTACTACCGTCTTCTAAATTTCTTTTCTAATTAAAATTACCTATTTTATTAATACCTTCGCTATTCAATTTTCTTTTATTATCCGACCTTTTTCTTTACCCCCTTTAATAACCTTTACTAATAAATAATTACCCCCTACCTCCTATTCTTCTCTTCGTAATTACAATTTCTTTAATAATTTATTTACTAAATTTAATTTTCTTAAATAATATTCAATCCTAAAATTATATACTATTAATTCTAATACCTACTAATTTTACCTTATATTAGTCTATTCCTTTTTTAAAAATATTATAAATTTAAATAATTTATAATTACTAAAAATAATTTATTTATATATAATAAATATTACTTTTATACCTTCAATACTCCTATAATTACTAATAGCTCTCTATCCCCAATCCTATACTTAATTTCCTCTAATAATTCCTTCCTTAAAAAGAAAACTACCGGGTATTATTTATTATTATATAATTATATAAAAACTATTCCAATTATAAATTAATATATTTATCTCTATTCAAATTTGTAATACTAGGTCGAAGTAATATAATATAGGAATTTCTTAAAACCGCTTTTTAAATTCCGTAAATACTTCTTCTACTTCCCTTATAAATTTAAACGGCCTCCGTTTATCCCCTTTAATAATTCTATTAAGGGTGTAATTACTTTAGAATATAATATTATAAAATATTAATAAAATCCTATAAACTTTAGGAAGATCTAAATATTATAAATGTTTATTAGAACCTCCTATTCTACTATTACTACTACCCTCTCTAAATTTATTACTATGCTTTCTAAGGAAATAATATATTTAAAAATAATATTCGCTTTATATAAAATTCGTATTTATTTAGATTTATATAGAAATTATAATTTTATAATTATTAAAGGACTTTCTTAATATAATTAATATAATTTTCTTTATTTTTACTATAAATTAGAATATTATTAAAATAAATAATATATATAGTATTTATTAACCCTGTTAATATATTATTAATATATATTTAAAATATTACTAGTATATTTGTTAATCTTATTAATATAATTAAAAATTTATAATACCCGTACTTCGTACAAAATACTATTTTCTCTTTATTCTCCTCTTGAATTTAAATCCTATAATATATATTCTTTAAATTTAATTTTATAAAAATTTTAATTAATAATAACCAATCTAGAATTTTTTAAATAAAGGGTAACGCCGTCTAATTCTTCTTCGTAACTTTATTTAACGCCCTAAAATTAATATAAAACTTTAATTTTCTATTCTTCTTTAGAATAAAAATAATAGAATATTTACTAAATTAATAGAAGGATAAATCTACCCCTTCTAAAATACTTCTACTAATTATTTGTATAATATTTTTAATTCTTTAATATTCAATATATAAATTAATCCTTAAAGCGCTAATTCCCTTCGATTAAATTAATATAATATTCTAATTAATTATATTAGGGTAAGAATATAATTAAAATTTCGAATACTAACCGGAATTCTTCGTATTCTAATGGAATAATTAATTCGAAGATAGCGGACTCGCTTTTTATTTCTTTTAATAATTCTAAGGGTTATAATAGTATTAATTCTGTAGGGGGTATTAAAATAAGGTAAATATTATTAAATACTATTCGAAAAATTTTTATTAAGGGGGTAAGGACTAAAAGTAATTCGGTTAATTCTACTATATTGAATAAAGTTATAAATTCTAATACTAAAGAAGAGGGGATTTCGAATAGGATATTTATATATATAGGAGGGTAGAAACCCTCCTTTACCCTTATTATTTTTTAAAGGTTTAATAATAGAATTAAATCCTACTATAATTCCGTTAGGATGGTTATAATATTGTATATTTCCTTTGCTAATATTATATTCAATACGAAATCGTTAACCTTAATATAAAATTAAAATAATTATTATTATTAATTAATATTGGAATTCTATTTATAAAGTTAGGAGTAATTAAAAATAATTTTTATAATTAGGGATTTAATTATAATAAAAATAATTCGCTTTGTTTACTTAATACTATAAGAATTACTTATTTTAATAAAATAAGTAATTGTACTATATATAGGAATAAATTGAAAAAAGAAATTAATAAAATAATAGGGTATTAAATTAATTTTTATATTCGATAGGAATAAATACTTATTAATTAAATTTAATTCTATACCTAAATTTATTAACCTTTATATATTCTACTAATCTCTATAAATCCTTATTAATAACTTTATTTCTAAGTATATTTATAATTTACCTATATTATTCTAAGCGGTTACAATTACTATTTTAATTATAATCGGTTTAATGTTCGTTTTGTATAAGGGGGTACCTATAGGGATAAAGTAATTCCGTACTAAATAGCCAATTTAATTATAATTATAATAGGTTTAATTCGGGTATATTATTATAAAATAGCCCATTATATTATATTTATAATAGGTATTTAATAATTTTAATTAAATATATTAATTATATAAGTCATTTGCTGCTTAGGGTTTGGATATTTCTCGCCTTTGGGTTTCCTAATTGGGATTTTTCTCCCCCCCCTAACTTCCCAATTGGGATTTTTCTCGCCTTTCTCGCTTCCCATTGGAGGATGGGTGGGGAAAACTCCACTCTGCCCACACGTCAATTCTAACATTTGTAGCAAAATAATTTCCAAATGTAATAAAACTTACGGAAATACGTATAATACTAAAAAAATTATATTATAAATTGGAAATAATTTATGCAATTCTCCTATATTATTTTCAATATAATATAGTGCGAATTACTATAATAAATAGAATTGCAAACAAGTAGCTTCTATATATTAATTACAATACTTAATTAATAGGCTAATAGGTCCTACGCATATAGCAAAGGATAGTAGCTTTTTAGTAAAACCCCTAATCGCTTACACACAGTTTTATAGCCCAGCTTTACAATAATATAAAAATTAATTGCCTTCTAAGGTCCCCGGTTTTCGCTATTATCTATATTAAAGAGATAGGAAATAAGTTCGTCGGCCTATGCCCAGCTTCGGCGGTTGCCGGCTACTAAGTGTAGTAGTATTAATATTAATTCGGGGTCTTATACGGCCCTATTATAAAAGAGGTCCTTTATTTCGTTGTAGTAGAACGTTAGTAGCTCCTCTCTTGCCGCTACGGAGGGTCGTAGCTCTGGGTACTTTTTATTCTCTTTAAGTAGCTTCTAATTTGTTAAACTATATAATTTAGACCTATATACCTAAAGAATTCCGAATCGCCTTTATATAGCGGTGGTATTTATAGTAGATTAGAAAGTTATTAACTAGGAATTGGTTGGTTATATCCGGTATAAACCGCTAATATTATTAGTAGAATAGCTATAGTAATTATTATTTAAAGTTATAGCGCGTTATTATTTCAAATATATTTAAATTATAGTAGGAATATAAACGGCTATTTTCGCCTCTCTTACTACTACTTCTAATTACCTCTACCTCTTCCCGCTATTTCTATATTTTATTAAAGAGTAACGGCTATTAATAAATAAGTCCGCCGCTATAGTAATATTGAAGCCCTCGTAAGGCTACGACTATAGTTATTATTTATAGGAGCGATATAGATATTATTGTACTTCTATAAATATATTCGAATAAAAGGTAGTAACGGTTAATTTGGGCGGAGAGGAAGCTAGCGATTTACTATATTGGAATAATAAACTACGGTAATACTTCAATTCATTCGGCATTGTTATTCTAGTTATACTTAGTAGAACTAGCACGGCTATTCGCTAACTTCTTCTATTTTTCTTTAATGCGCGAAAAAAACTTTAGAGAGATCTAATACTCCTTCCGAATACTATACAATATATTAACTATATTAGCTAAATTGTTAACCGCCCTTCGCTTTATTTGTAAATACCCTGTTAGGGAAGTGGTAAGGTTAGTAATAATAGCTTTACCACTCTATTAGAGTTAGCGGATATAGAGTGGGTCGAGAGTAAGATGTTCGTACGTAGGTGAAGTAAATACGTAGTAGCTAGTAGCGTCGAACGGCGCTTTAATAATATTATATAATTGTATATATTATAGTGGAAAAATGCGTTTTGAGATATCTAATTTTTAGGTAGTACTGCCTCGACTTCCAATATTAATTCGATATCTAATATTAAATGCCCTATAATATAGGGGGTAACTACTATAAGATAAGAAACTTTTAAAAAAAAAAAAAAAAATTTAAAATTTTTTTTTTATTTGATCTTTCTTTCTTGAAATCCCTTCTCTCTAGAGCTATATAGGCTATAATTTTGAATAAAGATTCTATAAACAATTTGGCCTAGTGGCTAAATAATTAAGAAAAGAGTTTTTTTTTTAAAAGTTTTGAGTTCGATTCCCGTTTGTAGTTATTTTTTTAGAGTTGAAAAAAAAAGGAAAAAAGATTCAGAGGTCTTACCTCTAGAATAGTAGTCCTCTAGGGACCTCTACCCTTCTAGAAATTAGAAGGTAAGGTACTTAGAAGACTACCTATTTTTTTTTAATTATAGGGCATTTAATATTGAATGTTAAATTAATATTGGAAGTTAAATTAATATTGGAAGTTTTAGTCTAAGACAATGTAATCTTTATATTTATTCCTAGACTAAATATTTATATTAAAGGGCGTAGATTCCTAGTACGGTAGATAAGGCTAACCGCTTATTCGTAACTCCTGGGGTAGGTAGCAATCGTAACGTTCCTATAGCCGGAAATGGTTGTTTAAGGATAATAGGTTACTATAGGAGGTTAGCGAAGTCGGTCGGCTAGGGCGAGGACTTTATTCGTATAGCGAAATTCCACTTCGTTTAAATCCGATGTTACCTCTTTAATTTAAGGGCGGCCTTTCTTCTCTAATATAGTCGCTGTGTTAATTGCAATTATATTTGTAATTTACCGGCGCCTAGCCGTAATACAGGATACGAGGTAGTAGGTACGCTAGAGGTATATAAATATAATATTATTATAATTAATAATTTATTTATTAAGGTCTAAATAAAACGTGCTATTTTCGTAGTAGGCGGGATTGAGCGTATTAAGGAATTTTTTCTTAATATTCCCAATACATTCTTCGAAAGCTTTATCAATAACTACCGCGACTTTTAAGGGATAGTTATAATTAACCGTCTAGTAATTGAATATAAAAGCCGTTTTCTCGTTCTTAATATTGAAGAATAATTATTAATTTTTAAAAATATTATATGTAGTTGGGTCTTTAAACGCAAGATTGTCGATATATTTTTAGATAGTCTATTATAAGGGGTCGAGGAAGCGTAGCTATATTATATAGGTTACTATAATTATTTAGTGAATATTATAATAGGGTAATAGGAAGCCCCCTTACCTATCGCTTTCCTCCTTATCGATATTAGCGTTACTACCATCTACCACTTATCGGCGGCTACCTTCCTTAGGCGCGTATATAATATTAATTGCCCCTATTTTCGAAAGAGGACTATAAGCCTCTATATTATAGTCCTTCCGAATAAATTTAAGAGCCGGTAATATAATATTATTAGTCTAATATATTATATTCTATATAGAAGTAATACTCTCTAATAATAGCCTATTATTATTAATTTAAAGCTTCGGCACTTACCTTCGCAATTATTTAAAGAGGCCGGCGTCGGGTTCGAAGGTAGTAGGGTTATCGCTATTACCTATTTAGATATTACTATTAGTTTATACCCTAGTATAATAATATATCCGGGGAAAGAATATATATAGAAGAACGTAAAATTATACTTTAATATAGGGAAAAGTATAGTAGGGATTTTAGTATAATAGGCAGAATTCCTAACAATTCCGGTTCTCGATAAAAATATTCAATTATAAATATATTTAAGTATAGTAGGGTACTTCTCTTATTAGTTTATTTTTCGAATTTATAGTAATAGAGGTATATATAAGCCTTAATTTTAAAAAAAGAGACGAAAAAAAATTAAATTATCTCGTTACTCGCCAGCTTCTAGAAGGCTGCCTAGTAGATTGGTTAGCCGGCCTGCCTTATTATATAAAGGTTAGGGTTAATTATAAGCTAGGGTTAGGGTTAGTAGTAAGTTGGGTATAGGGTTGGTAATAAACTAGTATTACGGAGAGTAAATTAGTAATAAATTGGGTAGGGTATTACGGAAGGTTAGGGTTAGTAGTGAATTAGGGTATTGTAGAGGGTTAAGGTTAGTAGTAAGCTGGGGTTAGGGTTAGTAGTAAATTAGAGTATTATAGAGGGTTAAGGTTAGTAGTAAACTAGGGTTAGGGTTGGTAATAAGTTGGGATTAACTATAGATATTAAATCTAGGTTAAAGTACCTCTATTTACAATAGCGGCTCTATATTAATTTTTTAGTAACGAACGCTTTAAATATATTAATTTAGTTGTACGAAATATAATAAAATATGCTATATTTATTAAAAAGCTTAGTAACGTTCGTACCCTCAATTTTAATTTCGTATTCTTTATTAAACTCTTTTATAGTAAGGGTTGGGGTACTTCTTAGTAATTTCTACGAATAGGTAATTATAGTACGAATAGTATATACTTAAGTATAGTAGTATCGTTTTAATTACTAAACATTTTGAGGTATATAGCCACTTTATAAGTACTAAAAAGATGTACGCATATAAGTAAGTCCCTTTACCTTTTTAGTTAACAATAATTTAATTAGGTAAAGGGTATAAATTGATAGTAGTTATAAATAATTTCTTATAACCAAATATACTATTATATTTATAATATTAATTATTAATATTAATAAAAGAATATTTATATAATTATTAATTCGTTTAATAAGATAGTTCTTTAATTACTTATTCGCAATTAAACATATTATAAAGTTGGGTATTTTTAAGTATAATGTATAGGGTACCCTTTATTTATAATAGTAAATAAAAATGAAAAACGAAAAATATAGTAAGAAAGGGGAAATTAACCCGGTTAACCGTCTAATATTAATCTATAAATATACTACTAGGGGACGTATTACTAGCCTAACGTAATATAAATACTAATTTATTATTATAAAGAGTACTGCTAACTACTGTATGTAGACGGCTGGCCGGGTTAGTTTCCCCTTTCTTACTATATTTTTCGTTTTTCATTTTTATTTACCATTATAAATAAAGGGTACCCCACATATTATACTTAAAAATACCCAACTTTATAATATGCTTAATTACGAATAAATAATTAAAGAGCTATCTTATTAAACGAATCAATAGTCATGCAAATATTCTTTCATTAATATTAATAATTAATATTATAAATATAATAGTATATTTGGTTATAAGAAATTATTTATAACTACTATTAATTTATACCCTTTACCTAATTTAGCTTTTAGTAGGGTAAAATTATATTATTTATAGTACTCTCTATTAAGTATCCGCCTAATAGAAATTTAATTTTCTTACTTCTATTTACTACTAATCTCCGAATTTAATTAACCTTAGTGTATTAATTTCGATTATTGCTCGCTTCTACTTTATCTTTATCCTTTACACTCCTAACCCTAAATATTATTAATATAGGCTAAATCGGCTCTTAGGGTTATTAATTAATTAATATCTAATTTTTAGTATGGGTATATTAGAGTAGGAAGAATTGAATTTATAATGCTTTAGGGTAGCGATATATTCCTTAATAGTATACCTACTTAATATTCTAAGGAAGGAAATTAGAGGGAGAATAATATGGGAAATATGTAAAAGATATAGTACTATTATTAGGCACTAATTATATAATACCTATTATATAATATTTTATTAAAAGTCCGTGCCCTAGGCCGCTTTTATTAACCTTGCCTATTTACTAGTACTCCCTTCTAAGTATTTAGGCTGCCCTAGTTTCTATTTTCCCTCTTCTATTAAATAACTCTAGAATTAAACCTTTTTCGTTATCGCTTTTCCAGCCTCCAACACACCTACTATATATCTTACTAATCTTAGTAAAGTATTAAAAACTATATTTATTTTAATTTCCAATTAATATTGCTAAGTATATTAAGGTAAGTACTTTATAAGTTGGGAAATTTTAGAAGATATAAAAGAAATATAAATAAAAATATAAATATAGTTTAAAAGAGAATTTAGCTAATGTCTAATTTAATAATAGGGGGTATATACTTAAGAATCTATAAAGAATTAGTAAATTATTCGGTACTACTTTTATTTTCATCCGACTTCTTTTAATTTACTTATACTTAGAAAATCAAAGTGGATCTACGTATAAATAGAGTTTTTATATAAAAAGAGTAGCTATAAAACATTATTATATAGTTATTATATATAGGTTTTCGCTATAGTAATATAGTAGCTCCGAATACTACCTTAGGTAGTATAGCGGTATTAGGAATATAATTGTAGTAGTTATAGAAGTATAAATATAATATATAATATACTAAAATTTTAGTAGGGATTTTCCAGTCGTTCTACTTCATTATAATTAATTATATTTAACTATTAAATACTCTATATAGTATAGGGTTATACAAATCTATAATATCTTCACATTATAGCATTTACCCTATAATACCCGAAGTATAAATAATAATTCTATATAACTAAAGTTAGTATGTACACTTAACTAATAAATTTAATAGAATATTAGGAGAATCGTATATGTGCTATAACGACTTAATATATAATAATTTCTTATTAGTTAAAAGTAGGCTAAAGAGAAGAAAAGGGAAAGGATACTAGAACCCTACTTAAGTTAGCCTTAAATAAGTAAAGGCATATACTCGTCGGTTAGGTAAATTCGCTTCGCTAGTCAACCAATTCTTATTATCCCTTTAAGGATATTAATTTGGGAATTAAGATAAAGATAATTAAAACTTTACCTAGGAGTATAATAAGTAACGGTGAGGGCAATAGCGACGGCCTTATAGTATTATAGTAGTAATGGTTATAAGAGGAAAGTTGGGAGACGCCGGATATTTTAACTTTTATTTATTAGCCCCGCCTTCTTTTACTTTCTCTTTCTTTCCTTTTCGTCTTCCTATCTTCCTTCTAAAATTTTAAGTTGTAATATAAATAATTGAGACTTATATTAGTAAGTAAAGTACGGCAATCTTTATTAATAATAGCCTCGTCCTACTTCTCTTTAATTTTTAAGATTGTAATATACTCTAGGTTATTTATTATTATATGAATAAGGGTAAACTTACGTATACCTACCCCAAACCTACATTTCCTTTAATTTAGTTATTTCTTTCACTCTTTTCTATACGGCTAATTACAATAGCACTAGTACTAACACTAGTACTCTGCCCGCCATTATACTAATACTTTATACGTATTTATATTAAAATATTATTAATAGTTTCTAAATTATTTAAATTATTAAATATTAATATTTAAAGTAGAGTAGTATAAAGTAATATAGAATAGAATAGAATAGAATAGAGTAGAGTAGAGTAAAATTCCCTTAATATTATAAAAGTATTATTAAATTAGCGCTATTAAATTTACTATATAGGATTTACTAAGTTAGAATATACAAAATATTACAAAGTACGGATAGTTAAAATGACGTATTTTATATAATAATTAATATTCCTAATTTTTGGGTATATATAAATTTAAAGTAGGTATACGGAGGTTTACATATAAATAAGGCCGTTGTTGTTAGGGACGGGTACAAGCTCAACCGCCTTCTTATTCTTTAATATATAAGGCGGCTAATACTTTATACTAGGGTCTTCCTTAAGGGCGACCTTCTAAATAAAGGCTATAGTAGCTCGTTAAATCTCTCTAAATCCATCCTTAGTATTAACGATCCTTCTCGTTACAACCTTAGTACTAAGGGCTTCCTTAGTATAAGCGCTACTACTAATAACTATATATTTATAAGGATTCTACTTCTAAATATTAACTTTAATACGGCGCTTCTAGTACTCCTACCAATCACACACTAGCTTCTTAATATTAATAGATACTTTAAAAGTACTTTTAGCCTCGTTATAGACTTTCTTAATTGGCGAATTGTACCCTTTAATCCGTTATTATATAATTAGTAATTCGAAAATACGAAGCACTTTATATAGAGTTACAGCTTTAAAGCGCTTAGGGAATAATAATTCTTATAGTACCTTTACTAATTTATATAGTATTATCCTACGGTCGTAAAATTACTTTCCATACCTAAAAGTACTTAGTTATATAGGATATCCGCTATTAAAATATTAGAAAAGCCTTTAGGCACGGGTTATAAGCCTAATATATTAAATTTGTAACCCGTATATTATCTTATAATTGTAAATTACTTTTTATATTTAGAAGTACCTAATTATAGAAGGTATCCGCCTTTAAAATATTAGGAAAGTCTTTAGGCACGGGCTATAAACTTAATGTATTAAATTTATAACCCGTATATTACCCTACAATCGTAGATTACTAAACTACTAGGCATTTTTCTTAATAACGCCTTTAGAATCCGCTAATAATATCGAATTTAATTAAAGATATAAGTATTTCCTAGAAAACCAACCTAGCTTAGGAGCCCCTTACTAAATTAAATACTCTCCCTATACTCCCGTTATAGTAAGTATTATTTTTACTAATTATTCGTATAATTATTTATACTTAAATACTCTAACATTATATCTAAATAGTAGTTTAATAACTATTAATTAATTATATTATTAGTAATTTCGGTACAATTATTGATATAACTGTATATTAAGTATTATTAAGGGCCCCGGACTATTATAAGCATCCGGTACTATAGCTTCTATATTTATATTTTTTAAAATACGGTTATTTAAGCATTTTCGTAGTAATTGATCGGGCGTCGTTAATAAATATTAGGCGAACTTCAACGAGGATAGGTACTTAGGGAGCTATAAACTCCCTATTTTCGTTTTAGCTAATTTAGCGTAGAATTTGAAACCCATCTCGTCCTTATTACTAATTTAAAATAGTAAGAAAACCATAATTATAACACTACTATAACTAATATACTATAGAGAACCTACAATCCCTTAGCTATTTACCTAATAAAAGTAGGGTAGGAAGTGATTTTTAAACCTTTTAAATAATTAAGACGGGAGGTATTAAATTGGACGAGCTTAGAAGTATAGAGGTCCTTTATCTATTGAATAATTCGAAGCCTTCTCCTTCTTATTAAAGAATAAGTATAATTATTAGCCTTTTTAGTATTATTTAAATAATTTAGGATAATAGAAAAAAGAATAGAAACTTTTAAGAAAGGTATTAATAATTAGAGGTATATAGGTAAGTAAGGTAGGTATTTACCTATATAGACCTTATAGGTATAATCCTTTAAAGTAACCTTTCTTTTAAATTTGTATAGAGATTTACTAAAAGCGAACGGGAAATAAATTTATTATAAGAATATAAAGAAATTCGGCTAACTACTATACATTAGACTTCTTATTCCTTAGCGCTATATCTACTCCTCCTTATTTTAAATTTCTATTTATTCAATTTCTCCTCTTGCTCTCTCTCTCTCTCTTTAAATTAATCTTCTTCACTCGCAAACGACCCTCTACCTTTCAATTTCTCTATATAAGTATATATTATTTTTAATAGTCTATTTAAATTATACGTCTTAAGATTTATAATACTACTTCCCTAAATAATCGCTTCTCTAAAATTAAGCGCGTAATAGTACTCTATTTTATACTTTTCTATATTATTTACTACTTCTATAATAATACGTAGATTAGCGTCTATTTATATTTTTTTAAATAGTATAAAGTGGTTAATAAATACCTACATATTAATTATAAAGCTAATCGACTCCGCAGGTTCTTTCCGTCTTTTTACCCTAAAGGTACTCCTCTAGGCTCTTAGCGTTATAGGAACTCTATTTCTCTTCTTAATTAAAGAGGGGGTCGAAGAGGGGGTCGAAATTCTTAGCTATAACATATCTTCTCTCTATCTTCCTAAATCTATACTACTAAAATCTCTTCTAAAATTTACTACTTCGTCGTCTCTATTTATAGTATACAAATAATTAATAAACTTACGATTGGATGGTTTCTCCTACTAGGGGAGATTATAAAAAAATTCTTTAGGTATTTAATTATTCTAATTAATAATTTCTCTTTATAAAGGGTGCTTTTATAAATATTGTATTAGATTTCTAAAATAGATAAACTTTTATTTCGTAGGTTTATTATAGTTAGAGGACCTTTATATAGCTAAATAGATCTGCTCCTTTTAATTCTTAATTATAAGGGTTGCCCGCTATTAAATAGTCCTTAGAATATTATAAGCTATTCTTATCTATTACCTAACTATAATTAACTTTATTTATTCTCTATTAGGGATTTAATTATAAAATTCCTAATATTATCCTTCTTCCTACTTTACTAGGTCTATACTTAGGGGATCCTTTCTAAAGGTATTAATAAAGAATAATCTAGCCGCTTTTAAATATTAGTAGCTACAAGACTATTTTAAAGTCTAGTATAGGAAGGGCATTATCCGCTACCTAACCCTATTAGTAATAGAGGGGATCCGGTTGCTATTAATATTTATATATATATAATTTTCCGCGGAAAACCTCATATATACTTCCTTCAATGTAAATTCCCTATCTTAGTTATAATTACTATTATAGAAGAACTAATACAATTCTTCCTAATTGAAGATAATAAATTGAAGGTAAACGAATATTTAAATTAGAATATATTAAAATTTTATTTTTCTAATTACGGTTTAAAGGGGCCGGTTAACTTTATTATTAATTCTAATTAATTCGCCGTCGTAAACTTTTATAATATTATTTAGAATATAAATACGGTCCCTATAGTATTTTAATATTTAATATAGAACTACCGTAATTAACGTACCTTCTAAATAGTTCTTTGTATTATTAGTATATTATAGATTAATTAGGTTTAATATAATTAATTCCTACTTTATTTTAAGTATATTTCTTTTTATAAGTTAATCGAAGGGTAGGTCGATAATATCTTCTCTTATAGCGATTTAGAATATAGGTTTATCCGATTCAAATATAGTAATTTCGTAGGCAGGGGATTTATATACATTAATATATATATTTTTAATAAATACCGCAAATCTCTAATTAGTATTTTCGGAGTAGGGCCTTACTCCGTTAATTCTAAAAGGATAAACCTCGCCAAATTATAACGGATATAATAATTATAATTAAATTTTTTAAGTCTAACATTATATATATTAGAAAATATATATAGCGTTATTAGGAAGTAATCTAAGGATAGTACCTATAAAGTAAGGTTGGCGGTTACGAGTAATTAAGGAACTTATAATAATAAATCTATTATTAGGATAGAGGTAGGTAGGTAGGTAAAAATTTTCTTAATTAATTTTAAAAATTTTAATAGTTTGGATTAATATATTTAGAAAGTAGAAAGAAAAAGTTTAATTCTTCCTAATTATTGGGAAAAAAGTAGGTAAGTAAATAGCCTTATTATATATAAATTTTAAAAGAAGCACTTTAATTCTAATTATTCGGTAATTTATATTTAATCGGTTATTAAAGAAAGTAATCTCGAATATTTAATCGACCTATATAACCGTCTTATCCTCTAAAATAGAAATAAATCTAGTAAATAATTTTATATAGGACGAAAAAGAAGAGAAAACTTTCCTCTGTATAATCGGGCTGCCTAGGCTAATTATTAAGGTTCCTAAGCCTCTAAAGGAGATCTTCTTTTATAAATCCTAATATTTAGATTAAGTATAAATATAATATCCTTACAACCTTATATAGGACGAAAAAAAAGAGAAAGCTTTCCTCCGTATAACTAGGCTACCTAAGCTAATTATTAAAATTCCCAAACCTCTAAAGGAGATCTTCTTTTATAAATTCTAATATTTAAATTAAGTATAGATATAATATTCTTACAACCTTATATAGGACGAAAAAAAAGAATAAACTTTCTTCCGTATAACTAGGCTATTTGGGCCAATTATTAAAGTTCCCAAACCTCTAGAAGAGATCTTCTTTTATAAATTTTAATATTTAAATTAAATATAAATACAATATTTTTACAATTCTTATTTTATACTACTCGTCTTCCTTTATTTATCTTCCTATTTACTATCTCTCAAAATTTAAATAGTAATATAGCGTTTTCTTCTTATCCTTTAATCTCTTATAATAACCCTCTATAGGAAGTAATCTAATAAGATCTTTCTAAAGTAAGTCGGGATTATACTCGCTAGTATAAGTACTTAATTAACTATACCTTTATTTATAAACGATTAGTTACTCTTAATAATATTCAGCCTATACTTTACTTCCCTTTCTACTCTACTAATTAAATTCAATATAATAATAAACGCCCTAACGGAAAAAAATAAATCCTTTCTAAAGTTTATATTAATTTCGAATAGAATTTACCTATCCTTTAAAATAGCCTTCGTAGTATACTATATTCGCCCAACTATAATATATTCACTACCTACATTAAAATCTTTATAATTAAGTCTCCTACTTTAATTAGTATACTATATTTACATTAGTATTTACCTTCTAACTGTAATCGGTTCTAATAGTTCTATATTTCGTTCGGGCTTGCTCAGGGATATTAGAGTACTATACTACAGGCTTTCAATTCCCTTAAGGAAAAGTATAATTATATAGTAATTTTTATTAAGAAAAAAGGCGGTTAGCCTTTTAAATATTATAACGTTTATATAAATATAAAGAAGGAGTGTATTCTTACCCTTATAATTTAAACGTTCGGAAAGGAGTAAGTTATTTGCTCTTGGATATTGTTACTTCTTTACTAATTAATGTTTTTTCTTTACTTAGAAACCCTATTATTTATTTTTATTATATTTAAAGATTATAAAAGACTTATACTTCGGTATATATAAGTATATAGTAATAGGAAATTCCGCCGGTCTAGGCTCCTTTCGTAGGTTGTATTTCTATAAATAAAATTGTAAAGGGGGGAATCTATATTAATTATTACTAGTATAATAAATAATTACTCGATTATATAGCTTCTACGGATTTCCTTAGTACTCTTAAATTATATTGTTGGAGGTATAATAATAAATATAGGTCCGAGTATAATCTTTTGAAGGGAAGGAAGGGTATATTGGAAAAGTCTCCTATAAAAATCGATAGATAATCTCCTAGGGATTGGATCTACTATAGTAGGCCTATCCCTACTATTTAAAAGGATTAGAAGGAATATATATTATATAAGGAATAAGTATTAGAATTGAAAGGGAAAGGTGTAAATGTCCGGAGTGTAAAATAGTATACTAGGATAGAAGACGAAGAGGATTCGCCTTCTCCTAATTCTAAGGAGGATTTTTGCTCTTATAAATATTATTGTTTTTATTAATTTAATTATAATTCTAGAGTAAATTTGCGGTATTAAGAGATTGAAGTTAAAGGATTTTATAGGGAATTTTTTAGGAGGAGTAGGAAAAGATTAGAATAGATAAGGGAGAGGAGTTTAGGTAAGTACCTTTAAATAAAGGTTTTGGAGAAAATTTAAATATATATTACTAAAATTCTTTAGTATTACTCTTCTCCGGGAATTAATCTACTCGGGAGTAGTTAGAACTCTAATATTAGTAATTCTTTTAGTATACTTTTTCTATTCCCTTTAAAAGCGATTAATATTATTAAAAAGGTATTTGAATATTATAATAATATACGTTTTAATTGAATGTGTGTAAAATAGTGATTTGGAAAGAATTTAGAGTAGGAAGTTTGTGTGTGAGGTAATTTATAGGATTTATATATATAGGTGGGCTCCCGTGGGAAGGCTCCCGTGGGAGTGGTTTATTTAATTGAATAGACCTAACCGATGGGATTGCGCTATTTAGTTAGGTAATTTGATATATAGTAGCGCTAGTGATATTGTTCTGGTATTACCGATAACGCTTTAATGCTTTTGTATAAAAATAAAATTTGAGATAGTTTTTTTGGAATTATTCTAGTATATAAATATTATATGTAATATATAAGTAATAAGACAATACTTTTACTTCGTAGAGAGTTTTCTTTATTTATAGTTTTAGTTGTAGGATATTTTAATTTAGTTTATTGAAAGAGATATAAAATAATTAATTTAAAAAAAAGTAAATAATTTTTTAATAATAAATATTAAATTTATAATTGTAAGGGTATATAAAATTATAAGAGTAAATTAATTTAAGGAAGATCGTAATATAAATTAAATATAAAATTAAAATTAAAGAAAGAAGGAGGGAAAAATATAAAGGTTAGAGGGTTGTATACGATTAAGTAGGTATATACGTACAGCTTTATTTAATGACCGCTAGGTTAAACCTATCCTTTATAGAGGTAAATGATAGGACGATATTTATTTACTAGTAGATATTAGAATATATTACTATATAGCTATTATAGGGGATTTAACTTTATAATAAATAGTATATTGATATATACCGTAGAGATAATATAGAATTATATATTTACAAAAAAAAAAAAAAAAAATTTTCCGCTAATCGACGATATGGAATAGTTTGAATATTTCTTTATTTATTAATTCTACTTTTATTGGGTGACGAATCTATTACCCTTAGGTTTATGTATATTGGGTTGTAGCGAGCCGGATTCGGTTTGTTATAGCCTAATATAGTGGAAAGTATGTGTACGATAATTGTAATAGAATCCGTTTTACTTCTTTAATTAAGTATTATTAATATTTAGAAATTTTTATTTAGTAATACTATATATTAATATAAGTATTAGGTTATAATTAACTATAGTTTATTAAAATGAATATATTACTTTAATAATAAATCTGCTATATATTAATCCCTTTAATGGATCCCTTATAGTCGGAATCTTCTTTTAAATAAATTTATTTATATTGAATTTATTGTAAGATAGAATAGTAATTACGGGCTTGATTGTACTATAGTAAATAATTTAGTAATTTTAGTGTTGAATTAATTTTGTACTTCTTTAGTATAATTAATAAATTAGGTTATATTCGGAATCGCTTTATAATTTTAGGGATAATATTGTATTATTATATATAGCCCGCAGTTATACTCTTTATATAGTAATATAACGGTAAAGCTTTTCTAAAATACTCCCTATTATTTTGTGTTCGTTAGTCTTAGGTTGTAAGAGATTAGGGTGCTATATTTATAGAGTATAAAAACGCTGAGGGGCCTTCGATATAGTTTTAAATATGGGGTCGGGGTCCTTTAAAACTGTTAGAAATTTAGTATATTACGGTAAGGATTCTAGCCTTTTTATTAGTTAAATATAGGATTTGGGGTAAGTGTAGGTGGTTGTAGCGATTTGCAAATTTTTACTAAAATCTAGCCGAATATAAAAAGTATAATTGTAAAACTGTACCTTATAGTTACTAAAATTGGGTTTTTTCTATAGTAATACAGCGGCTCCGAATATAGCCTTATCTTCTACCTATAAATATTTCTTTATTCTCTTGTACTTGCGTCCTATAGTAATAGATTAAAATAAGATTTATTTAGATAGAAGTTAGTATTTAGATAGTTAATAGTCTTTATAGATTATATAAATAATATTCTAAGTATTTTATATAAGTAAATACCGATAGTTATAATATTAATACTTTTAATTACTATAAAAGATTTTAATATTAATTAAATAATATTAAATATACTACCGAGAGTTAACCCTTTAATAATAGCGCTAAATCTATATATTTTCTTTACTAAATAATTACCTATAAAATATTTAAGAAGTATCTTTCTCGTATTATAGCCTTTATTAATTGTAATAGTTTAAATTAGCCGGGCTGCTATAGCCTATAGAGGCTTCCTTACTATGCCCAGTTTGCTGGGCTCCTAAATTGCTGTGCCCGGGCTACTAAGTAGTTCGTACTTTGGCTCTCTTATAGCATATCCTTTCTATGTAAATAGCTAGCTGGAAGCCTTCCCTCCTTCTTAAAACGTCTTCTCTTTTACTTTCTATACTACGAATTACTTCTAGTTATTATAGTATTTGGAAGTAATAGTCCTTACTATGTGACTAACTATATTATTTATCCCTGTAATAATAATTAAATATGAAATACTTAAAAAGAAGTATCTTTATCCTATTATTATAAAATGTACTATAATAAATTTATTAGTAATATATAAATTAATAAAATATTTATACTTATATAGGGAGATTATAGTAGTATTAAGTAATCTTAGTACTAATTTAGGATCTTTAGTATTAATTCTCGTATTCTTAATACTAATCCTAGTACTCTTATTAATTAGTACTAATTAATATTTTATTTTTCTTTATAATTTCTTTTTTAATTTTTTTTACTATTCTAAAAAACCGTTTATAATACTAAGAAGAGTTCATCTTTTAGTATATTTCTAATATAGGGGGTGATTATTATTTATAATAGTAAATAAAATAAAGTAAAGGAAGATATTGTAGGAAGGAGGAAGGCTTCTAGCTAGCCGTCTATATAGAAAGGATATGTTAGGAGAAAGTTAAAGTATAGGCTACGGGGTAGCCCGGGTATAGTAGTCTAAATACCTAGACTGGGTACGGTATAATAAGTATAAGGGCGTATATAATTATAAGAGTAAGTTAATTTAAGGAAGTTATAATATAATTTAATATAATATTAAAATTAAAAATAAAAGGGAAGAGGTGTATAGGTAGGCTAATTGTACGAGGTTTTATAGTATACGTGCGCTAAGCTCTATTAAGGTATACGTATATTATTAGAAGAGTTAAATACGCAATTCCTATTAGCTTTAACTTATAAAGTTAAATATATCTAATAAATTTATTATTATTTTTTTACTTTTTAAAAGAATAATATATATACTGTTTAAATATATATAAATAGGTTAATTATTTTATTACACTTTTTATTTAATCTCTAAATATAGTAACCTAGAAGGTGAAATTAAATCTTAGATTGTAATTCCTCATTAACTTTTATAAAACTTTTAACCTTTTAGGATTAATAACGCCTTTTATTCTTCTTATATAAGTACTTTAATTATTATATTTATACTTCTACATTAGAAATTGTAAAGAGATTATACTTCTTTACTAATAAGTATATATATTTATAGACTCTTCTACTAAAATAAAGATCTAATACCTACGGAAAGAACGAATACTCGCTATATAAGGCAAGTTACTATTAATCTACCTCCTCCACTTCGCTAATAAAATGTAGTTATTAACGAGATAACTATTAATTAATATAAATAGGGTATTGATTTCAATATTTATATTAATTAAATAAATAATATTCTTAAAAATTTATTTAATAACCTAATTTACCGTCCTTATTGTAGTATATTTAATATCGTCCTTCTTCGCTTAAAGGCTATAGTATACTAATTTCGTCTTCTTCCCTAGTTCGTTCTAATATACCTAACCTTCCCAATCCTATAAAACCGTATCGGTATAGGAATTTTATAAAAGTAGATATACTGCCTCTTTATACGAAGTTTCCTAGCGTTAGGGAAATTATTATTAATATTTCGCCGTTGGAGTAGATAAAGGTATTTCCGGAGGATTTTAAAATAGGAGGGAGTAAGGATAAAAATGAATTATAAAGTTAAGAAAAGGGCTTATTACTTAGTAAATAAAATTAAAATTCAATATAAATATATTTAATTAAAAGTAACTATAATTTTCTCTTATTACTTATAATAATTCGCTCCTTGCTTCTCTTCTATCCTATTTATATATAATTGTAACTAAATATTAAGCCCGTTTAATTAACGATTTATAATTGGAATAATTCTTTTTTTTACTTTAATATTTACTTTAATACAATCGTTAGAAACCTATTTACTTTTAGAGGAATAGGAGATTACTTAAATATTTCTAAAATTTAAATTATATTTGCTTTAGGTAAGTCTTCTATTATAAGATATTTAATAATATCTTTTTACTAATATTTAATATTTATTTTTAAGGTTTTTATTAGAGGTGTAGAGCTATTACTATAGAAATTACAATTGTAAACCCCTAATAACGTTAGCCCTTAAAGAAATTACTATAAATATAAGTAGTAAAGTTATTTAATAATTTATTTAATATTTATACCTAGTAAATAAGGAAAATAAATTAGAATTTTGAATAATAAGAATGTTTATAAAATCGTCTATACGATAAGGTTAATTACAATTTTCTCTTTTCTTATAATAATTGTACGTAAATTTATATATATTATACCTAATATACTATAGTAGAAATATAAAAAGAATGTTAAAGTTTAAGAGGGGGTTATAAAGGTAATTCTAAATTTTAGAATAAATAATTAGCCTAGCCTTATTGTAAGATTTAGTACTATTAATTAAGGGAGGCTTTTGATTGGTCGGATTTGGGTGTAAAATAGTAAAAGCTAAAGACCCTTATAATGACCTTCTGAAAGGGGTATTATAAGGGTTTTAGAGTTTTTGTCTTATTTTTTTTTTTTTTTTTTTTTTTCTATAATTGGGCCTCGGGGAAGGGGGGGGGGGGGTTCCGGATAAGGGTATTTATACTTTCACTTCCGTACGAGATTCTTCGTATAATGGAAAAAAAGCTACTATTTGGAATTGAATTAGCGATTTTAAGAAAGAAATGTATCGATGAGAATTATTAAGCTACTAGCCTAATTAATTGGATATTCGTTTTAATTCTTCTCGCTACCGTAGTAGAAAAATCTATTTCTAAATATATATTATAGTTATTGGATAATAACTATAATTAATATTTAAAAAACAATATATATTTTTTATAGGGGGTAAGCACTATAATATAGTAATTTCAAATCGGGTCCGAATTTCGAAATTTCTTAAAATCTCAAAATCCTACCTTCCTTCCTCCACCCCCACCCCCCCCCCCCCCCCCCCCCCCCCCCCCCCGGCGCCCCAAGACCTTTATAAACAGAAAGAACTAGCCTTTTTTTTAGAAATAATAAATTAGCTTAGTAGTTAAGTAGTTAATAAAGTAATTCTTTATTTTTATTTTTACTTATAACCTTTATTCAATTCCCGTTCGTAACTAATTTTTTATAAAGTTACGTCTATTCCGGAAGCCGGAAGTCCTTCCAAATTTAAATACTAGCTTTCACCTTAGTATTAATTCCCTATAAAAAGTCTAGGCTACTATTAAAGACTACTAGAATATAGAAGGTTATACCCTATACTTTTAACTTCTAGGGGCTTATAAAACAATTAATATTTAATAAACAATTAATATTTAAAAAATAATTCTTATTTTCTTTATACGTATTGTTTACTAGCTAATATTTATTTAAAGCCCGGGTTTTCCGCTTTAATATATAAAGAGATAAAAAAAAAAAAAAAAAAAAAAAAAAAAAATATTTAAAGAAATACTAAATATTAGAATATTTCAATAATTATTTATAACGTACTTTCAACTAACTAATTAAAGGTCTCCCTCAATTAATAGTACTAAATCTTATAATAAAAATAGTTAAATTACAAATATTAAACCCCCCAACAAAGCTTAATACATTAGTAATTTTCCCGCTATAGTATAAACACACCGAATATATCTATTCGGACACCTACTAATATACTTTTCATATATATATTAAATACCCCCTACAATACCTAGCTACCTACGTAATATCTACTCACCCGACCTCTAATATTAAAATACGGTAATTAAATCCCTAATCCTCGGAGAAATTACTGCTAAAAACGAAATAACTAAATAGGCAGTACTCCCTACTAATAGAGGTACCTCTTTACAATATTCGATATAAATAACCTAGAAGGTAATTAAATTTACACCCTCGCAAATTAGATTTTTATAATACTCTTACCGGCGCTAATAATACTTTAATTAAAATAATCTACTATTATATTATAAATCAAATTTTAAAAAACCGCGTTTCGTTTTAATATTATTATAATAATACGCCACCACTATATACGACCCATCCAATAAAGGGCAAAATCACTATTAAAATATTTCTGGAAGTAGTTTTACTAATGTACCTTCCTCCCTATACTCCGTTTAAATAAAATTAAAACTAGGAGTGCGAAGATATAAATAAAGAGGAGAAGGATAGCGAAATAATAGAAAATAGCGGGGAAAACTATTAAAACGTCCTTTATAAAATAGTTACTATAAATCTAAAATTAACAATCTCCTTTCTATATAGTGCTAATTCGTATACTAAATTTATAAGATTTTTAATTAATTTACTTACCTTCGCTAAATTAAAATTTAAATATTAAATTTTAAAAAGGAACCTAAAATCTATAATTTAATCGCTCGTATTTACCTAGTACTTCTATTTATTAATTTATTTAATATTAATACAATTTCTCCTACCTATTTAATATTTAGAAAAATTTAAACCAGTTTTAAACCTATAATTTACCGTCCCCTATAATTAAAATTTTAACCGAATATAATACTAACCTTCAATTTACTTTTCCTTATATAAAGAAAAATATTAATAATACTATCCCCTTCTAATAATTCCTATTACTTTAAAATATTTAGTAACTAACTTCCCTGCCCCTAGCAATAAAGTACAATAATTAGAACTTCCGAAATACCCTAAACCTTTAATAAGGAAATAATTAAAATTAAGGCTATTACCGACCGAATCTTTATAAATTTTCGCAATAAAATAATTAGAATCCCTACAATTATAGTTAGGGTTAGGGCTATTACCGACCGAATCCTCGCAAACTTTCGTAACTAAATAGCTAAAATCCCCGCAATTAGGAATTAATAGAATACAACGACCTTTCTTAATAATTTAATTAAAATTATAAACGCCTCCTTAAATATAATTAAAATTACCGCTAGTAATAAGCCTATTCCTAAACCTATAAGAACCGTTCGTTAAGCTATTAATAGAAATTATTTAAATTATTTAAATAAATTTATTAGGTTTCTCTAAAATTACAATCCTCTTAAAGTATTCAACCCTACGCCCCCTTATATAATATTACTATCCGGGGGTAAAATTATAATAGGGATAGTATTATTTAAGCCTAAATATACCCCTTTATATATTCTATTTAAGTAGGGTTAAAAGAGGAAGTAGGAGGGGGAAACCTATTATAAGGAAGAGGATACCGGTAATATCGAGGAGGAAGGTCGCGGCGGCTTCGATAAATTATACGCCCCCTTTACTTAAAATAACAATTCTATAACAAAATACTAACCGTTATAACTTTACGGTTAAAGATAATAGTAATATAAACGAGGAGGAGGAAACCTATTAGGAGGGAAACGATTAGAATAAGAATAATTCCAATTAGAAATATATAAATTTAGAATATTAAAAACGAATTATAATTAAATATATATTTAATAACCGTAATAATTGTAAATATAAGCCTTAAATTTAATTCCTAGAAATTAATAGTTATTAACGAACTATATAATTCTAATTAAAATAGGTAAGGAATCCGATTATTAAAGTACGAATAAATTATTATATTCCTAATAATATCTCTATTTATTATATATACCCGACCGCTATTAAGAACTTTTTCGAATAGCCCTAGTTAAATTAATCTACGAAGGTTATAAATTAAACGGAGGAGGAATAGAGTTTATTAAAGGTTAGAATTAAAGTTGGATATACCTATTATAGCGGGAAAACCGGGCGGTTATTTAGGCTAATTAACATTATTTAAATTAGATACTCAATTTAGGCTTATTGAATAGAGATCCTAATTAGTTGGGGGTAATAGTTCCTTCCGAAACCTTCAAAGGTTTTTTTTTTTTTTTTTTTTTTTTTTTTTTTTTTTTTTCTTCCTAATAGCGGTTACTCTTTCTTAGGGTTCCAAATACCTATAGAAACTAATACAGCGAACTCTTTTATTATTTAATTAAGCTAGTAGTTTAATAATTCTTATATTTACTTTCTTATAACTATTAATTCAATCCTATTAGTAATTACCTTTTTTTAATCGTACGAAAAATTTCATATTCTCTTTAGGAATACCTTTATTTAAATTTCGAAATCGAAGTCCTTAACCTATAAATACCTAAATAATTACCTTTAGTAAGGGAAATTACCCTCCTACTATAATCTAGTAAGAATAGCGGTTATTATAGTTATTTTTAATTTTTACCCCCTATAAACCTATTTTAATTAATTAAAAATTCTTATTTTTTATTTAAGCTAAACCTTTCATTTAGCCTAATTTACTAAATAAGTTTAATTTTCTATTCTAGGCTAAATACCCCCTTCTAAATTAGAAACCCTCTTTATATTCCCGCTATAATAGTATTCTCTAATTAGGAATTGATTTTCGACCTATATAAAGGTAACCCCGACCTTTTCTTTTTATAATTATATCAGATTTTGGGGAGGGAAATACTTATAAAATATAAGGTATTTATATAGTACTTAAATATTTTATAATCTAGTAATAAAGTTATTATAATAATTAGGAGAAATTCGTATTTTAAATTGCTAAGCAACTTCTTTACCTACTTCCGCCACTATAAGGTTCTATTCCGAATAAATTCCTTATTATAACTCCTTACTATATTAAGAATCTACGTCCTTCGATATTAAATATTAAGTCGAAAAACAAATATAAAAATTATATTAAATTAGACTAAAATTTCCAATATTTATTTAACATCCAATATTAAATACCCTATAAATAAGAAAAAAAATAGGTTATCCTCTAAGTACCTTACCTTCCAAATTCTTAACAGTTAAAAATCTCTAGAAGATTACCTTTAAGGGGATCTTCTAAATTTTTTTTCTTTAAAGTTAGTAATATAGGGGAGAGAATTCAATTACCTATTCAATTAACTATTTAAATTTATAACTCTATAATTATCATTAATATTAACCTTTTTAAAGGGTTACCTATTTAGTTCAACCTTTAGTCTTTTTTTTTTTTTTTTTATAAAGCGCCTCTCGGTCTCCCTAAACTTTAACCCTGCCCAGGGGAACTATATTTCATTCATATATTTAATCAATTCGATTTCAATATTGGACTATAATATAAAAATATAATAAACTATTAAATCCTATTCGAATAGGATTAAGGTTTAAACGATATAGGATATAATTTATTATAAAAAAATAATATTCGAAAAAGTAGAGGAATATTAGTAATTAATTTTTAAAATCCTTTAGAAGGGGTTTATTAACGTGAATTTTTAATTTATAGGATATATTAATTCAGATTCTATATAAATTACTAGAAATTCAATATTCAATTAGAGAAATATAAATAACCTTTACTATTTCTTAATAAATAAAATAAGAATATATATTAAATAAATAAATTTATTCGATAAAATGAATATTAAATAGGCATTCTACCGAATTGGAATATATTTAAAGTATAAGGATTTAACGATTTGTAGGCAGAGTTAGGAATTAGTATAATATTAATTAGTAGTACTAAAATACTAAACTTTAATATTAATACTAGACTAATATTAAACTTTAGTATATTAAAAATACTAATTTTTAAAAATTAATATTTAGGAACTATTTAAACTGTGTATATATTATATAATAATAAATAAATAAGAAAATAGTATCTTTACCTTATACGAATTCTTATTAATTTAATTATAGAATTTGGGTTTTAAATTATTAAAAAAGATAAGATAATTAATTAAAGAAAAATAGTAATAACTTTATTAGAATAAATATATAATCTATAAATTTTATTATTATAATTTATAATTAAAATATATATTAAATCTTTTATTTTAAATATTACTAGAATACTAATTAGTTCTACTCTAGTATTAAAAGTATTAGAGTTTTACTAATTTATTATAGGGCTAGCGCCCGGGTTATAGACTCTAATCTCTAAAACTAGAACTATTATTAATTATAATAGCATAAAGCGCGCAGCCCCGATAAAAACCTTTACGCTAGTAGATCCGTATTTTAAATAGATTTTTCTTCCTTTATAAAACCTTAATTAAACTATACAATTAATACCTATATAAATTATACTATTTCCGTTATATTAGGTTTTATTATTCTAATAGAACTAATAAATTAAAATATATTGCTACTATAATAGTAAGGATAGTAGTACGCTATATCGAACGCAAAAAAAGAAGTACAATAGGCTAAAGCCTAATAAATAAAAAAAAGAAAAATAATTTTATTAAAAGTATTTTTATAAGTATAGTATTCGCTAACGCTATTAAAACTACCATTAATATTTCGCTTACAACCTAAAGAGTATAGAGTAACCCCTAAATGCTAATTTAAATAATTATTTATATAATTACTATTACCCCTAATATCGCAATTAGTACTACTTAAGAAACCGCCCTTATTGCTACTCCTAATACTAAACGTAAGAATATCCAATAATTGAAATAGGACAGATCTACTTCGACCTTCTCCCTATTCCTAATATAACTATACTTTATATATAAAGAAAAGAGAGTAATTAGAATAATCTTTAATAATAAATTAGAATAATTAATATTATTTAATATACTCCCTAGCAATAAAATAATTAAAGTAGAGGCTTTTTAATACTATAGTTATACTAATAATTCTTACTATCCTATTAATTATTTTAATTATTTAGAATTAATTTTCGGTAATAAAAATGAGAAGTAATTTATATTAATTCGCTTACGAATTATTTACTAACCTAAGAATTAAAGTTTTATTAATTTCTTTCCGGTTTTTAAGGAGAACCTTATGAAAATAGAAGGTTTAATATAGGAGGACGAATTCCAATTCGCCTAATTATATACTTCTATATCTAATGCTATATATAGTTAATTAATTTCAATTTATATACTTAAAATTTATAATTAATATATAGAAGACTTAAAAGATATTACTTAAAGGTTTAAAGCGAACCGAACCTTCTGTAAATTTAATAAAAGTAATAGGGGGGCCGCTAAATACTATTAAAAGTCTTTCCTTAAATAAGAATAAACTATAGACCTACCTTTTAAAAATACTAATAGTAATATATTTATAATAATAAATATTATTAAAATTAAGAGTAAAATTATAATAAGAATACTAAGTATATTAAATAAATTTTATAAGAGGAATGTAATAAGCGGCGTTTAATTAAACTTTATTTATATTATAGAATTTATAGGTATATAATTAATAATTATAAATATAAATTAGTTTAACGTTCTAATAGAATTAGTATTAGAGTTATTAAATTTTAAATTGACCTATTATTAAAAGATATTAAAGATTCTTCTTCGAAGGGGTTAGAAAAAGAATAGTTCTTATATAAAGTTGGGTATAAGAGTAGATAGGAATATTAAATAAAGAAGTAAGAGCTTCGAACTTCCTAAGTCCTATAGAAATAAATGTTACTAAAATCCCTATTACTATTAATAATAAAAATTAATTCTATACCCTCGATAATAAAGGTTATTAGTCCTATATTATAATTAATAAAAGAATAATTAAGAAATTAAAGATTTTAATAATCCCAATTCCCCGGAGATAAATTAAAGGCGCTTCTATTAAAATAGAAGGTATAGAAATTAAAAGTATCGTTTATTTTAAATTAAATATTTATAACTATAAATTAATTATTTATATTTATATAATCCTTAAACTAGAATTCCTTATAATATTAGGAAAATTATAATTAATTAAGATAAAAGCCTATTTAATCTTATATAAATATAAACTCTAATATAAAGTAGCCGGATATTAAATTTTATATTGAAAAATACGTTCGAAGGGTCTTCCCTTTACGCTATAGCGATTAAAGAAATTATTTACTATTTAATTATTATTTTTATAATTATTTTAAATTGGATTAAGAAAGAAAATAGTAGAGAAGTAATGGAAGTAGTAATATTTATTATTAATTTACGAAATATAGAAAAAACTTTTAAACTTAAAATTGATTTTATTAATAAGGAATTAAAAAAGAGGATTGCTATTAATATATATAATTTATTCTACGTATAGAAATAATTAGAGGTTAATAAAATAAATTTATATTGCTTTAGTACCGATTATAAAATAGAAATAAAGAAAGATAAGTATAGTAAAGAGATACTACTCTCCTATAAATTACTTTATAGTATATTAAGAAATAAATTCTTAATATTAAAAAAAACGCTTTAAAACTTTTATAATAAAGGGTTTATTCGTACGAATAACTCTTCGATTATAATATTAATCCTTTTTATTTAGAAATTAAATAGGGGGTTATAGTTCTATTATAATTATTAAACTTTAAACGCTATTACGAAAATTAATTATTACCCGCTACCCTTAATTTAAGAAAGCTTTTATATTATAATTAAAGTAAAATAATTTATTAATTTAGATATAGTATATGTATTTTATAGAATTTGTATAATTAAAGGAGAAAATAGGAAGATGGCCTTCTATATATAATATAGCCTTTTTAAATAGTTTATAATATTTTTTAGGTTATTAAAAGTTCTAACGACCTTCCAACGGTATATTAATAATATCCTTAGTAACTACTTCGATAATTTCGTTTTAATTTATATAGATAATATATTAATCTTTTTATTTAAATTAAAGAAAGATTATTTAGAGAAAATCCGTAAGGTAGTAGAACGGCTAATAGTAATTAAATCTTATTTAAATTTTAAAAAATATAAATTCGTTATTAAAAGTATAAAATATTTTAGTTTTATAGTTATTGTAAATATAATTATTTAAACGGACCCCGAAAAGATTAAAGCGATTATAAATTGGGAAGCTTTAATATTTTAGAAAAGAGTAAGGAATGTTTTAGACTTTACGAACTATTATTATATAATTATTAAAGACTTTTTGTTATAGGGTATTATAATTATTTATATAGTATATACTTCGGATTCTACTTTATAAGTAGAATTATATTTATTTTTTATTAAATAGTTTAGTATTATTAGGATATATATATTCTTACCCTATTATATTTCTCTATAGTAGTAGAATTATTAATAGTATTTATAGGGAAGGGGGTCCCTTTTAAATAAATTATTAAATATAATACTATATTCTAATAATTAAAGAAATTATTTATTAAAGCCCCTATTCTTATATAATAGGATCCCGATTTATTTATATTTTTAGGAGCGGACTATAGCGGTTATAAAAAAGACTGCGGTAGTATACTACTTTTAAAAATTTATACTAGTTAAATATAATTACCTTATTTATAATAAGGAAATATTAATAATTATTCGGAATTTGAAGGAGTAGTTAATAGAAATTAAGAGTTATAAGAAGTTTGTTATTATAATTAATTATTAGAACTTTAAATACTTTATAAAGAAGTAAAAATTAATTAAATACTAAATATATTAGGCTAAATTCTTTTCGAAATTCAATTTCGAGATTTAATATTATTTAAATAAATTTATTATAGTATTTAATACCCTATTTTAGTAGGATTAAAATAAATTTAACGAAAGGGATACGGAAGCGAAGGAAATGTAATTAATTTTTTAGGAGGTTTTTTAGAATTATATTTGTATAGTAGCCTCCTTTGTAATTGTAGGGGAGGGTATAAAAGTATTTAAAAATTCGGATTTATAGTAATTTTATAAGAAGGTAGCGTAATAAAATATAATTTATTAGAATATTTTTTAAATAATTACTAATAGCGATTGAACCCTACCTATTGTAATTTAAGGTCTAAAAATATAATTAAACGAATTTTAATTAATAATTTAAGGAAATTATATTATTAAAGTTATATTTAAATCCCCGGTACCCTAATTATTATTAAAGTAACTGCCTTTTATATATTACTAAAGGATTTAGAAATAAATGTCCTACGTATATACTTTATTTAAAAAATATATAATTTAATTACTTTTAGTTATTTAAAGAAAGAAGGTATAATTTATATTATTAATAGAAATTTCTACTAACTATTAATAGGTATTTATATTCGTTGGTTTATAATTAATTATAATATTTATTAAATAGTAAAATATTAGAAAAATTAAAAGAAAGGGCTGCTTAGACCGCTACTAATCCTAAATTAATTATTTAGAAATATTTAAATAGATTCTATTAGTAATTACTACCCTTAAAAAGTTAGATAAACCTTTTAGTTATTTAAGACCGGCTTAGTAAAATAATAATTTTAGAGCCTATACCTACTATAGAAATAAGAGCAATCGTTAAAATATTCTTATAATACTTTATATACTATTATAATTAGCCTTAATCTATTATTAATAATAGAAGTTTTAATTAGATTAATAATTTGTAAAATTATTTCTATAATTTCCTTAAAGTAGAATAATAATTAAATATAATATTTTACCCCTAAATTAATAGCGGGCTAAAACGGATAAATTAAAAAGTATAAATATTTTTAAGAATTTTTATAAATTATATGTAGAATAATTAGGATTATTAGTACCCTACTATACAATTAATAATTAATAATAAAATAAGCGTTACAATTAGAATATTTTCATTCTTCGCTACTTATAACTATTATTTACAATCCCCTATAGTAATTACTACCTACCTTATAAGAATCGAATTTATAAACCTATAGAAGAAAATTAAAGGCTATGTTATATAATTATAATAAATTATAGATTTTTACTAAATAATAATAGTAATTTTAATATAAGATTAGGAATGTTTTACGAATTATTAAAATACTTATTTCTTTAATATTTTAAAGATTCCGTAAGGAAGAAATAAGTATTTCTATTTGAAGTGGTCTAATATTATTAATTGCGGAGCCGGGGGCCTACTTTCTACTCGATTAAGAAATTCTAAGAGTTTAGTAAAATTCGAGGCCCGTATATTCAATTAAAAAACTGTTTTCCGATATTGCAATAGGAATTGCTCTTCAATTAATATATATATTAAGTTGGGATTAATTATAAAAGTTTCGTAGCTTTTTTCTAATCATTTTAATATTTTTTATAAATCTTCTTAATAAATAGTCTTTAAAAAAATTAAAAAGCAAGAAATCGTTACTACCTATATATAAAAAAGAAAAAAAGGCTTAATTATTAATTAAATAAGTAATTTAACGGGCTTAATAATTCAATTTTAGTAGTTTACTTACTTAAATTATAAGTTCGATCCTATTTGTAGGTTAAAGTTTTATTTTAAAAAAATAGAATCTATAATATCGATGTAAATTAGTAGTATAGGAATTAAATAAAATAATAAAATAAGATATATTACTAGGTGAAAAAATTGAAAATGTAGTAGAAAGAAAAAAAGGAAAAAAAATAATAAAAAAAACGGAATAAGTAAAAAAGAAAAAAAAAACAAGAGAAAAAATAAAAAATAATTGAAGATAAAAAATGTAAATAAATAAATAAAGATAAGCTGGAATGGTAGAATTTCAAAAGGGAAAAAAAGTAAGAAAAAGAAATAGTATTTTATTAAAAGAAGTTATTAAAAAAAAAGTTTTATAGGTAAGAAGAAAATTTTAATAAAAAAAAATTTGTAAAACTAAAATATTTAAGGAATATTTATAAAGAAGTTATTTTCCTTGATTAATTTTAGTTTTTTTTCTAATATAAAAATATTAAATATAGAAAAAATATAATACTTTTACAAAATTAAATTTCCTCTTTCCCTCTTTTATTTTACTAAGAAGAATAATTAAAGTAGAATTTTTATTATTCGACTATTTATTTAAAAAGTTAATTTTAGTAAAAGAAATTATAATTAAAAAGTATTAAAATAGACCTTATTAAATAATAAAGAAGTAATCTTAAGCGTTTTACTATTTTCGTTGAGTATATAAAGCTCTGCTTAAGGAAAGATTATATTAAAAAATAATTGGCCGAAGTATTTAAAGAGGGAAATAAAGTTTAATTGAATTTTAAAAACTTTTAAACTGAACGTCCTAAATAGAAATTAAACTACGTATATACTAAATATATTATATTAAGAATTTTTAACTTATATATAATAGAATTTATTAACCTTACTACAAAAGTCTTTGAAAATTCTATATAGATCTCCTATAACGTATTGGAAAAAATCCCTTACTAAGATAAATTATTATTAACCCCCAATTTTTAATTATTATAATCGATAATAAGAAAAAATACTTTATAAAAGAGATTTTATATTATTAAATAAAGAAAGAACGTAGAAAAACGTTAATAAAATAGGTAGGATAGGTAAAATAAATTTAGGGACCCTTATAATTAAAAACTAATATAGTAGTATTAAACTGCTTTAAAGTTAAATATAATTTAATTATTATTAATAATGGACTAGTAGAATATTTTATTATAGAATATAAAAAATTATAGTATTAGTTATAAAAAAAGAGGAGAGGAGCGATATTAATATTAAACTTTTCTATTTTTTTCAAATTTTATACCTATAATTATTTTTTAACTCTAATATATTTATCCTAATTTAAAGAACTATTATACTTTTTTAAATTACCTACAATTGGTAGGGAGGAAGCGCCGTTAACGGAAGGGAGGGGGGTAAGGAGGATGCTGTTTTTATATAATAAAAGTATTTATAATTAAAGAGAAAAAAAAGGGGAGAAAAATTAATAATAATATTTTAAAATAGGAAAAGAAATAAAAAGGAAGGGGTAAGAGTAATATACTAATCGATAAATACTTTCTTATAGAATTTAGTAATATTTCTCTAAATATTTATATAGTAATTAAAATTATCCTTAACTACTACTTTAATTATACTACCTACCACTCCCTTCTAAATAACGAACGTATATAAAATTAAGGGTAATACCTAATTATATTATTTATTATTATTATAATAATTGGCGTATATAGTATAATTAAATATCGTAAAATAAACCCGCTCTATATTTAAATATATAATATAAGGGATAATAAATTTCTTATAATTAAACTATAATAAAAGGGTAAATAATAGATTAATAACGGAGTAGAAACCTATTATAGGGTGGTAATTATAGTATTTACTTATATAGTATATATTACTAATTCTACTTTACAAATAGAATATAATCTATCTTTTAGCTTTGGCGACCTTGGTATATATACCCTTAGCCTATTATAAGACTTTAAGGAAATAATATAAAAAAAAAAAAAAAAAAAAAAAAAAAAAACTTATATTATACTAATACTTTTTTATAAAGTATAAATTAGAGAAGTGGAAAGTAATAACGTAAGGAGGGGGGCGTATTAGGGTTTAAGGAGGGGGTATTAAGGGGGCCAGCGCTAGTAGGGAAAAGTAATAGGAGGGAGGGTTAGGGAGTAAAATATTAGGGCGAATAAAGGGGAGGTTAGTAAATAAAGCGTTAGAAAGGGCGGTAATAGGGGTTAACGAACTACTATTAGTAGAGTAAGGAGTTTGGAGGCTAGAGCCTAGGGTTATAGCCGTAATAATAGAAGGGGATAATTATTATAAGGCTAGTTTATAACTATTATTTAGTCGCGGTATTATTATGGTTATAATTGCCGGTTAATATATACTTTCTAATTAGTTAAACTATTTAATTTTACTACTATTATAATAGCTATTAGGTTAATACGCGTTCTTTAATTGGTTATACGCTCCCGGAGGCTCCGGTTACGTATATTAAAGATACGACTTATCTTCGCCTATATAGGATAAACTGCTATATATAGATTCTATAGTTTCCCTTCTTCCTTATATAATTATATAAATTATATTTTACCCTATACGTTTAATATTACCTTGCCCTATAATAATAATATATAGTAGGGTATATTATAATTAAACTAGACTATTTACGGTAGTAGTTGTTAAGATTGCTAAAATTACTCCTGTAGTCTATATTCTTATTTATACCCTTTAATTAAGTATATTCTTATTGTCTTTCCCTATTAGTTATATCCCCTTCTAGGACCTACTTTATTCTTATATTTAATTATATAATTAAATATATACTTCCTCTTCTTCTCTTTTACTCCCTATAATTAATTATTTATTATATTCATTAAATTAATAGTACTAATTATTTACCTAGTTTATATATTATAATAGGGTATTTAAGAATATTAAGGGGGTTAGAAGTAATAGATAATTATAGGATAGAGAAGGGGATAATATTATTTACTTTAGGGGATTAAATTACTATTAAAAAAAAAAAAATAAGAAAAAAAAATTAATAAATTAAAGGGAGGGGGATTATATATATAAATTTAGAAAGCGTAGGTACTAAAACTACTACTTACTACCTATTACTACCTATTATTAATTAATATTTAGTATAATAATAATTATACTAAATAGAAAATATAAATATATTAATTAATAGTATAGGAAATAAATTTATAATTAAAATAGAAGTTGCAAATATATTAAAGGTTAATTATAATAGTAGATAAGAGAGAGGTAAGCGAGGGGTAAAGAAGGGGAAAGGAGGGGGGTAATATTATAGGGCTAGCGCTCGGGTTATAAACTTTAATTTCTAAAATTAGAACTATCGTTAGCTATAGTAGTGTAAAGCGCGCAACCCTAATAAAAACTTCTACACCGGTGGATCCGCATTTCAAATAGATCTTTTTTCCTTTATAGAACCTTAATTAAACTATATAACTAGTATTCGTATTAACTGTACTATCCCCATTACAAATTAGTATTTTAGTAGTACTTATTAGTAATTTAATATAATAGACTAATTATTTTAATAATATTAATAGTAGTTTTAATAATAGAAAGAGTATTAATAGTACAATATAAAAATATTCTAGGGATTTTAATATTTTTCAAACTATTATTTTTCATTCTAAAATTTAAATCTTTTAAAATTTCTATACTTTAATAAATTTGAAATTAGTATTCCAACCCTTATTAAAATCTTTTAACCTCGAATATATAAAATATAGTAAAATTATATATATTAATAATATATTCTTTTTATTAATTTTATAGTATAATATTCTCTTTCTTTTATTTAGTAACTTTACTTTATTTTACTAATTTAGTTTATAATTAACTAGTGTCACAGGTTCTAGTAAACTTAACTATAATATTAGCTATATAAACGTACATTAGAAGTTCTGTCTAGCGAATAGAACATTCTTCCATCTTTTGGTAGTTTAGCCTAGTTATAGTATTGCACGCCTTCTAGCGTTATAAAACTATAATTAGATATAGTAATTAGTATAGAAATAATAATATATACTATTTCTATAAACTGAAATATTAATTGAAAATATAAACAATTTGCAATTGATTTTTTAATATATATATATATATATATATATATTATTTGCAAACTTTTAACTTCTTTTCTCATTAAATTATTTATTAATATTCATTATTATACCTTTTTTACTTACTTCTTTACTTTTATCTTAATTTTAATTATAGTATTTAACTTTTTGAAAAATATCCCTCTACAAAAGTAGTTACTAAACTCTTATTACCTTAAATTACTTCAATTTATTTACCTTCTTATTTTATTTTATTCTTTCTCTTCTCTTTTCTAGTACGTTTTTCTTTCTCAACTTTAATATACTTCCTACTTTCTTTAATTTCTTTTACCTTTTCTCTTACATTCCTTATTATATTCTTTTAATATATGCTTATATTTATTAAAATTTTACTATTAAATATTTTTGTATTTTATTATATTTAGTTAGTATATATATTCTCTAATAAAATAATATATATATATATATATAAGTATCTAATATATTAAATTAGTATTCCTAATATTGTATTAATATTCTTGATACTAATTTAGTATTTCTAGTATTAGACTAGTATTTTTAGTATTAGACTAGTATTTCTAATACTAAATTAGTATTTTTAGTACTAGTTTAGTATTCCTAGTACTAATTCTAGTACTTTTAGTATTGGATTAGTATTTCTAATACTAATTAGTATTTTATTTTTCGTAATAACTTTTTAGTTTTCTACAATTTTGAAAAACCGTTATTAGTACTAAAAAGAGCTTATTTTCTAGTATATTTTCTATACTAAAACCATTTTTTGAAAATACTAAAAATACTTTAGTAGTACTAAATACTAGAGTACTAATTAGTATTAATACTAGGTCTAGTACTAATACTAGACCTCTAGTACTAGTACTAGTTAAATATTAGATTAGAGTAGTACTAATTCCAATTTTGTTTGTAGGATTAGATATAGAGTATAGAAGTATAAAGTTTTACCCTTCGGGCTTTTTAGTAGCTTCTCTCTATTTTAAAGGTTTAGTAATTATATTCTAATTAATCATTTTAAATATTTTTTAAAGCGCTTATATTAATAATATTCTAATCTACTCCTAATATTAGACTCTTATACTTATATAGATTTTTAGTGGTGGAGGTTATAGACCTACCCCTCCCGGCAGGCAATTGCCTGCCGGCTTCGTGCCTCAAAGTTTGATAAAATAACGATTGCTATGGGATATATAAATCTCATTTCGAGGGAGTTATTCTCTTTTAGCTTTCTAGGAGGTATTACTTTTTAAAATATTATACTTTTATATTTACAGCTTCCGCATTAATTCTAACGTTATATAAGTATAATAAATATATTTTAAAAATATAAATTAGTCTATATAAAGTTAATTTATAAATTGATATTAAAATATAAATTTAGTTTGATAAAGATTAAGTTTTTAGGTTTTATTAATAAAATGGACGGTATATTCCTCAATTTAAAAAAGATAACGGCGGTTAAAAATTAGAAATAATTAATAATTATTAAAAGAATATAAGTATTTTTAAATTTCTATAATCTTTATTATAAGTTTATTAAGAATGTTAGTAGGATTGTCTACCCTTTTATAAACTTTGATTAAAAAGCTGTATTATTTTAATAGATGTAATATTATGTAAGAATATTTATTATATTAAAATATACTTTTTTATTATATTAGTTTGAAGTTACTTTAGTTATAATTGAAGAATTAAAGTAGAGATAGATATTTTGGATAGTATCTATATAAGGGTGATAGGGAAATTCCTAAATTTCTAAATATATTATATATTATAGTTTAAACTAGCTGTGACAGCCTAGATTAGTTAGGCTGCTATAGAGGCTTCCTTGCTGTGCCGTGCCTAGTCTAGGCATCTAGATTGCCGTGCCCGGGCCACGTCCGGGCTATGTAGTGGCCTGTATTTAGGCTCTCTTAGTATAGTATATTGTGTGTAGGCGGCTGGCTGGAAGCCTTCCTCCTTCTTATAATATCTTCCTTTATTTTATTTTATTTAATATTGTAAATTATTTTGCTTAGAGGAAAGTCTAAAGATTGGAAATTAATATATAGGCTAAGGATATTAAGGAACTTTAATATTTTACATAATCAGGTACTATTATAAGATTGATTATTACGATATAAGTTTGTTATTTTATACGAAAAGAACCGAATAGATATTGTTATTCCTTTCGAAGGGAAGAGAAAGATTACAACTTACTATAATACTAAAAATATTCCCTATAGACTTTACTTACCATCTCCCTATATACTATTAAATTCACTTTATTCCTAATTAGTAACCTTTAATAATATAAGAAATTAGAAAATTTAAGACGTTTATTATTAAATTACTATTTAAGAAAAAACATATTTTATAACCCTTAGAATAAAACCAACCTTAAAAAATAACGACCCTTCTAACGATGCCTAGCAACCCTAAGAAAATTTTTACATATTTTTACCCTAAAATTCCCGTACTAGAATATAGTATAAATATATTAATTATCTTATAATTTAGGATTCGATATATTAGATGAATCTAACCCTGGACCTTTAATATTCAACCCCCTTTCCCGCCGAAGATATTCAATTTAAAGCCCAATCTCACCCTTAAAGAATACCCTAATATTAAAGTAGGAAACCCTAGGTTATAATAAGCTTTATTTAGGAAATAATACTTATAAAGAAAATAGTAATTGTTTTTTAAATATTAATTATTTTTTAAATATTAATTGTCTCCTAAGCCCCTAGAAATTTAAAAAATATAGGGTATAACCTTCTATATTTTAGTGGCCTTCTATTGGTAGCCCTTCAAGAAGGCCGGTATTTAATTTTAGGGTATTGGAATAATTTTAAAAAGTTAGTTACGAATAGGAATCGAATAAAAGTTACGAATAAGAAAGAAAGTGAAGAATTATTTTATTAACCGCTTGGCTACTAAATTATTTAATTATTTTTAAAGGATAAGGCCGGTTCTTTCTATTAATAAAGGTCGAGAAGGGGGAGGGGGGGGGGGGGAGGAAGGAAAGTAAGACTTTGAAACTTTGAAACTTTAAGAAATTTCGAAATTCGGACCCGACCTAACTCTAAAACTAAGGACACTAACTATATTATAGCGCTTAACCCCTATAAAAATATATATTATTTTTTAAATATTAATTATAGTTATTATCTAATAATAATAACGTATATCTAGAACTAGATTTTCCTATTATAGTATGAAATTGTAATAGAAGAATATTAATTATTGTTTAAACCTCCCGACTACTATACTATCTAGTATTGAATTTATTAGTATAATAATAATTTAAATTATAAATACGCGTTAAAATTACTAAGCTTATAGAATACTCTTTAACCGTTTTATAATACTATATATAATTACTATAAATGCTATCCTTAAAGCTAAGTAAAAGAAGCGAACGATATTCGGTAAAAGGATTAATAATTAGAATCTGTTGAAATTAGTTAGAAGTATTATAAAATACTAATATATATTCCTTTTAGAATATTGTAATGTAGTAATTGTATTATAGGGAATTATTAGTATTTAGAGAAGAGATTAGTAAGGAATTAATCGGTGAGCGAGAATACGTATTTTTTACTAAAGATTTAAATAATTAGTGCTTTTAATTGTTTATTTTATTAAATTATATAGTAGGTATAGCGATTAAAAGGCTAACTACTTTTAGCGTTAACTTAAACCGAATTTAATACTATATTAAGGGAAATTATAATTTGTTTAACCTAATTTAGAAACTGTACCTTAGCCCTAAAACCGTTAAATACTTATAAGAAAGTTTCCTAATGGTTAGGGAATCCCTATAATAGGATAAAATATAATATTTAAAAAGGGTATTGTATAGTATAGATTCTTAAATAAGCGATAGTTAATATTATACCTTCTATCGGCGTATAAGTTCCTTAAATAGCGTCTATAGGTAAAGTTCTAGGGCTAATCTATTACTAGATTTGTAAATAGAAATATTTATAAGCTTTAGGATAATCGTTATATTAAATCTAATAAGAAATAGAATAAGGGTAAACTAAAGGAGAGATATTATTATACTATACCTAATGAATATTATTCCTATAAATATTTTAACGAATATTGATTAACCAATTAGTAATAACCGGAGGAAGAAGTTATACGGGATTTATATATTTTTAAAATTAGTTAGAATTGTAAGTAAATATTTTAATAATAAATATTTAAGGTGGAAGGAAGAAAGTTAATAGAAAAACGAGGAATTAATTAGAAAAGAAAGAAGGAAAAAGGAAAAAACGATTAAGGAAAGTGGTTTTTATACCTAGGGCAAATAATAGATTATTATCGACGCCTAATCTATTACTTACTATTCTAAGTAAAAATAGTTAATTAAAGAAAATTTACTGTACTAGGTAACTATTAAAATTACCGTAACTGTTAGAAAAAAAGAGATAAAAGATTACTAATACAAGCCAGGCGAGCAATAGCCTTAAAAAAATATTTACCTCTATTTTTAATAATTAAATAAATTAATTAGATAATTTATAAAATATTTATATAATACCCTTCCCCCCGCCTCTTTCCTTCTTTTCCCTTCTTCTCCTAATATAATAATATTAAAAAACTAAAACTTCTAAACATTTTCTTTTCTATTACAACAATCTTAATCTAATGTAACCTATATTCTTCATCCTTTTCCAAATTTAATTTAAATATCACCTAACCCTTCTTCCCTAATAAAAATAGATAAACACCTATTTAAAATATTATATTATTATTATATTTTTATAACCGTACTTCTTCTAATAATAATAAGGTTTAAGCTACCTAAGTAATAATAATATAAGTAGATCCGATAAAGTAATAATAACAACCCTAATAGTTTATCCTATTTACGGCCTTTAATTTCTAACGGCTATAATATAGTGTAAATTCTAATTACTTTAATAACGGGCAATTATACTATTGTTAAACTTTTAATTTAAATAGATTAAAGTAATTTTTATAATACGTTTAATTAGAATATTATTGATTGAATATTCGATTAAATATAAATATACGTTAAATTAATAAAACTATATTTAAACTTTATTAATAATATATTTAGGATTGTTGGGATCCTTTCCTAATTCATTAAAAATAATTAATAATTAGTTATATATTATAAGAATAACTAACTATATAGTTAGATTAAAATATAATAGTAATTCCCGTTATGAAATATACCTTAGCCCCTTCGAATCCGAGGTTAAAGAACGGATATATACTTCTAAACTATCCGAATAGTAGAATTAACTAGATTAGCATTTAACCTCGTATTACCTTATAAGGAACTAGATTCTAACGATCTATTCGGTAACTCTTCTATTTAACCTACAACCTAATTAGGTGGGCGCTTTCCTATTAAAGAATAAAAACAGGTTTTTATAATTAAAAAATTTATAGTACGCCTAATTAACTTTTATATAATATCGACAAATATACCTTTACCTATATAATAATTTAATTACCCTACTTTTGTAGGTAATAAAAAGGGGTAAAATAATCTTTATACTAAATAAGTATATTTAACTAATAGTAAAATTCTAAATATATAATTAATCCGATAATATTAATTACTTATAAAAGAAAAGAGGTTTTAGTAATCCTTATTTACCTTGAAAATAATTATTTCTCGGTAATTATCTTTAATTAATTAGTAGGTTAATAGGACTATTATAATTCTAATTTTAAAGGTTCTATACTACGGAATATAAAGATAGCCTTAGTCTTGTTGTTTTAAAGATTTAATATTTGGGGGCGTTAAAGTCTGACTTAGGTATTTTTATTCGTTAAATCGACTTTATTACCTAAGAGTCCGATTGAATTTGTAGATTAATGGTGGTAGAAGTTATAAGAATGAGATTGGTAGAATATAATCTAAACTTTTAAATAGTTGAACTAAAGATTTGGAAATAGAGTATAGTATAGAAGGAATATACGGTATTTAATTAGAAATAGAAAAAGAACGTTATAGTACAATAATACTAGAGAATAATCTATAATGCCTTACGGATAAAGTAATAGCACCCTAACGGCCCACCTCGCAAGCCTAAGTATAAGGCATTATATATAGTCGACTATAGATTAAACAATTTCCTATTCTAATAAAGTAAATATATATACAGCACTAAAAATAAGCTTTAATATTTTGTATAGCTAAAGAATTATATTATTTAGATTAAAGATTAGCGCTTATAAGGATTAGGAAGCATAGAGGTCTTTTTTCGGCACTAACTATATAATAGCCCTAATACCCTTATCGACCTTCTTCTATTCTAATATATATTTATAAGACTTATTAAGGGAAGTAGTAAGAAAAGTTCCTCGTTTTCTAACTCTTTATCGTTTAATTCTTCCTCTCCTATTTCTATAATAGAATAAAGAGAGGTTAGAAGATTAACCTTTTCCTTTAGTAATATTTATTTACTTCTACTTATAGATTCTTTTCGATATTTAATTCTAATTCTATTTCGATAAATTATAATTCGTTCGTAAAACTCTAGGATAATAAATTAGCCGTCTTCTACTTTAGTTTCGTCTCGTTTAATAATATTATTACTCTTAAATTTTTAATTAATTAGGAAGCGAAACGCCTCTATTTAATTGACTATCGATAATTAAATACAATGTAGTTTAACGCCAACTATATTTAACCTTTTAGGGGAATTAATACTCTTTTTCTTAATATTCCAATAAATTGGATATAATTACGAACTCCTCTACTACCTAGGAATATAAGAACTTTCGAATTATTATTAGAAAATAGAGCTCTATTAGTTCTAAGAAGTATAAGCCTATTAAACGGCCTAGGATTACTTATAAATTTAGTATAAACGTTTACTTAGGTAAGGAGGATTAATTAATTTCTAATCCCTTTAGATTTTAAAAAAACTTTAAACCCGTCTATTCCCTTTAATTCCTCTTAGTATAAATGTATACTATCGACCCCTATACTTATCTCGTACTAAGGATTATCCCTAATAACCGGATTTAAGAATTTTTATTTAGTAAGAGAGATTCTTATTATAGGTTAAAGCTTAGTACCTAATTAATTAGCAATAGATATACTACTTAATTTTAATTCCTATAAATTCATAATAAACTCTTTAGTCTATCCTATTCGCTATATAGAGCGTAATTTGGACAACCTTCCTAGATATAATCCTAATAATCCTACTTAAATTCTAATAGAATTTAAAGAAAGGTTTGATCCGGATTTTTATTTAAAACTATAAGGACTTTTAACGCTTATTAGAATAACCTAGGATAATATTATTAAGGAGATAAATAATTATCTCTTTATTAATAGTATTAAGGAAAAAAATTTAATTTATAAAGGTAAGAGGGGATATAGGGGAAATAGAAATAATAGGGGAAAACGTTAATTATATATGTATATATATATATTAATAAATCTGCTTAGGAGACTTATTATAGATTTAAAGGGAAGATTTAATTTGGGGTAGTATACGGGAATATATACGTTAGTTTTTATAGTAATTTTTTTTCGAATTTTTAATAAGGAATATTAGATTAGAAAATATACTTTCTAAATTGAATAAATTTGAATAATTAATATTAATAGAAAATAAAGAATAAAGGATTAATTAAATAAAATAATGGATCGGAAAAGGTAGAAAAATAGGGATGATAAAGGAAGAAAAAGCAGAGGAAGATGGAGAAAATATCGAACTTTAAAGGATAGGATAGTAGATTATTACAATATTTATTCTTTATTATACTAAATAATTAATTTTAATTTAGTATTTTTAATTAAAAGATAATAGTTTTTAGTAATTTCTAATTATTTACCTCTATTTATTTATTATATTGAATAATCCTTTATCCCTCTTGAGGGAATGTACACTCGTTTCTCTATCTACCTCTAGGAAGAAAATGCCGAAAAATCTAATAACTACCTTCGTTTTCTAGTAATAATTAAATATTAAGCTATTTAATAAATATAAGACTTTAGTAAATTATATTTAACTTAATACCTCCCACTTCGACTATTTAAAAAGGTTTGAAAATTACTTACTACTCTATTAAATTAAATAGCTAAAAATTATAATCCTTATATATTATATTGGTTATAGTAGTATAGTTATTATTATTATTATTATTATAGTTTTCTCGCCATTTTATTATTATTTATAGAATTATATAATTGGAAGATTATAGTTCGGAGTAACTATTTATAACGGTTCGCTAGTAGTTAAAATTAAATAGATTTAAATTATTGTTAATATAGATAGTATTAGGGAAATTCCTAGATTTCCAATTGATAGAGGAATCCCTAGAATCCTTAAATTACCCTACCTTATTATATTATAGCTTAAATTAACCGTAACAGCCTCCCTCCTTCTTACAACATCCTTCTTTTACCTTTTAATATTACTTACCACTTCCTAATAAACCTCCCCGTATAATAGGCTAAGGGTATATATATTAAGGCCGCTAAAGTTAAAAGATGGACTATATTAGTAATATATACTATATAGCCAATGTTAATAAATACCCTATAATACCCTATATAAATTAGTATAGTAGGGTTAATTAGTAAGGACGAATCCAAAAGTAATTTATTTGGGGCGCTAATAATATTGAAAAATTTCATAAGCTATAAAATAAGTAATAATAGTATAAGTACATTAAAATCTCCTCTTTATTATATTAGTAGAATCTCTTTTAAATTAGAGCCGTAGGATAAGTGAATTTATACTAAAAATAATAGTAAGAGCGGTAGTAGTATAAGTATTAATATAATAACCGGCGGTAGTAGTAATTTTAATAATAATTATAAAATATTAGAGAAATGTTTATAAAGTATGTATATTTGAATTTTATAGGTCGCCCTCTGCGGGATTGGATATAGGGTTAAAAATACTAAATAAGGTATATAAATTTATATAAGAGGGATCAAACTTAAAATCTTATTAAAATAAAAGAAGGGTACGTTATTAAATATATTAGAGAATAATATAGTAGGGTTACGGGATAAATATATATATATATATATATTTTATTAAATATTTTTTTCTTTTAATGGAGCTACTTTATTTCTACCTATAAATATAATATAAATTAATAACCCTTTATAGTTTAAATACTTACCTTAATTAATATTAAAACTAATTTCTAGAGGAAGTTTACGTTGGGTAATTTATAATAGTAAAGGGCGCTAATAATTTTCAAATTCGAAGGGTTAGGCTTATAGCCGGTCTATACTTTAAATAACGTTTTATTCCTAACTCTATTCGAATAGTAACTCTTTATATAGATAATTATATATGTAAAGATTAGTTATAAGCGATAATTAAAGCCGCGATTTTCAAAAATAGTAGTAAGGCACTTTAATAAAATTTAGTTAAAGTGTTCTAGTACGCTATTCTATTCGTACTAATCAACTGCTAAATATACTAATATAATAAAATAGTTTGTATACTATAATTGAAAGCGTTTATTAGAGTTCCCTCTAATATAATTAAAGTAAATATAGCCTATAGTAAATTTAAACTATTAAATTTACTATACTTTTATTTTACCTTATAGCGATATTCGTTCTAGGTTTTAATTATATAAACTTTAAAATATTATATAAAAGTATTAGTAATTATAACCTAATATTATTATTTCTATAGACTTTCGAAGTGGAAGAGGCTATAAATTGTATAAACGTATTTAAGGGCCGACTCCTTACTTATACAATTCCTTTATAAAGGACGTATTTTAAATAACCTAATATGTTTTTATTATAAAATAAATATTCAAAACGGAATACATACTAATAAAATTATTTAGAGGGAGATAATCTTTCCTTTATTAGAATAATAGTTTGGGAAATATAGTATTATAGAATATATACCCTAGTTTTCCTATAATGACTTTTTTCAAATTTTTTTAACAAGGCCTACTAATTAGGGATATACTTGTAAGACTAAAAGAATCTAATTAATTAATATTAATAGAAGGTGAAATATAAAGAACCGATCTAATAAAATAATAGGTCGAAGAAATAGAAAAGTAGGGATAGTAAAGAAAGGAAATAGAATAAAAATCAATAAGACATCTAATATCGAGAATAAGATAAGGAATTATTATAATATTCGTTATATTAGATTATTAATTTAATTATATACCTTCCGTTTATAAAAACTATTTCTAATAATCTTTAATCATCTATCTTTATTCGTTTACAATATTAAATAATCATTTATCCCTCTTAAGGGAATTCCCGCTCATTTCTCTATTTATTTTAATAGAAAGAAAACCGGAAAATCCAATAACTATCCCTATTTATTAATAAAAATAGAATATTAAATTATTTAACGAATATAGGACTTTAATAAGCCTCGTTTAATTTAGTACTTCCTATTTCGATTATCCGAAAGATTTGAAAACTACCTCCTACTCTTACCTAATTAAATAAATAATAAAATTAATTATAAGGGAAGAGAGGCAATTTACCGTTGTATTACCGATTTCTACTAGTAGAAAGGTATTTATTTCTATACGGAAGAATATATTAAATCCTACCTAAATTATTAGAAATAAAACCCTAAACAGTTCGTTAATACTTTTCAACATACTAACCTATTACTGTAATTATTCTATAAATAAATATTAAATATTTAAGTAATATATACTAAAATATAATTAGAAACCCTAACTACTTTACATTCTATTTATAAATCGGACTACAATTAGAGGAAGCTACGGTTTTATTCCCTTCTTTTTCAATTACAAATATAATCTTATTTCTCCAATTAAATTAGATTTACCTTCCGGGAGACTTATATATTAAGGTAAAATACGGAATAATAGATCACTTAAGGCCAGATTTAACCTAATATTTAATAAGGCCCGTTTACTATAGGATAGTAAGTACTAATTTAATTTCGCGGTAGAACGAATCTCTATAATAAGGTAGAAGGCCGTAGAATACCGGAGCCTAATTAATAAAGGAAAGATTAGACTTAATATTACCAAATTAAGGGTGGGAAATTTAATATTAGTATATAATTGTATTAAATAAATTAATATAAACTTAGTTTAAAAACGGATTAAATAATAAGGAATTTTAGAGGTAATACTTTATATAATTAGGTAATATTATAAATTAATTACTATAGGAAAGATTTTATTATTTTCTACGAAAGGAACCGAATAAATATCGTTATTCTTTTTAAAGGGAAGAGAAAAATAGAATTATTAAACCTATAAAAATACCTCTAATAAAGAAATAACCTATAGACTTTATTTACTAGTTCCCTATACTCTATTAAATTTACTTTACCCCTAATTAGTAATCTTTTTAATCCTAATTAGTCATCCCTAAGGAAATTGGATTCAAAATTAAGATATTTACCTATTAAATTACTGTAAAGACGAAACCCTTATACCCCCTAGTCTAGAAAAGCCTAAATTAATAACCCTAAGAAATATTTTGTATATTTCCCTTCCTACCCCGAAAAATGTAGTACGAATATATTAATTACTTTATAAACCGTTATATTTTAGGAATTTAGAAGAATCTAACCCTAGCCCCCTAATACCCAATTCCTTTTCCTATTAAAGGTACTCAACCTAAGGCTTTAATAAAAGAAAGAATAAAATCTACCGAATAAAGATAATATATAATATTAATTATAAAAGAATATTTATTATAAAATTAATTAAAGTTAAATAATAAAAAGAAAAAGAAAAAGAAAAAATAAAAACCTATATCGAATATTAAGTACCTTTAGCCCCTTATCCTAATTTTATTCTACCTAATATTTAGAAAATAAAGAATTCGGAAGGCGAGGAGGGGACGAAGCCTAATACGAAGATAGCTGAGGATTGGGTAGTATACGCTTATTATATAAAATGAGTATTCTACGTTCGTACTCCTCTCGGAATAAATAGAATTTATTAAAATAATTAGTAAGAAACTCGAATTTAGGGGGGTAGGTTTTAATTCTATAGGAAATATTCTTTATAATCCAATTTTTCATTCCTTTAAATTCTATTAAATTTAAATTGGAAGTAATAGGGTATTTATTTAAGGCCTATTAATAGTATAAACCGTTTATATTCTCTTCGTCTATTCCCTAATATTAAATATAAATTTAATTTATATTTTCCTAGGATTCTATATATTGCCTTCGAACCTAATAATATTATATCTCTAATTAATTAGTTAGCGAATAATTTCGCACTTTCCTTTATATTTATAAAAATTATAAGGTTTAGGAATTTCCTTTAATTTATTAGGAGTTTAAATGATTATAGGTATAGTTTTAGAGATAGTTATATTAGGGATAGGAGTATTGTTATATTTAATGTTTAGAGTAAATCTATTAAAAATACCCGGTGGATTAAAGTAATTGGGAATAGAATTAGAGGAAAGATCGATTATAGGTAGGTTAAATATAATTATTTAATAAAGTACCTTCCGAAGTAATATAGTTAGAATTGTTATTACTTAACGGAATTTTACTTTCGTTATTAGGCTTATTAGAAGTATTATTATTAGGAGTAGAGGTATTGGGATTGGGGATAATATTAGTAAGTGGGTTAAGGTTGGAAATATTACTATTTAATAAATTATTATTAGGATTTAACTTTTTATTAAAATAATATTATTTACTATTGGGATTATAATTATATTAATTAATTTTAATATAATATTTCTTCCGAGGTTTATATTCGGTAATAGAAAATGTATTATATTCCGATACGCCGGCCTTAATTTTTATTTAGTACGAAGCCGGATATATAATAAGGAATATAAGTATTAATAATATAGGGTTTAGAATTATAGGACTACCTTTAGGGAGAAGTAGTATAGGGTGCCCTTAATGTTCCAACTCTCTTTTAAATTTAGGAGGGTATCTACGTTTATATTTAGTAGGAGGAGCCGGAGTAGGAAGAAAAATTGTAATAATTCTATTATAAATAATAGGAGTATTAATTACTTAATTATTAATTATAATAACCTATTCGGCTATAAACTTTAATATTAATATAGTACTAGCGGCTATTGAATTAAGTGGAATAGGTCGAGGATAAAGGTTATTAATGAAAGTAACGGTATAGGGTGGGTAAGAAACTTTTTAGAATTGTAAGTATATTAAAATAAATTTGCTAATATATAGTAATATATTTAAAAAATTATTTTTATCCTCGCTATTCAATTTAATACCAAGTAAAGCTATTTCCCTATTGCAATTAATAACCCGTATTTCAATTATTGAACAACGGAGGAGGCGAATTATATTTAGTTATTTATTATAATATTTCTACTAATTAGTTTTCGCATTATATATAAATTTATTTTTATTTATATTTAGGGCTCCTACGATATTAGTTATAAAGGTTACGGCCGTTAATCCTTTATTCGGGTTATTACTATTAATAATATTCTTTAATTATATTAAGAATAATTTATAATATTTATTTAAGCGAATACCTTTGCCCGTAATACTATTGGTAATATAGAAGGTAATAGTAGGGTTAATATTTTTAATTATATTTTATTAATCGGGGATAGGAATAGGAATAGCGGAGTTTGTAGTAGTAATTTCCGGTTAAGCGCTTAGATCCGTAGAATTAAAAATAGGAGTAAGGACGGTAATAGTTATAGTAATTTAAAATCTGGATGCCCTAGTCTTTTTATTTTTACTATTAGGAGGTTTACTTTTCTAATTCTTAGGTTTCTTAGTAGTATTTTTAATAAAAATAGTATTAATTATAATAGGAATTTGAATATTCGAATCCGTAATAATAGAGGTAGAGGTAGTATTAGGGGTGGTATTAGTAATATTTTTTACTCTATTTTTATTCTCCGGAAGTCTTCTTCTATACGCTTTAAGCTTTATTTTAATTACTATAATTATAGGAGGGGCGGGAAGAAGAATAAATATTCCTATAATTATAATAGGTATTGTATTGGACTTCCTACCCTTAGGGCGCGTAGGTCCTCTACTTATAATTTTTTAATTACTAATTAAATTTATTAATTATTTTACTATAATCGAAATGTGAGATAAATTTTACTTATAGTTCCGTTCGTTTTACTTACTATAATTATATACGTATAAGGCGTATAGTTAATGACGGTAAGTACCTATATTAATAGTAGGAATATATAGGTATTATAATAATATAATAATAGTATATATAAAAGATGGGTTATTTTATTAATTTTTATACGTAGGAGTATTAATTTATATAGTATAGAGAGGAGGTTGTACGGTTGAAGTAGTGGGGCGGAAGGAGTTTTATATGGATAATGCGATATATAGAGGGGATGGGAATATAAAATGGAATTTCGCAATTCTGTAAATATTTTAGTTCTTTCTCAATTTGGAGTTCTGCTTTGGAGGTACTATTTATTTTAGGTTTAGTCCGATTTGATTTGTATTTATTACGAGTCCTTAGAAGTAGTATATATAGAGGAATATTTATAGAAGTTAAGGTATTGCAAAGGAAAGGAATAGAATATTGAGGTATATTTTACTAGTTTTATATTTTATTTATTAGAAATTAATATATAAGAAAATAATAAGATTGGGCGGTTATTTAGGCTAAATAATATTATTTAAGTTAAATACTCAATTTAAGTTTATTAAATAGGATTTATAATTAGTTAGATTTATTAGGAGGATTATTCTTTCCCTAAATTTAACTTCTTCCTTCTTAGAGTTCCGAATAATTATATCAATTATAATAATAAACCCTTTTATTATTTAATTAGGCTAGTAGCTTAATAGTTCTTATATTTACTATCTTTTATATAGCTACTAGTTTAATTCCGCTAGTAATCGTCTTTTTTCGGTCGCGTAGAAAGTTTTGTATTTCCTTACCTTTCGGGAATGCCCTTATTCCGTTAGACTTTTCCACTTTAGATTAGATACCCCCCTTTTAGCTTAGATACCCTCCTTATAATCCTGCTATAGTAAGAAGATAATAAGATCGAGGATTAATTTAACTATAGTACTGTTAGGTATTAGTATATATAAGCGTATTCGTTATTATAGTAAAAAGTTAGAGGGTATTTAAATTTATAAGGTTCGGGTTGTAGTAAGTAGATTAGTTTACTGAATTGTATAGTATTCGGTATTTTTTAGTAAAAATGCTTAATTTTTATATAAGTCGCTATAATTACCTACACCCATCTATACTTCCCCTAAATTATTGATTTAACCAATTAGAGAGTTAGAATCTCCTCGATTCTTATCCGGTTTCCTTACTACACTACGGTTCAAAATCGAAGCGTAGTATAATAAGAATTGTAGTTGAAAGTTACCTATAGTATTTTACCCCTATAATATAGGGGATTACCGTCGTAAACCTAAATTTTTTTTTCTTAATACGATAAATAAGGCTATTCCTAATTGAAATTTACTATTTAGATTAAATAGTAATTTCTATAATATATATATTATAACTAATAATAAAAATAAATAAAAGGGAAAATATAAAAAAAATCCTACAAGGATAGTAATAGTTATATAGAATTCCTAAATACAGTTTATTGAGAGTAATAGTCTTAGCGTACCTCAAAGCTACCTTAAAATTATAAAGTGCAATTATAGACTATATATAATAATGTAATATTAGGGTTAATTTTTTATTATAATAACGAATACGCTCTATAATTTAGTAGTATTGATATGACTATAGTTCGTATAAATTAAATTTAATATATTTAATAGTTCCGATATAACTGGAGAAGTAAAAATTATAATTAAGTATATAATAATAATATAAGTAGTAAAGGGAAATAATATATTTGATTTAATTTGTATAAACCTATAGGATATCTTATTATTTATTGTATTTCGTAGGCGTTATAAAGGTATTGTAAAGGATATCCGTACTATAGCGAGAAAATCACGAATATATTAAACTTTATTAAGGGGGTCTAATATTTATATTTTAATAAACTTTATTATAAATATAAGGGGTATAATATAATTAATATAAATATTAGCTTTAATTAATCGATATTTAAGGTTCTACGAAGAAGAAAAGAGAGTAAAAGATAGTTTCTAAATAGACCCTATTTACTTCCGTTCCCCCGCCCTATATAAAATATAGGTCTCCTCGAATTTTAAATAGGTAGGTAGGGTAGTTTTGGAGATTGTAAGTCTAATTGAGACTAAGTGGCTTAATAGTTTTTATTATCGCTTTCTTTCTTAAAATTATTAGTTCGATTCTAAGTAATAATATTTTTTTTTTTATTGTACGAAAATTCTCGTGCTAAAGTGAAAGTATAAATAGTTTTATCCGGCGCTACCCCCTTATCCTTTAGGCTCTCTTCCTACCCGGGAAAAAAAAAAAAAAAAAGAAAAAAAAAAAAAATAAATAGCCCCCTTAAGTAGCCCTTTAGAAGGTTATTATAGGGGTTTTAGGCTTTTACTATTTTATATTCAAATCCGACTAATTAGAAGCTTCCCTTAATTAATAATATTTGTTTTTATAATAAGGCTTATTTAATTATCAATTCTAATAAACTAATTAAACTTTAGAACCCCCCCTCAAAATTTAATACCCTCCTTATATTCCTACTATAGTATAAAGTGATAAAGGGAAATATATTTAAATTCGGGAGGGAGGAGTCGTACGGAATGCTAGTGTAGAGTAAGATTATTAGATTCGAGATTAGATATTATAATAAATATACTTAAAGTAGGAAATAGATTTAATATAAGAATAAAGAGGCCGGAAAAAGAAAAATTAATATAGTTGGAATAAAGGAAAAGGAAGAAACGATTAAAGGTAACCGGTTTTTATATTTAAATTATAAATTATTACCGGCACTTAATCTATTACTTTCCACTCTAAATGAAAGTGTTTAATCCGAGAAGGATTATTATACTAAATAATTATTAAAGTTACTACTACTATTAAAAGAGAAGAGATGAAAGATTATTACTATTTTGACCTTCGAAGGTTATTATTTATATAATAATTTTGAAAGAAAGGATAAATCGATTATATAGGAGGTAAATATTGAAGGGTTAGGTATTCTGTTGCGAATTAAGCGAATAGTAGTTATAAGAAGATATATCCTATATTTAAAATTTATAGTTAGATAATTTATAAAAGATTTATATAATACTTTTACTCTCTTCCCCTGCCTTTTTCCTACTTTTCCCTTCTTCTCCTAAAATAACGATATTAAAAAGCTTAAAACGTTTAAATACTTTCTTTTCGATTATAGTAATTTTAATTTAATATTATTTATCCCTTCTACTCCTTTAAACTTAATTAAGCACATTCTAAAATATTAAATATCCACTTTTTATTTTCTAATAATTATTAATTAATTACCTACTCGGATTTTATATTATTATTATATCTTCTAATAATTGTATTTCTTCTAATAATAAGGGTTAGGCTACTCCGATTATAAGTAATACGGCCAAATCTAATAAAGCTAATAGTAAGAAACCTTAGTAGCCTAAATCTAACGAGATTGATGGTAAAAAACCCTAACCGCCTGCTCGTCCTAATTAGTTATTAGTCGGCCTTACTAAATAGAGTCCAACCGGTTTACTAATCGTTAATAGCTTTAATAGAAGAATATTTATATTTAAAATAAGCTATCGGTTTAAATAGACTAAATTGACCCTTAGAATAATAATTAATTAGACTATTATCAATTAAATACTTCGATTAAATAAAAATATTATACCCGAATTAATATTAAAGGTATTTGAAGGCTTTACGGAATAGTATATTAAAGAATATTAAGGATTTCTTTAGGGCTTATTTAAAATTATTATTAAATAGTTATATATTATAAGAATAAATTAATTACGTAATTGGGTACTAAAATTTAGTAATAAAGACGTATTTAATCGAATATATTTCGGCCCTCCTTGGGATTTGAAATTAAAAGGAGGATATATACTTCTCGCTTATTTTAAATTAAACGAAAAGTAATAGGACTAACAGTTCGATACTAATTTACTTTATAAGGAATAGGATCCCTACGATCTATTTAGTAGGCTTTTCTATTCTAATTTAGTATTTAATTAAGCGGGCGCTTTTTTAATTAATTTAAATAGTTTTATAGAATGGAAGTAACTAATAGTACGCCTAACTAGCTTCTAATATAATATTGATAAATATATTTATATTTATATTAATAATTTGGTTGCCCTATTGTTATAGGTAATTAGAAAACGGTTAACGATAATCTTTATACTAAATAAGTATGTTAAGGTAGATTTATTAAATAAGACCCTAACGATAATATTAGATATATTTACTATACGGCTATATATATAGGAAAAAAGGTTCTAGGTAATCCCTATTTATAAAGATAAGTATTTTTTAGTAGGTATCTTTAATTAGTTTATAGGTTAATAGGACTACTATAATTCTACTTTCGGAGATTCTATATTAAAAAATATAATAATAACCCTACTTTCGTTCTTTATTCAATTTAATATTTAAGGACTATTGCCTAGAAGTATTATACGAGGAGTAATTATTCGGTAAATTAAATTTACTATTTAGAAAACCCTATAGATTTGTAGGTTAATAATCGTAGAAATAATATAAATAAGGTTATTAAAATACAATCTAAACTTCTAGATAATAATACTAAAGATTTGGGATTAGAGTATTATATAGAAGGATTATATAGTATTTAAATAGAAATAGAGAGAGAATATTATAGTACGGTAGTATTAGAGAGTAATTTATAATGCTTTACGGATAAAGTAATAGCGCCCTAACGGCCTACTTTATTTATTTAAATTTAAAAAAATCTATATAGATAATGAAAAATTAGATACTATAGAGGTATTATCTACCTAAAATACCCGTATCGAAGGCTCCTAAAATAAGCCTTAGTATTTTATTTAGCTAGTAAATTACTTAATATTTTTTTTTAAAAGAAGAATAGCTAGGTAAACAAGAATAAAAATCTAGTATAGTTATCGGTTAAATTTAGGTCCTAATATTATTATTAACCTTCCTTAATTTAAATATTCAATAGTAATACCTTCTATCGAAAAAGACTTTCTATTATCCAATTTTTCTATTTTTAATTCTATACCTTTTATAATATAACCTAAAGAGGTTAGAAAATCAATCTCCTCCTCTAGCGATATCTACTCGCCTCTACCTAGGGATCTATTTCAAAATTTAATTCTAATCCTATTCCGCAAGATTATAATTCGCTCTTAGAGTTCTAAGGTGGCAAATTAGCCGCCTTGTCCTCCACCTTCGTCTCGCCTAATAGTATTATTACTTTTAAATTATTAATCTAGTAGGAAATAAAGTATTTCTATTTAGTTAGCTATTAATAAATAGCTATACTATAAATTGGTATTTACTATATATAGCCTTCCTAAGGCAATTAAGAATTTTTTACTTAAAAAAGATTAATTAATTACTAGTCCCTTTAGATTTTAAAATATTACTAAATTCGCCTACCCCTTCCAATTCCTCACGGTATAGGCATACCCTATTTACCCCTATATTTATACTATAGTAAAGATCGTCCTTAATTAGTAGATCCAATAATTTTCATTCAACTAAAGAGACTCCTATTGCGGACTATAGCTTAGTAATTAATTAGCCAGTAGTAGAAGTATAGATCGACCCTAATAATTATAAATTCTAAGTAAATTCTTTAGTTTATTCCATTCGCCGTATAGAACGTAATCTGGAAAACCTTTACAAATATAATTTTAATAACCCTTTACTATATGCAATAGATTTTAAGGAAAGATTTAATCCAATAATTCACTTAAAATTAAGGGTACTTAAACGGATCCTAGGGATATCTTAGGATGTATAGCTTAGATTAGTAAATAAAAGATTTATTGCGGAAGGATATTAAAATAAGGTTAGTAAGAATATAAACAACCGTTAAAGGTATAGGAATAATAAGGATAAAATGGAATTAATTACTTTATAATAATATATTTATTTAGGGTTTTTTTATTTAGATTTAAAGGGAAGATTTAATTTGGGGAATATAATATTATAGAGATATATATATTGATTTTCTATAATAATTTTCTTTTTTAAGTTTTCTAGTAACTTAAGTATATAAATTAGGAATGTATTTGCAAGATTGAGAGAATCTAATTAGTTAATATTAATGGAAGATGGAGTATAAAGAACCGATTTAATAAAATAATAAATCGAAGAGATAGAAAAATAAGGATGGAAAGAGATAGGAAGTAGAATAAATAATTAATAAGATATTAATACCTAATTATAAATAAGATAAAGAGTTATTATAATATTTATTATATTAAATTAATAGCTTAGGTAATTATATATTCTAATTTATAAAGACTATCTTTAGTGATTTTTAATTATTTATCCTCCTTCGTTTATAGTATTAAATAATTATTTACTCCTCTCAAAAGAGTCCCTATTCATTTTTCCATCGCTTTAAACGAAAGAATATTAGAAAAATCCAATAATTATTCCTATTCTTTAATAAAAATAAGACTTTAAGCTATTTTATAAATATAGGAGTTTAATAAGCCCCGCCTAATTTAGTACCTCCTATTTCAATTATTAAAAAAGTATGAAGATTACTTATTGCTTTATTTAATTAGTTAGTTAAAGAACTACGGTTCTTTTATAATATATTAGTTTGGATAGTTTTATTATTATAATTTTCTCCCTATTTCAATATATATATATATATATATAACTAGAACCTACTTATATTTAACTAAAGGCCCAGCATCCTTGTATCTTAGGATCTACCCTTCGAATATTATTTTTCCTCCTACTATTTTATTAAAATATAATTTATAAGAATTTAACATCCTCCTACGTCTTTTCAAATCTGACTAAATTCAATCGGAAATCTACCTTTTTTACCGGTAATATAATAATAGGATAATACTATTTATTTTAAACTTAAGACCCTTTATAAAGGCTACTTAATTTAAAATTAAAGATAAGGATAACTGAGTATGTATTGCGATTTAACAATATTTATATATATAAATTTATTTGTCTTTCTTTCGCCGGATTAGGGGTAGAAGTATTTCGAGAAGGAGGTAGTACTATCCCGGACTAGGGGTAAAAGTATTTCGAGAAGGAGGTAGTACTATTTTAGACTAATTATTTCTTAAGATAGAAGTAGTATTATTACCGGAAGTAGGGCTTTAATAATTAGTAAGGTTAGTAAAAGTATAGGAGTAAAAAAGGAATTAGGTAGTAAATTCGGAATTTACTACAAAGGATTTACTTTTAAAGATTATATAAATTCCTTTAGGTTCTATATTTCTAGTCTTTTAGAATCCGAAAAGTGAATTAGTACGAAATTAATTAAAGAGATTTAAGGATTTTTAAAACGGTCCTTAAATATTAGAGGAGCTACTTTATATTAGATAGGAAATAACTACTAGTATTTGAGGATATCGAATATTTATCTCCACTTTAAATAAAAAGGATTGAAATATAGGATTAAAAGGTTAAATTTCCTATAAAGGACGATTTACCCTTATATTCTAAGGGCCTCCCTCTTTAAGAGAGCGCTATAATTATTCTACTATTTCCCTCTTTATATTTATAGTAGGTAATTATTTAATAGAGTTAAATTTCTTCTACAATCCAAAATTATTAGGATATAGGAGCTATACTTCTGGCCGGGAGAGTAAAATAATATTATATACGGCCGGTAATATATTTATAGGAGTTAGTAGTACTTTATAAGGAATAATAAATATTAGAATCCATTTGAATTTTGTATTTACTATTAGAAATACATAGTAGCGACTCTTAATACTAATATATAGAGTCTAAATACTACTATTTACGATATTAATATATATAATTTTATTATTAATAAAGAAATTCGATATTATATTAATATTTTATATTTATTGCTTCTTTATTAAGTATAGTCTCTAGCCTATATACGACCTAACTAGAATAACGAGAAGAATCTCGTAATTCTCTTCTCTTATATTTACCTAATTAAGAAAATTAGACTTCGCCTCTTTACTATCGAATAAACGTTCGGTATTTTATACCTTCGGTTCGATAATTTCTTTTAGAGCCTTATCTATAGATTTACTAACTATAATTATTCTATTTAATAGAAGGTAGTGAATTTCTTTTACTATAGTTTACCTTAGCCTCGGAGGGGGTTGATAATAATTAATATTGGTCTAGGGGAGTTATTAATTTATAATAATAGTCCTAAGTTTGTAATTATAGTTCGGTAGGCTTTTATAATTATTAATAAAAGAAGAAGGAGATACCCTTTATATTAACCTTAAAAGTATTTATAACCTTTTCTAATGCGTAAAGCACTTTAGGACGGTGATAAGTTACTTCCCTATATAGTTATATATAATAATTATTACGGATTTAGATTATATTAATCCCCCCCCTAGGACTATATTCTCTTATAAGGTTTTGTAATATATTATTAAATATATTTGGAATGGCCTTGTTTAGTAGCCGTTCTCGCGAGTTAAAGGCCGAGGAAAATGCCTCTATCCTAGTAATATAATTTCCCGTTTTCGTTTAATATTTAAGGGAAGTAAAGTTATTATTGTTTATTATATTGTTTTAATGGCTACTGGTCTGGCGATATTAGGGAATTGAAGGATAGGAAGTAGTATTTGGTACGATCCTTATAGGCGATAGTAATCCGGGGGGGAGATATATAGTATTATATTTATTAGAGAAGGTGACTCTTCTATTAATTTATAAAATTAATAGTTTATAACACTTTAGCTACGGGAGGCTTAGGATTATTAGGTAGGTTAGTGAAAGGTTGTAGATTAAAAAAGTAATACTTTTTATATAGTGGCCGATAAGGAGGTTCGCGGTTAAACCTTCGGTAATAAAACCCTTTATAATACCGTCGGCTAGTATAAATTTCTTTGAATAAATAAATTTAAATATAGTAAAATTATTCTATTTTATAAAAGTGCGATCTAAAAAGGCTAAAGCTAAGTATCCGCTATCTATGAATATAGTATATAATATTTTGCGTAGTCTAAGTAGGAGATAAGAAGAAAGGAGTATTAAATTTTAATTAAGACTATTTAACGAATTAATAATAATTATTTCGAATATTTTGTTAGTATTTTTGAATTTCTTTTGTATAGAGCCTTATACTTCTATAGGCGATTATTTATAAAGTTTAATTATTTCCCTAATTATTAATACCGGGTGTGTTGTATTCGTTTTCTTTACTTTCGCCTCCTTCGGCGCCGGTGGCGCGGAGGTTAGTATTACTATATCCCTATTAGTTAGGGGAGGGTCGGCTAGTATTAGAATAGGTATTGTATCTTCCGCGGCCGTTGCAGCCGCTATAGCCCCGGTAGGTTCGGTTGCTATAAAATCCTATAAACTACGTAAGTTTACCGCTATAGTCGATACTATTCTTATAGTCTCGTATAATATAGCCCTCTTGGCTATATTTTTTATAAAGGCCTTCCCTTATCCGTTAATTAATAATATTGGAGTAAATAGCTTTAAATATATAAACGGCGTCGAAGTTTATAGTATCACTACCTTGACTAACAGTACGGTCCTTCAAAACGTTCCCTCCTAAAGAAGAGCTATTGTTATTACTATTCCCGTTAGATTTATTTATTTAGGGTTAATTAATTTTAGTACAGTATTTATAATCCTCTAAATAGTATATTAGATCCCTGTAGAGGGATAGCCAACCTTTGAAATTATTGTTTTTAGGGTATTAACGTTAGTATTAACGGGATATTTAAGGTAATTTTAATAGTTAATAATATATAATACGTATTTAATTAACGATCCGTAAATATAAATAACTGTTGAAAAAAAGCTAATTGTTGAAACTTAGTAAGAAATTAAGTATAGGTAGGAGGCCGGGAATTAATGTGTTTAGTCTATTCTTTCCTTTTATTTTTTAGTATTTATAATTATTTATTCTTTCCTTTTACTCCATTACCTACCTAAATCTAAAATTACTATTATTATTTATATTTCGGCCGTTATTATCGCTATTATTATTATTATTATTATCGCTATTATTTTTCCCTAGCTAATTGAATCTATAATATAAATAATAATAGTAATATAAATAATAATAGTAATAGATAATAGCGATAAACGATAGTGATAAACGATAGCGATAATAATAGCGATAGTGATGGGTTTTGTAGTAGTAATAGATAGAAGAGAAAAAGAATTGGGAGAGGAAGGTTAGGAGATGGAGAAGATTTTCGGAAAACTATCTTTTTTACTTTATTAACTCCGCTTCTCTTTCCTTCTCTCTCCTTCTCTTTTTTTTTTTTTTACCTCCCTTTTTTCGTCTATCGTACCTTTTTAAAGTGGAAGTTTTTAAATTTATTTGAGTAGTCCGAAAATTTAATATCCGTTCCTGGCCTAATAGGTAGTTAAGATTTTTTAATGCTTAAAATATTTTAATAATTAAGGGCGTTATATAATGATTAAGATATATTAATTATAAAATAATTCCTTAAATTCCCAGTAATAGGCTAGACACTACCGTTCGGAGTTTGGCCGAAATCTTATTCCGGAGGTAATATATTTTTATAGCGTTATTTAATTAGTAACGGTCGGCCGTCTTAATAAAATCGGTTTTGAAATTAGTAAAGTATCTATTGTATTATTTAAACTTATTAAGGCGTTTCGCGGTATTAAGCTTTATATTAATATTATTATAGCGTAAATCTAAGAATGTAATAAAATCTTTACCTATTTACTATTTCTACTAGTCGGGAACGTCCGATTAGAGTAAGATAACTATAAGGTCCGTTTCGAATATAATAGTTATTTCGGGGCTTAAGAGGTAATTAGTATAGAAGATCTTAGTACGTTCGTTAGGGAATTGGAAATAATTTAACTCTTAGACTATTATAATTCTATTCTTCTAAATAATATATATTTTGTTATGTAGAACGGGGTTCTTTTAATTAATTATAAAAGGGTCGGGGTTAAAGAATAATACTTTCTTAAAGATGGTTGTAGTTTCGAAAGGAGCCCCGGTAATGCTAGCCGAATAGGCGGTCCCCGAGTTATTTCCTAACGAACTTCTACCTTCTATACCTAATCTTCCGCCGGCACGGTTATTCTCGCTATTACCCGGGTTCTAGCTAATTATAGTAAAGTTTTATTTTATTAAAACCTTATTAAGCTCTCTCTTGAACTTTTAGTTCTTTAATTTTTTTAAGTATAATCGGTTCTCGAATTCTTTAAATTAGTTAGAAAGACCGTTATTAAATAAATCGAATATTTGGATTATTCGGGCGATTAGGGAGATTATAGCTTGGAAAGTACTATTGTCCGTAAGGATAGTCGTATTAATGAGAGACCTTCTAAGTACCGGGAGAGGCCTGGATTTATTATTAATAATAGTGTTAATAAGGTGTTTAATAGTTTGAATACGTAGCGCGTTTTCTAGTGCAATTAAATAAACGTTTTTATTTATTAGTAGGTCGGAACCCTCGGTATTGCTATTCGGAGGAGTATTTAGGATATTAACGTCCTTATTTAGTACTTTTAGTAAAATGCCCTCGTCTATAATAATAATATCGCTATTACGAATTATAAACTTTATTAGACTCTGTAGGGTTTCGGCGATTAATAATATTGTATATTTAGTACTAAATTCGTACTTCTTCCTTATAATGAAGTAGAGGTACGTTTGTAATGTAATAGTAGAGGTGTAATTAATTAATTCGTTTCGTAATTCTAGAGAGCGCTCTCTGTAAAATTAGGTATTATATTACAATCTTCTTTAATTTTCTATTAGTAAATTAACAGGTAGATAGAACGTATTAATATAGAGATAGAACGGTACTTTTATACTTATATAAATTAAATATAGGACGATTAGGTTAATTAATTATTATTAATTAAATTTACTAGAAATAATATTAAATTGGATTTTACAGGCATATTCCCCTTCTTTACTAATTATAATTTTTATTTACAAATAGGTATTAAACCCGTATAGCCCTACCCTCCTAGTTTATTAGACTTATAATAGATTGAATATTTTAAGGTTAGTAAAATTGCCGAACGGTTTAAAAAGGTTTTTAACGGGGTTACAGTAATAGTAAAATATATTTAGGCGCGCTACGAAGAGAGTGCGAATAATTATTATTCTAACGTATTATAATACTAACCTAGGGATAAAGTACTCCTTAATACTACGAATTTTATTATTGGGCGCCCTTAAATTAAATTAATTCCCTTATAGGAAGGCCCCTTTAAAGTAGTAATAATTAATAACTATTATATTATACTTAACCTACTACTAAATATAAAGTACGGATATATTTTCTATATTAGTATAGTCCAACTTTAGTTAATTAAGGGTATATTGGGGTAGGATAGTATATAAAATATTTAAACGAATTAAAGGAGGGTAATGAAATATATTAACGATATTGAGGATATTATTAAATAGTTTTTCGAAGGGGTTGACGTTTACCGTTTCGAAAACGGTAGATAGGAGTACTATATCGTCTGGGGCAAGCTATACGAGCCGATTTAGGAACCGGTTAGTAATATAGAATACTACGTCGATGTGTTCCGCGAGTTTTATATTAATAATCTGGAGTCCCCTATACTACTACGATAGATCGTTGTAGAGAAGAGGTACGAACGCGCCGCTAGAGTTTTAAATAAAGCCTATAGCCATATTAGTTTAGGATTATTAACGGCGGTACTAACGCCGAAACGGTCGCTACGGTACGTATTGCTAGCTGTAGATACCTTGGAGAAGGTTATGTACTAAAGCGGGAAACCCGGGCTCTAAATAAGTATTAGTTAGTAGATAATACGTATAAAGAGAAATAAATTTTATATAGTAAAGCCCGGGTTATTTTTGTAATATATTGTATATTTATTTATTCCCCTCTATATTATATTAAGTTCTTTACATTTTCTAAAATTTCTAAAGAATCTCTAGTTTATTAATTATATATATATAGTACCTTCAAATAGCGCTTTAGGTCTAGTCTGCATTTTAGTAATTTTATATAGTTCAATTGAAATATACTATTTTTTTCTTCGCTATATATAACCCTAATCCGGCTAAGGCTAACTTAAAGGGGTCACAAATTATATTTCTATATAGTAATTAACTAAACGATCGCTCTTTTATATAATTATTATATAGAGATGGTTGTATGAGGTTATTTATATTACAACCCTATTAAAAAATAAATATAGGCTTAGAACATACAATAATTATGTATTCCCCTTAAAGGTGTATATATTTATTATTTTATTAATTTATATAAAATAATATTGAAATTACTATATTATTCTTATTCTTTAATAAAAAAACGACTTTAAATTATTTAATAAATATAAGCCTTAATGAATTCTATTAAAATGGAGCAAAAATTATACTAATACGAAAAGTACCCTACTATACTTAAATGTAGTGAGGAGTAGATTTGGAGTTAAATATGGCTTTTATTCTTAGGAATTGAGATAGAGTAATAAAGTTACAATTTATTAATTACTACTAAAGATTAATAAGAAGGATAAAATTCTCTTTATTAGTCTTAGGTTGGCTAAATAAGTTTAGGAGTTAATTCTTTTATAGAGGGGTTATTAAATTTATTATTATAAGGGCGTTTAATGGTAATTTTGTAGTATAGGAGTGGGACTTTTTGGTCTATTTTTGAGGATAGGTATTATTTAGTCTGGTCTAGAGTGCTTGCCTTCCTCTCTCTTCTTAGTCGGGATCTCCTCCTTATATCCCTTTTCTATTTATTATATTCCTAGGGTCCCGTCCAACTAGTATAATAGATCTGCTCTTTAATGAGTAATAAATTAAGGCCCTAATGCCTCTACTTATTATTTAAAAGTAAGAGTTTAGAGTAAAGAAAAGAAGAAAGCGTAGAGAAAAATAAAAAAATAAATAAATTACTTTATATTATTATTTAATTCGAAACCTCCTATTTTAATTATTTAAGAGGTTTAAAAATTACTTTCTATTTTATTTAATTAAATAACGAAAGGACTATAATTCTTTTATAATATATTAATTTAAATAGTATTATTATTAAAGATTTTTTACTATTTTAATATAAAAAACGCGTATGAGAGTAAAAAAGAAGAAGAGAAGTGTTAGTTTTGGTTGGCACGGTTAAATATAGAAAGGAAGTAGGTCCTAAGAAGAGATGTAGCTAATTAGATACTAAGGTTGGGTGTAATATAAATATACCTAATTGGAGGGCGTAGATAAGAGTATATACTACGAGAGTAGTCTTAGTAACTAATTTAATTTAATTATAATATAAATTAGTCTCTGAATAGACCCCCTCTACCTCCGTACCCCCGCCCTATATAAAATGTAGGTCTCCTTAAACTATTATAGAAACGGGTGGGGTAGGGTGGTTTTAGAAGTTGTAGGTCTAATTGAAATTAGATATAAATTTTCAATTCTTGTTATAGGGTGGTAGCTGTGGTATTTGCCTATATAGTATATATTATTAATTCTACCTTGCAAGTAGAATATAATCTATCTTTTGGTAGCTTTAGCGACCTTGGCATATATACCTTTGGCTTGTTATAACTCTTATATCTTTGTTTTATACTAACTTTATAAACTCTTTATATATTAGTTACTATTATTTATGGAATAGTTTTATAAATTATATTAGTAAGGTATTCTTTAAGGAATAAAGTAGCTTCAATTAAATTTAATATACTAGGACTATTTTTATTATTATATTTATTTAAATAAATTTAATATATTATTCAATTTTGAATGGCTAATATATTTAAATGAATACTGTTTTCTATTTCTGTTTCGTTTTCCTTCAAAATTCTTATTCTAAAAGTTTATATATTGTTTTCTAAATTAGTATTATAAATTTGAATTATTAATAATTATTATATATTTATTATAATTTAAAAAGGGATAAAGGTTTGAAAATGTAAATTCTGATTTATAATGATAATGTGTTTAGAGTATAATTCCCCTGGGTAGAGTTAAAGTCTATAGGAGATAGAGAGATGCTTAAAGATTTACTATAAAAAAAATTCTAGGTTTTTATTCTTTTTTTTTAATTTTTAACTTCTTCTTTGTTAAAGTTATAGACTTGGAAGTTTTATTTCTAGTTTTGCTAAATGGTTCTTTATGGGAGAGTATTTATTAGAAAAAACTTTAAAATTTTAAAAATTTTCTTTTTATAATCTAAAATTTAATTCCAAATTGGATTTAATATACAATTTCTATAAAGATAGAGTATTCTATTAGCTAATAAGCTACTAAGCTTATTAAATAATTAACGTAAATTATTAGAAGTGGACGTTTTGTATTTTATTTATATTAGAGAAAAGGTTAAACCCCCCCTTTATCCTCCTTAGTTGAGGAGGAGGAAAAAAAAATAAAAAAAAATCAAGGGTAAAATTTCGAGAGTTTTTTTTATTTTTTTTTCTTTTTCGGATTTTTTATTTTTCTATTTTTAACTTTAACCCTAAATATAGTTAGGATTAAAGGCGTCGTCGCGCCCTTTTCTTCTTCTTTTACCTCTTTTTCTCTCTTTATTAAAGGCGTTGTTGCGTTCTTTTCTTTTTCTTTTACCTCTTTTTCTCTCTTTAGCCTTTTGCTTAATAACTATTACTTCTTTCTCCTTATTATTTTGATACTATAAAGATTTTGGTGTATGCGATGAAATTTAGATAGTTGTACGAAAGGATATTCTCGTTTTTATTAGTGAAGGGTTTTATTTATTTATAATAAATTACTATAGAAATTAGAATTATATTTTAGATAATTTTGAATTATATTAAATACTTTTTAACTTTCTTTTAAGGTTATTTATGTTTATATATATAAATTTCTATTGAATATAATTATTATTGGGCGAGGGTACCGTTAGGTATAAGGTATAATCTTTATTATTATACGAAGGAAGGAAGAAATAGTTTTAGTTAGATTTATTAACCTTTAAAATTATATATTTTATGTGGGGCGGGGGTATGGAGGTAGAGGGGGTTTGTTTAGAGATTAGGAAGAAGAGTTTGCGCTAGTTTAAGTTTAATATAAGTGTTGGTAAGATTTATTCTAGTGGGTCTTATATAGCTTAGTTTAAATATTTAGGCTAGCCTAGTACTGTAGTCTCTTATAATAGACGTTTAACCTTAGTCAGCCCTTATTTACTTCCTTATTACTCTGTAGTATAATTGTTTTAGACCTATAGGGTTAAATAGTGTAATGTCCGGATTGGTGGGTGGGTGAGGGTAGTAGGCCGGATGTTATAATTATTTGGCCCTATAGGTTCGAAGAGATATATAGGCTATTGGAGGTGGTTGAGCGATTGAGATTATAGTACTATAGTAAGGTATAGGTTACGTAATACTAAGGTACGGTATAGGGTATGTGATCCGATATACGGTCTAACCCTATAATAATAATTATTAAAATAGGTTGAATAAAATTAATTAACGATGGAAAGTATATGTATATTATTTTATCTTTATATTATAAGTATTTTATTGATATAGTATATTATAGTTATATATATTTACCTAGTATATAATATTATATATAATATATGAATTGTATCTAAGAAGTGTAAGTTTATGTTTTTATTTATACGCTACTAATATATAAAGTATAAAAAACAATTTGATAAGAACTATAAGTTTGCGATTTATTTAGTAAAAAGAGTTTTGATTTATTAATAATTTGTATAGTCTTTTATATAATTTATTTAATTGATTTGGATTAAGTATTTATATTCTTCTGTAATATACGCTTCCTTATTTAAGCTATTTACTAAATGTAATGAAAGTGTAATATTAAAATTGAAGTTTGAAATAGTGAATCTGAAAATTTACTTATATATATCTATAATGAGAAATAGAAATGATTTATGAAACTATCCGTCCAAGGTTTTTAAGACCTATAATTAGTCTTTGAATTTGTTTAATTATATATAATAGTTATTTTTAATATTATTAGAAGTTTGGTTCTTATTATTATAGGGCTAGTATCTTGGATTAAGACTTGGTTTTATTAAGTTTTCTAAGACGGGTTGGGTTATATTAATAAGGATGCGTGCCTCTTAATTAGTCGGATCTATATATATACCTGGCCCGTACGCCCGATTATAAAACCTTTTTTCAATTGTACCCTTCTGGTGCAGTTTTCTCTCTTGCTCTCTTTGTTAAATATAGTATTTTAATTATATACGACTATTTATTGTGCAGTACTTTAGCAGACCTTCGTTATATTTAGCTTTGAAATATTAAGAAGTTAACTTGTATGGAACTGATATTTGCTAGTATATTATATAGGGGGGTTGGGTTACGAATTAGTGTGGGTAATGTGGATTTAATTAAGAGATAGGTATTGTAGATTTATTAGGACTGTTCGAGCTTTTGGGTAGGGTGGGTTTTGGAAGTAAGTAGGTTATTGAGAATTGAGACTACGGATAACCGTCCTCGGGCAAATATTAATACGAGGGGTGACCTTTATTTATAATAGTAAATAAGATAAAGTAAAGGAAGATGTTGTAAGAAGGAAGGAAGGCTTCTAGCCAGTTGTTTGTATGTAGTAAATATATTATGTAGAGAGAGTTTAAGTACGGGTTACGGGGTGGTTTGGGTATAGTAGTTTGGATGTTTAGACTGGGTACGGTATAGTAAGGAAGCTTCTACGGTAGCCTAGCTAATCCGGGCTATTATAGTTAGTAAGTTATATATACGAAAAATATGGAAATTTAGGAATTTCCTTATTAAATATTATTTTAGTTAAATATATTATAGTTATAAATCTTAGAGTGTAAGGAGGTTTTAATATATTTCGAAAATGAAAGGTAAGACGATTGACGAGATTTAAACGTTAATAAATCCTAATTATAATTAAATGAAATTATATATAAGAATAGTAAAGTTAGTTGTAAAATGGAGGTCTCTAATTAGCTGGATTTGGGTGTAAAAAAGTAAAAGTTAAAGATTTTTATAAAGACTTTTTGGAAGGTTGTTATAAGGGCCTTTAGTAGTGGTCTTTAGTAGAGGTAGTGCCCGGTCTTTGGTAGTGGTCTTTGATTTTGACTTCGAAGTCCGAAATTTGGACGAGGATATTTATATTTTCGTACGAAATTTATTGTACGAAAAAAGATAATTATTAGCGGGATTGAATTAGTAATAGGAAGAAGAGAAGTAATAATGAGAATTGGTATTGAGCTATTGGCTTAATTAATTGGGAAGAAGGTTCGTTATTTCTACTTTTATATTTAAGTAAGGATTCGAATATTAGAATTTAGGAAAGGGCAGCCTAATCTAAAAAAAAATAAAAAAAAAAAGAGAGAAAAAAAAAAGATATTTTTAAGTTTAATAAAGTATATTGTTATAGGGGGTACCTAATTTAATTAATTAAAGCCCTTTATTAAATAATTAAATTAGTTTAATAAAGTCTACTATATTAAATGTCTTGGGGGATTTCCTGCTACGGTAGGTATAATAATAATAAGCTTGAGTCTGTACGTATAGTTGCGGTTTTGAATTTATTATTTCAATTTTAATTTAAATTTAAGTAGGTTGGAAATATCCTCATCCAAATCGATAAACGTCTTTTATTTTATTTACCTCTAAATTGCTAAATATTAATATAGGGATATATTTATTAATTATACTCTTTTACTTTGGTAATTAAAAATATTATTAGTATTGTAAATTGATTCGACAGTAGTGAATTGGCGTTGTTTTCGGCCGTTCGGAAAGATAACCTCCCCGTCCTCCTATTACGTCTAATATTTCTAATATTCTTCGGGGTTCTAAAGAGAGCCTTTTCGGTGTGTGTTTAATGGATTGTATTATTTTGTTTATTTTAGTATTCGATAAAGTATGATATTTACTTACTTACTTATATAATAAATTTACGAAGATTGGCCGGATATTAAATATTTATTCGATAGTAAAGAGGCGAAGCCGGATCTTTTTAATTAAGTAGGTATAGGGGAAGAGGATTGTAAGATTTTTTTCCTTTTTTTAGTTGGGTTATATATAAGCTAGAGACTAGGTATGTTTGATAATATATTATAAAGCTTTGTAAGAGAATATAGTCTTAGGGGGGGGGAATTAATATAATTTAAACTTATAGTAATTATTATATATAACCGTATAGGGAAGTAGTTTATTGCCGTTCTAAGGTGTTTTATATATTGGGAAAGGTTATAAATACCTTTAGGGTTAATATAAAGGGTATTTCTTTCTTCTTTTATTAATAGTTATAAAAGTTTGCCGGGCTATAGTTATAGGTTTAAAACCGTTATTATAAATTAGTAATTCCTTTAAACTAATATTAATTATTATTAACCCCTTCTAAGGTTGAGGTAGGTTATAGTAAAAGAAGTTTACTACCTTCTATTAGATAGAGTAGTTATAGTTAGTGAATTTATAAACGAAGTTTTAAAAAAAATTATTAAATTGAGGGTGTAAAATACCGAATATTTATTCGATAGTAAAGAGGCGAGGCCTGATTTTCTTAATTAGGTAGGTATAGGAGAAGAGAATTGCGAAATTCTTCTTATTATTCTAGTTAGGTTGTATATAGGTTGGAGATTATACTTAATAAGGAGGTAATAGGTATAAAATATCGATATGATATTGAATTTCTTTATTAATAATGAAGTTATATATATTAATATTGTAAATAGTAGTATTTAGACTTTGGATATTGGCATTGAGAATCGTTATTATATGTTCTTAATAGTAGATGTAAAATTTAAGTAGATTTTAATATTTATTATTCTTTATAAAGTATTACCAATTTTTATAAATATATTACCGGCCGTATATAATATTATTTTACTCTCCCGGCTAGAAGTGTAGCTCCTATATTCTAGTAATTTTAAATTATAGAGGAGATTTAGCTCTATTAAATAATTATTTATTATAGATATAGGGAGGGGAGTGGTAGAGTAGTTACAGTACTTTCCTAAAGAGGGAAGCCCTTGGAATATAAGGGTAAATCGTCCTTTATAGGAAGTTTAACCTTTTGATTCTATATTTTAATCCTTTTTGTCTAAAATGGAGATAGATATTCGATATCCTTAAGTGTTAGTAGTTATTTCTTGTCTAATATAAAGTAATTCCTCTAATATTTGAGGACCGTTTTGAGAGTCCTCGAATCTCTTTAATTAATTTCATACTAATTCACTTTTTAGATTCTAAAAGATTAGAAATATAGAATTTAAAGGAATTTATATAATCTTTAGGAGTAGATCCTTCGTAGTAAATCTCGAATTTACTACCTAATTCCTTTTCTATTTCTATATTTTTACTAACTTTATTAATTACTAAAGCCTTACCTTTAGTAATAGTACTACCTCTATCTTAAAAAATAGTTAATTTAGAATAGTACTACCTTCTTTTTAAAATACTTCTACCCCTAGTCCGGGATAGTACTACCTCCTTCTCGAAATACCTCTACCCTTAATCCGGCGAAGGAGAAATAAATAAACTTATATATACGAATATTATTAAATCGCAGCACGCACTCAACTATCCTTATCTCTAATTTTAAATTAGGTAGCCTTTATAAAGGGTTTTAGGTTTAAAATAAGTAGTATTATCCTATTATTATATTGCTAGTAAAAGAAGTAGATTTCCGATTAAGTTTAGTTAGATTTGAAAAAACGTAGGAGGATATTAAATTTTTATAAATTATATTTTAGTAAAATAATAGGAGGAAAAATAATATTTAAAGGGTAGACCCTGGAATATAAGGATACTGGGCCTTTAATTAAGTATAGGTAGGTTCTGGTTATATATATATATATATATTGAAATAAGGAGAAAATTATAATAATAAAACTATCTAAACTAATATACTATAAAAGAACCGTAGTTCCTTAGCTAATTAATTAGGTAAGGTAATAGGTAATCTTCATACCTTTCCGATGGTCGAAATAGGAGGTACTGAATTGGGCGGGGTTTATTAAACTCCTATATCTATAAAATAGTTTAAGGTTTTATCTTTATTGAAGAATGGGAATGATTATCGGATTTTTCTAATATTCTTTCGTTTAAGGCGATGGAAAAATGAATAGGGACCCCTTTAAGAGGAGTAAATGATTATTCAATACTACAAGCGAAGGAGGATAGATAATTAGAGATTACTAAAGATAATCTTTATAAATTAGAATATATAATTACCTAAGTTATTAGTCTAGTATAACGAATATTATAATAACTCTTTATTTTATTTGTAATTAAGTATTAATATCTTATTAATTATTTATTCTACTTCCTATCTCTTTCTATTCCTACTTTTCTATCTCTTCAATTTATTATTTTATTAGATTAATTCTTTATACTCTATCTTCCATTAATATTAACTAATTAGATTTTCTTAATTTTATAAATATATTCTTAATCTATATACTTAGGTTACTAGAAAATTTAAAAAAGAAAATTATTATAGAAAATTAATATATATATTTCTATAATATTATATTCCCCAAATCAAATCTTCCCTTTAAATCTAAACAAAAAGACCCTAAATAAATATACTACTATAAAATAATCAGTTCTATCTTATCCTTATTATTCCTATACCCTCAACGGCTATTTATATTCTTACTAACCCTATTTTAATATCCTTCCGTAATAAGTCTTTTATTTATTAGTTTAAATTATATATCCTAAGATATTTTTAGGATTTATTTAAGTACCTTTAATTTTAAGTGAATTATTGGATTAAATCTTTCCTTAAAATCTATTATATATAGTAAAGGGTTATTAGGATTATATTTGCGAAGGTTTTCTAAATTACGTTCTATACGGCGAACGGGATGAACCAAGGAGTTTATTTGGAATTTATAATTATTAGGGTCGATTTGTACTTCTACTATTAATTAATTAATTACTAGGCTATAGTCTATAATAGGAATTTCTTTAATTAAATAAAAATTATTAGATTTACTAATTAGGGACAATCCTTACTATAGTATAAATATAGGAATAGACGGGGTACGCCTATACCGCGAGGAATTGGAAGGGGTAGGCGAATTTAGTAATATCTTAAAATCTAGAGGAATTAATAGCTAATTAGTTTTTCTTAAGTGAAAAATTCTCAATTACCCTAGGAGGGCTATATATAGTAAATACTAATTTATAGCGTAGTTATTTATTAATAATTAATTAAATAGAAATACTTTATCTCCTACTAGATTGACGGTTTAAAGGTAATAATACTATTAAGTAAAATGAAAATAGAGGATAAAGTAGCTAATTTGCTACTTTAAAACTCTAAAAGCGAGTTATAATCTTACGGGGTAGGGTTAGAATCGAATTCTAAGATAGATCCCTAGGTAGGGGCGAATAAATATTACTGGAAGAGGAAATTAATCTTCTAGCCTTTCTAAATTGTATTATAGAAGGTATAGAATTAAAAATAGAAGAATTGGATAATAGAGAGTCTTTTTCGATAGAAGGTATTATTATCGAATATTTAAATTGAAGAAGGTTAATAATAGCGTTAGGACCCAAATTTAACCAATAACTATATTAGATCTCTATTCTTATTTACCTAACTATTCTTCCTCTAAAAGAAAATACTAAGTAATTTATTAGCTAAATAAAGCGCTAGGGCTTACCTTAGGAGCCTTCGATACGGGTATTCTAAATAGATAGTACCTCTATAGTATTTAATCTCTCATTATCTATATAGATTTTCTCGAATTCAAGTAAATAAGGTAGGCCGTTGGGGCGCTATTACTTTATCTGTAAAGTATTATAGATTACTCTTTAGTATTACCGTACTATAATATTCTTTCTCCATTTCTATTTAAATATTATATAATCCTTCTATATAGTACTCTAATCCTAGGTCTTTAATATTACTATTTAGAAGTTTGGATCGTATTCTAGTAACTTTATTCGTATTACTTCTACGACTATTAATCTACAAATTTACAGGGCTTTCTAAATAGTAAATTTGATTTATCGAACAATTACTCTTCGTATAATACCTTTAGGTAGTAGTTTCTAAATATTAAATTGAATAGAGAATGAAAGTAGGGCTATTACTATATTTTTTAGTATAGAGTCTCCGAAAATAGAGTTATAATAGTCCTATTAACCCGTAAACTAATTAAAGATGCCTATTGAAAGGTGCTTATCTTTATAGATAGGGATTACTTAGAACCTTTTTTCCTATATATATAGTTATATAATAGATATATCCAATATTATCGTTAGGGTCTTATTCGGTAAATTTACTTTAGCGTACTTATTTAGTATAAAGATTATCGTTAACTGTTTTTTAATTACCTATAATAGTAGAGTAATTAAATTATTAATATAAGTATAAATATATTTATTAATACTATACTAAAGGCTAGCTAGGCGTACTACTAATTGCTTCTATTCTACGAAGCTATTCGAATTGGCTAGAAAAGCGCCCGCCTAATTAGGTACTAAATTAGAGTAGAAAAGTTTATTGAATAGATTATAAGGATCCTATTCTTTATAGGGTAGGTTAGTATCGAATTGCTAGTCCTATTACTTTTCGCTTAGTTTAGGATAGGCGAGAGGTATATATTCTCCTTTTAATTTCAAATCCCGAGGAGGGCCGAAATACGTTTGATTAGATATATTTTTATTATTAAATTTCGGTACCTAATTACGCAGTTGGTTTATTCTTATAATATATAACTATTTAATAATAATTTTGAGTAGATTTTAAAGAAATCCCTAATATTCTTTAATATACTGTTCCGTAAGGCCTTTAAATACCTCTAATATTAATTCGGGCGTAATATTTTTATTTAGTCGAAGTATTTAATTGATAATAGTCCAGTTAATTGCCATTTTAAGGGCTGGCTTAGTCTATTTAAATTGATAGTTCGTTTTAAATATAAATATTCTTCTATTAAGGCTATTAGCGATTAGCAGACCGGTCGGACTCTATTTGGTAGGGCTAATCGATGATTAATTAGGACGAGTAGGCGGCTGGGGTTTCTTGCCGTTAATTTTGTTGGATTTAGGCTATTAAGGTTTCTTACTATTAGCCTTGTTGGATTTGGCCGTGTTGCTTATAGTCGGGGTAGCCTAACCCTTATTATTAAAAGAAGTACGGTTATTGGAAAATATAATAATAATGTGAGATCCGAGTGGGTAATTGATTAGTAGTTATTAAAAAATAAGAAGTAGATATTTAATACTTTAGAATATATTTAATTAAATTTAAAGGAGTAAAAGGGATAAGTAGTATTAAATTAGAATTACTATAATTGAAAAGAAAGTGTTTAAATATTTTAGGCTTTTTAATATCGTTATTTTAGGAGAAGAAAGGAAAAGTAGGAAAAAGGCGGGGGAAGAAGATAGAAGTATTATATAAATCTTTTATAAATTATCTAATTATAGATTTTAAGTATAGGATATATTTTCTTGTAATTATTACTCGTTTAATTCGTAATAAAATATTTGACCCTTCAGTATTTGCTTCCTATATAATTAATTTATCCTTTTTTTTAAAGTTATTATATAGGCGGTAACCTTCGATGGTTAAGGTAGTAATAATCTTTTATCTCTTTTCTTTTAATAGTAATAGTAATTTTAATAGTTATTTAGTATAGTAATCCTTTTCAGATTAGGTATTTTTATTTGGAGTGGAAAGTAATAAATTAGGTACTAGTAATAATCTATAGTTTAAGTATAAAAACCGATTACCCTTAATCGTTTCTTCCTTTTCCTTTATTCTAATTATATTAATTTTTTTTCTTCCGGCCTTTTTATTTTTATATTGAATCTATTTTTTATTCTAAGTATATTTATTATAATATTTAATTTCGAATTTAATAATCTTATTTTATATTAATATTCCGTACGATTCCTCCCTCCCGAATTTAAATATATTTCCCTTTATTACTTTATATTATAGTAGGAATATAAGGAGGGTATTAAATTTTAAAGGGGGGTTCTAAAGTTTAATTGGTTTATTAGAGTTAATAATTAGATAAGTTTTATTATAAAAATAAATATTATTGGTTGAGGGAGGCTTTTAATTGGTTGGATTTGGGTGTAAAATGGTGAAAGTTTAAGACCCCTATAATGACCTTCTGAAGGGCTACTTAAGGGGGCTATTTATTTTTTTTTTTTTTTTTTTTTTTTTTTTTTTTTCCTGGGTAGGAGGAGAGCCTAAGGGGTAGGGGGGTAGCGCCGGATAAGGCTATTTACACTTTCACTTTAGCGCGAAAATTTTCGTATAATGGAAAAAAAAGCATTATTATTTAGAATCGAATTAGCGATTTTAAGAAAGAAAACGATAATAAGAATTATTAAGCTATTTAATCTCAGTTAGACCTACAATTTCCAAAACCACCCCACTTACCTATTTAAAGTTTAAAGAGACCTATATTTTATATAAAGCGGGGGAACAGAGGTAGATAGGGTTTATTTAGAGACTATTTTTTACTTTCTTTTCTTTTTTGTAGAATTTTAAATATTAATTAATTAAGGCTAGTATTTGTGCTAATTGTACTATACCTCTTATATTTGTAATAAAGTTTATTAAAATGTAAATATTGGACCCCCCTAATAAGGTTTAATATATTTGTAATTTTCTTACTATAATACGGATATCCTCTACGATGCCCTTATAACGCCTACAAAATACGATAAATAATAAAATATCCTATAGGTTTATATAAATTAAATTAAATATATTATTTCCCTTTACTATTTATATTATTATTATATACTTAGTTATAATTCTTACTTCTCCGGTTATATCGGAGCTATTAGGTATATTAAATCTAATTTGTACAAATTACGGTTATATTAATATTATTGAATTATAGGGCGTATTCGTTATTATAGTAAAAAATTAACCCTAATATTATATTATTATATATAGTCTATAATTATATTTTGTAATTTTAAAGTAACTTTAAGGTACACTAAGACCATTGCTCTCAATAAACTATATTTAAGAATTCTATATAACTATTACCATCCCTATAGGATTTTTTTTATATCTTCCCTTCTATTTATCTTTATTATTAGCTATAATATATATATTATAGAAATTACTATTCAATCTAAATAGTAGATTTCAATTAGGAATAGCTTTATTTATTGTATTAAGAAAAAAAAATTTAGGTTTGCGACGGCGACCCCCTATATTATAGGGGTAAAACGCTATAGGTAACTTTTAATTACGATTTTTACTATATTACGCCTCAATTTTAAGCCGTAGTGTAATAAGGAAACCGGATAAAAATTAAGGAGATTCTAACTCTTTAATTGGTTAAATTAATAATTTGGGGGAAGTATAAATAGGTATAGGTAATTATAGCGATTTATATAAAAATTAAACATTTTTATTAAGAAATACCGAATATTATATAATTTAGTAAATTAATTTATTTATTACAACCCGAACCCTACAAATTTAAATACCCTCTAACTTTTTACTATAATAACGAATATATTTATATATACTAATATTTAGCAATACTATAATTAAATCGATCCTCGATCTTATTATTTTCTTACTATAGCGGGATTATAAAGAGGGTATCTAAATTAGAAGGGGGTATTTAGCCTAAAGTAGAAAAGTCTAATAGAATAAAAGTATTCCTAAAAAGTAAAGAAACGCGAAATTTTCCGCGCAATTAAAAAAAGATAATTATTAGTAGGATTAAATTAGTAATTATATAAAAGATAGTAAATATAAGAATTATTAAGCTATTAATTTAATTAAATAATAAAAGGGTTTGTTATTATAATTAATATAATTATTCAGAATTCTAGGAAGGAAGAAGTTAGATTTAAGGAAAGAATAATCCTCCTAATAAATTTAATTAATTATAAATCCCGTTTAATAAACCTAAATTGAATATTTAGCCTAAATAATATTATTTAGTTTAAATAACCGCCCGATTTTATTATTTTCTTATATATTAATTTCTAATAAATAAAATATAAAATTAATAAAATATATTTCGATATTCTACTCTTTTCCTTCGCGATACTTCAATTTCTATAGGTATTCCTCTATATACGCTACTTCTAGGGATTTATAATAAATATAAATTAAATCGGACTAAACTTAGAATAAATAGTACTTCCAAAACGGAGCTCTAAATTGAGAAAGAACTAAAATATTTGCGGAATTGCGAAATTCCATTTTATATTCCCGTCCCCTCTATATATTACGTTATCTACACAAAACTCCTCCCGCCCTACTACTTCGACCGTACAACCTCCTCTCTATACTATATAAATTAATACTCTTACGTATAAAAATTAATAGAATAACCCATCTTTTATATATACTATTATTATATTATTATAATATTTATATATTTCTACTATTAATATAAGTACTTACTATCGTTAATTATACGCCCTATACGTACGTAATTATAGTAAATAAGACAAATAGGACTATAAGTGAAGTTTATTTTATATTTCGATTATAGTAAAATAATTAATAAATTTAATTAATAATTAAAGAATTATAAATAGAGGACCTACGTATCTTAGGAATAGGAAGTTTAATGTAATACCTACCGTAATTATAAGAGTATTTATTCTTCTTCCCGCCCCTCCTATAATTGTAGTAATTAAAATAAAATTTAAAGCGTATAGAGGAAGACTTTCGGGGAATAAGAATAGAGTAAAAAATATTATTAGTATTACTCTTAATACTACTTCTACTTCTATTATTATAGATTCGAATACTCAAATTCCTATTATAATTAATGCCGCTCCTATTAAAAATACTATTAAGAAACCTAAGAATTGGAAAGGCAAACCTCCCGGTAATAAAAATAAAAAGATTAGGGTATCCGGATTTCAAACTATTATAATTACTACTACCCTTACTCCTATTCCTAGTTCTATAGATTTAAGTATTTAATTGGAGATTATTACTATAAGCTCCGCTATTCTTATTCCTATCCCCGATTAATAAAATATAATTAAAGACGTTAATCCTACTATTGCCTTCTATACTACCGATAGTATTACGGGTAAAGGTGTTCGTTTGAATAAATATTATAAATTATTTTTAATATAATTAAAGGATGCTATTAATAGTAATAATCCGAATAAAGGACTAACGGCTGCAACCTTTATAGTTAGTATTGTGGGAACTTTAAATATAAACGAAGATAAATTTACGTATAACGCGAAAATTAATTAGTAGGAATATTATAATAGATGGTTAGATATAGTTCGCCTCCTCCGTCGTTTAATAATTGAAATATAGGTTATTAATTGTAATAGGGAAATAGTTTTATTTAGTATTAAACTGGATAGCGAGGATAAAGATAATTTCTTAAATATATTACTATATATTAGTAAATTTGTTTTAATATACTTATAATTTTAAAAAGTTTCTTACTTACCCTATACTATTATTTTCATTAATAACCTTTATTTTCGACCTATTCTATTTAATTTAATAATTATTAATACTATATTAATATTGAAACTTATAGCCGAATAGGCTATTATAATTAATAATTAGGTAATTAATATTCTTACTATTTATAATAGAATTATTACAACTTCTCTTCCTACTCCGGCTCCTCCTACTAAATATAAATATAGATACCCTCCTAAATTTAAGAGAGAGTTAGAGTACTAGGGGCACCCTATACTACTTTTCTTTAGAAGTAGTCCTATAATTCTAAACCTTATATTATTAATATTTATATTCCTTATTATATATCCGGCTTTGTACTAAATAAAATTAAGGCTAGTGTATTGGAATATAATATATCTTCTATTACCGAATATAAACCTTGGAAGAAGCGTTGTACTAGAATTAATTAATATAATTATAATCCTAATAGTAAGTAGTACTATTTTAATAAAGAGTTAGGTCCTAATAATAATTTATTAGGTAATAATATTTCTAATTTTAACCTACTTACTAATATTATCCCTAATCTTAATATTTCTACTCTTAATAATAATACTTTTAGTAAATTTAATAACGAAAGTAAAGTTCTGTTAGGCGGTAATAATTCTGGCTATATTACTTCGGAAGGTATTTTATTAGGTAATTGTATTTAACCTACTTATAATTAATCTTTCTTCTAATTCTATTCCCGACTATTCTAATCTACCGGGTATTTTTAATAGATTTACTCTAAATGTTAGATATAACGATACTCCTATCCCCGATACAATTATTTTTAAAACTATATTTATAATTACTTAGACTCTTAATAAATTAGAGGAGATTCTTGAATTTTATAATTTTTATAAATATAAAGGAGAGTGCGAAGTTATTCGCTAGCTAACTAATTGGAGATATAATATTATTAGGTTCGAGGGCAATATATAGAATCCTAGGAAAATATAAATTGAATTTATATTTAGTATTAGGAAATAGACGAAAAGGATATGAACGGTCTATACTATTAATAGGCTTTAAATAAATACCCTATTACCTCTAATTTAAATTTAATAGAATTTAAAAAAGTAAAAGATTGGATTATAAAGAATATTTCCTATAGAATTAGAATCTACCCCCTTGAATTCGAATTTCCTACTAACTATTTTAACGAATTCTATTTATCCTAAAAAGAGTACGAATATAGAATATTTATTTTATATAGTAGGTACATACTATTTAATCCTCAATTATCTTTGTATTAGGTTTTATTCCCTCTTCGCTTTTTAAATTCCTTATTTTCTAAACGTTAAGTAGAATAAAATTAGGATGAGGGGTTAAAGGTATTTAATATTCGATATAGGTTTTTATTTTTTCTTTTTCTTTTTCTTTTTATTATCTAATTCTAATTAGTCTTATAATAAATATTCTTTTATAGCTAGTATTATACGTTATCTTTATTCAATAGATTTTATTCTTTCTTTTATTAAAGCTTTAAATTAAATACCTTTAACGGGAAAGGAAATTAGGTATTAGGGGGCCGGGGTTAAATTCTTCTAAATTCCTAGAATATAATAATTTATAAAATAATTAATATATTCGTACTATATTTTTCGGGGTAGGAAGGGAAATATACAAAATATTTCTTAGGGTTATTAATTTAGGCTTTTCTAAATTAGAAGGTATAGGGGTTTCGTCTTTATAGTAATTTAATAAGTAAATGTCTTAATTTTAAATCCAATTTCCTTAAGGATAATTAATTAGAATTAAAAAGATTACTAATTAGGGGTAAAGTAAATTCAATAGAGTATAAAGAGCTAGTAAATAAAGTCTATAGGCTATTTCTTTATTAAAAGTATTTTTATAGGTTTAATAATTCTATTTTTCTCTTCCTTCTAAAAGGAATAATAATATCCACTCAATTCCTTTTGTAGAAAATAATAAAATCTTTCCTATAGTAGTTAATTTACAATATTACCTAATTATGCAAAGTATTACCTCTAAAATTCCTTATTATTTAGTCCGTTTTCGGATTAAATTTATATTAATTTATTTAATACAATTGTATACTAGTACCAAATCTCCTACCCTTAATTTAATAATATTAAATTTAATTTTTCCTTTATTAATTAAGTTCCGGTATTCTACGGCCTTCTACCTTATTATAAAAATTCGTTCTACCGCGAAATTAAATTAATGTTTACTATCTTATAATAAATGGGCCCTATTAAATATTAAATTAAATCTAGCTTTAAGTAATCTATTATTCTGTATTTTACCCTAATGTATAAATCTCCTAGAAGGTAAATCTAATTTAATTAGAGAAATAAAATTATATTTGTAACCGAAAAAAAAGGGAGTAAAACCGTAGCTTCCTCTAACTATAGTCCGATCTATAAATAGAATATAAAGTAACTAGAATTTCCAATTATATTCTAGTATATACTATTTAAATATCTAATATCTATTTATAGAATAGCTATAGTAATAGGTTAATATATTGAAAAGTATTAATGAATTGCTTAGAATTTTATTTCTAATAATTTAGGCAGGACTTAATATATTCTTCTACGTAGAAATAAATACCTTTCTACTAATAAAAGTCGGCAATACAATGGTAAATTACCTCTCTTCCCTTATAATTAATTTTATTATTTATTTAATTAAGTAAGAGTAGGAGGTAGTTTTTAGATCTTTCGGATAATCGAAATAGGAGGCACTAAATTAGATAAGGTTTATCGAAGTCCTATATTCATTAAATAGTTTAATATTCTATTTTTATTAACGAACGGGGATAGTTATTGGATTTTCCGGTTTTCTTTTTATTAAAGTAAATGGAGAAATAAGTGGGAATTCCCCTAAGAAGGATAAATAATTATTTAATACTATAAACGAATAAAGATAAATAATTAAAAATTATTAAAATAGTCTTTATAAACGGAAGGTATATAATTAAATTAATAATCTAATATAATGAATATTGTAATAATTCTTTATTTTATTTTCGATATTAAATATTTTATTAATTCTTTATTCTACTTCCTTTCTCTTACTATCCTTACTTTTCTATTTTTTGACCTATTATTTTATTAGATTAATTCTTTATATTTTACCTTCTATTAATATTAATTAATTAGATTCTTTTAATTTTGTAAGTATATCCCTAATTAATAGGCCTTACTAGAAAAATTTAAAAAAAGTCATTATAGAAAACTAAGGTATGCATTCCATAATACTATATTTCCCAAACTATTATTCTAATAAAGGAAAGATCGTCTCCCTCTAGATAATCTTTATTAATATATATTCCGTTTTGAATATTTACTTTTATAATAAAAATGTATCGGATTATTTAAAATATATCCTTTATAAGAGAATTGTATAAATAGGGAATCGGCCTTTAAATATATTTATATAATTTATAGCCTCTTCTACTTCGAGAGTCTATAGAAATAATAATATTAAGTTATAATTACTAATACTTTTATATAATATCCTAAAGCTTATATAATTAAAACCTAGAACGAATATCGCTATAAGGTAAAATAAAAGTATAATAAATTTAACAGGTTTAAATTTGCTATAGGTTATATTTATTTTAATTATATTAAAGGGAATTTTAATAAATATTTTTAATTATAGTATATAAACCGTTTTATTATATTAATATATTTAGCAATTAATTAGTACGAATAGAATAGCGTATTAGAATGTTTTAACCGGATTTTATTAAAGTGTTTTACTATTATTTTTGAAAATTGCGGCTTTAATTATCGTTTATAATTAATTTTTACATATACAATTATTTATATAAAAAATTGCTATCCGAATAGAGTTAGGAATAAAACGTTATTTAAAGTATAGACCGGCTATAAGCTTAACCCTTCGAGTTTGAAAGTTATTAGCGCCCTTTATTATTGTAAATTACTTAATGTAAACTTCCTTTAAAAATTAGCTTTAATAGTTAATTAAAGTAAGTATTTAAATTATAAGGGGTTATTAATTTATATTATATTTATAGGTAGAAATAAAGTAGTTTTATTAAAAGAAAAAAATATTTAATAAGATATATATATATATATATATTTATCCTGTAACCCTACTATATTATTCTTTAATATATTTAATAACGTACCCTTCTTTTATTTTAATAAGATTTTAAGTTTGATCCCTCTTGTATAAATTTGTATATTTTGTTTAGTATTTTTAACCCTATATCCAATCCCGTAGAGGGCGATTTATAAAATTTAAATATATATATTTTATAAGTATTTCTCTAATATTCTTATAATTATTATTAAAATTACTACTACCGCCGGCTATTATACTAATACTTATACTATTACTACTTTTACTATTATTCTTAGTATAAATTTACTTATTCTACGGTTCTAATTTAAAAGAAATTCTATTAATATAATAAAAAGGAGATTTTAATATACTTATACTATTATTATTTATTTTATAATTTATAAAATTTTTTAATATTATTAGCGTCCCTAAATAAATTACTCTCAGATTCGTCCTTATTAATTAACTCTACTATATTAATTTATATAGGGTATTATAGGGTATTTATTAATATTAGCTATATAGTGTATATTATTAGTATAGTCTATCTTTTAGCTTTAGCGGCTTTGGTATATATACCCTTGGCCTATTATACGAGGAGGTTTATTAGGAAGTGGTAGGTAGTATTAGAAGGTAAAAGAAGGATGTTATAAGAAGGAGGGAGGTTGTTATAGCTAATTTAAGTTATAATATAGTAAAGTAGGGTAATTTAGGGATTCTAAGGATTCCTTTATTAATCGGAAATCTAGGAATTTCCCTAATACTATTTATATTAGTAGTAATTTAAATTTATTTAATTTTAATTATTAGCGAATTATTATAAATAGTTACTCCGAACTATAATCCTCCGATTATATAATTCTATAAATAATAATAAAATAGCGAGAAAACCATAATAATAATAATAATAATAACTATACTACTATAACTAATATAATATATAAGGATTATAATTTTTAATTATCTAATTTAGTAGAGTAGTAGGTAATTCTTAAACCTTTTTAAATAATTAAAGTAGGAGGTATTAAATTAAATACAATTTATTAAAGTTTTATATCCGTTAAATAATTTAATATTTAATTATTATTAGAAAATAAAAATAATTATTAAATTTTTTAACATCTTCTTCCTAAAAGTAAATAGAAAAATAAGTACATATTCTTTTAAGAGGAATAAAGGATTATTTAATATAATAAATAAATAAAGGTAAATAATTAAAGATTATTAAAAATTATTATCTTTTAATTAAGAATATTAAATTAAAATTAATTATTTAATATAATAAAGAATAAATATTGTAATAATTTACTATCCTATCCTCTAAAATTCAATGTTTTCTCTATTTTCCTCTATTTTTTCTTCCTTTATCATCCCTATTTTTCTACCTTTTTTAATCTATTATCTTATCTAATTAATCCTTCATTCTTTATTTTCTATTAATACTAACTATTTAGATTTATTTAATTTAGAAAGTGTATTTTCTAATCTAGTATTCCTTATTGAAAATTTGAAAAAAAATTACTATAAAAAACTAACGTATATATTCCCGTATATTACCCTAAATCAAATCTTCCCTTTAAATTTATAATAAGTCCCTTAAGTAGATTTATTAATATATATATATATATATATAATTAGCATTTTCTTTTATTATTTCTATTTTCCCTATATCCCTTTTTACTTTTATAAATTAAATCTTTTTCTTTAGTACTATTAGTAAGGAGATAATTATTTATCTTTTTAATAATATTATTCTAAGTTATTCTAATAAACGTTAAAGGTCCCTATAGCTTTGAACGAAAATCCGGATTAAACTTTTTTTTAAATTCTATTGGAATTTAAATAGGGTTATTAGAATTATATTTGGGAAGGTTATTTAAATTACGTTTTATATAGCGAATAGAATAGATTAAAGAGTTTACTATAAATTTATAGGAGTTAAAATTAAATAGTATATCCGTTACTAATTAATTAAGTATTAAGTTTTAGCCTACAATAGGAATTTCTCTTACTAAATAAAAATTTTTAAATCCGGTTACTAGGGATAATCCTTAATACAAAATAGGTATAGGGGTCGATAGTATACGCTTATACTAAGAGGAATTAGAAGAAATAAACGGGTTTAAAATTCTTTTAAAATTTAAAGGGATTGGGGATTAATTAATCCTCCTTATCTAAATAGGCGTCTATATTAAATTTATAGGTAATCCTAGGCCGTTTAGTAGGTTTATACTTTTTAGAACCGATAAAATTCTATTTTTTAATAATAGTTTAAGAGTTCCTATATTCTTAGACGGTAGAGGAATTCGTAATTACATCCAATTCATCGGAATATTGAGAGAAAGAATATTAATTCCTTTAAAAGGGTTAAATACAATTAATATTAAATTATATTATATTTAATTATTAATAGTTAATTAAATAAAGGCACTTTGCTTCTTAATTAATTAAAGATTTAAGGGTAATAATATTATTAGATAAGACGAAGTTAGAGTAGAAGACGGTTAATTTGTTATTTTAGAGCTTTACGAATGAGTTATAATTTATTGAGGCGGAGTTGGAATTGAATATTAAGAAAAATCTATAGGCGGAGGTAAATAAATATTATTAGAAGAAGAGGTTAATCTTCTAACCTCTCTTCGTTCTATTATAGAAATAGGAGAGGAAGAATTGGATAATAAAAAGTTGGAGGACGAGGAACTTTTTTATTATTTCCCTTAATAGGTTTTATAAATATATATTAGAATAAAGGAAAGTTAATAAAGGTATTAGGGCTATTATATAGTTAGTGCTGAAAAAAGACTTCTATACCTTTTAGTCCTTGTAGGCGCTAATTTTTAATTTAAATAATATAATTCTTTAGTTATATAAAACGCTAAGGCTTATCTTCAATACTATATATATATTTATTTTATTAAGATAGGAAATTGTTTAATTTACGGTCGATTATATATAATGCCTTATATTTAGGCTTACGAGGTGGGCCGTTGGGGTGCTATTACTTTGTCTGTAAGGTATTATAAATTATTCTCTAGTATTATTATACTATAACGTTCTCTTTCTATTTCTAATTAAATACCGTATATTCCTTCTATACTATACTCTATTTCTAGGTCTTTAATTTAATTATTTAAAAGTTTAGATTATATTCTACTAGTCTTATTCTTATAATTTCTACTACTATTAATCTATAGATTTAGTCGGACTTTTGGGTAATAAAGTCGATTTAACGAATAAGAATGCCTAGGTTAGACTTTAATGCCCCCTAAATACTAAATCTTTAAAATAATAAGATTAAGGCTATCTTTATATTTTGTAGTATAGAACCTTTAAAATTAGAATTATAGTAGTTCTATTAACTTACTAATTAATTAAAGATAGTTACCGAAAAATAATTACTTTTAAAGTAGATAGGAATTACCCAAAACCTCTTTTCTTTTATAAGTAACTCAATATCGTCCGGATTAATTATATATTTTAAAATTTTACTATTGAATTAAATATACTTATTTAGTATAAAGATTATTCTTACCCCTTTTCTAATTACCTATAAAAGTAGGGTAACTAAATTATTAGTATAGGTAAAGGTATGTTTATTAATACTATACCAAAGGTTAGCTAGGCGTACTATAAATTGTTTCTAATTATAAAAACCTATTTTTATTCTTTAATAGGAAAGCGCCCACTTAATTAGGTTGTAGGTTAGAATGGAAGAGCTTGCTAAATAGGTTGTTGGAATTTAGTTCCTTATAAAGTAATACGAAGTTAAATTGCTAATTTAATTGAATTCTATTTAATTCGGGATAGTTTAGAGGTATATGTTTGTTCTTTAACCTCGGATTTCGAGGGGGGCTAAAGTATATTTTATAAGCTGAGAATTTACTATTATATTTTAGGATCCAACTACGTAATTGGTTTATTTTTATAATATATAACTAGCTGTTAATTATTTTTAATAAATTAAGAAAGGATCCCTAACAATCTTAAATATATTTATTGGTAAAGTTTTAGAATATAGTCTTTATTAGTTTAAGCGTAGTATTTATATTTAATTGAAGTATTCGATCGATAATATTCTAATTAAGCGTCGTTATAAGAGCTACCTTAGTCTATTTAAATTAAAAGTTTAATAATAATATAATTGCCCGCTTATTAAAGTAATTAAAGATCTACGCTATACTATAATTGCGTAGAAATTAAAAGCCGCGAATAGGAGCAGGCTGCTAGGGTTACTTACCGTTAGCTTTGTCGGATCTACTTATATTATTATTATTTGAGGTGGTTTAAGTTTTATTATTATTAGAAGAAGTGTGGTTGCTAGAAAATATAATAATAATATAATATTTTAAGCGGGTATTTAATTTATTTTTATTAGGGAAGAAGGGTTAAGTCAACGTTTAGGTCGAATTTGGAAGAGGAATAAAGGATATAGGTCGTATTAAATTAAGATTGTCGTAATGGAAAAGAAAGTATTTAGAAGTTTTAAACTTCTTAATATTGTTATATTAGGAGAAGAAGGGAAAAGAAGGAAAAAGGCGGGAGGGAAGGGTATTATATAAATATTTTATAAATCGTTTAACTAGTTTATTCAATTATTAAAAGTAGAGGTAAATATCTTTTTAAAGTTACTGCTCGTCTAGTTTATATTAGTAATCTTTTATCTCTTCTTTTTCTAGCGGTTGTAGTAATTTTAATAGCTACTTAATACAATAAGTTTTCTCTAATTAACTACCTTTACTTAAAGTAGTAAATAATAAATTAGGTATTAATAATAATCTATTATTTACCCCTAAGTATAAGAAACCACTTCCCTTAATCGTTTTTTCCTTTTTTTTCTTTCTTTTCTAATTAATTCTTCGTTTTTCTATTAACTTTCTTCCTTCTACCTCAAACACTTATTATTAAAATATCTATTTACAGCTCCAACCAGTTTTAAAAACGCGTAAATCCCGTATAACTTTTTCCTCCGGCTACTACTAATTAACTAATTAATACTCGTTAGAATACTTATAAGAATAATATTCATTAGGTATAATATAATAATATCTCTCTTCCGGTTTACCCTTATTCTATTTCTTACTAGATTTAATATAACGACCGTCCTAAAGCTTGTAAATATCTCTATTTACGAATCTGGCAATAGATTAGCCCTAGAACTTTACTTATAAACGCTGTTTAAGGAGTTTATACGCCGATAGAAGGTATAATATTAACTATCGTTTATTTAAAAGTCTATACTGTACAATACCCTTTTTAAATGTTATATCTTATTTTATTATAGGGATTCTTTAATTATTAAAAAGTTTTCTTATAAGTGCTTAGCGGTTTTGGGGCTAAGGTACAATTTCTAAATTAGGTTAAATAAATTATAACTTCCCTTAATATAATATCGAATTCGGTTTAGGTTAATGCTAAGGGTGGTTGGCCTTTTAATTGCTATATTTACTATATAATTTAATAAAATAAACGATTGAAGGTACTAGTTATTTAGATCTTTAGTAAAAAGTATGTATTCTCGCTTACCGATCAATTCCTTATTAATCTCTTCTTTAAATGCTAGTAATTTCTTATAGTGTAGTTATTATGTTGCGATATTCTAAAAGGAATATATATTAGTATTCCGCAATGCTTTTAATTAGTTTCAATGGATTTTAATTATTAGTCCTTTTACTAAATATCGTTCGCTTTTTTTATTTAGCTTTAAGGATAGTATTTGTAGTAATTGTATATAATATTGTAAAATAATTAAAGAATATTCTATAAATTTAGTAGCTTTAATGCGTATTTGTAATTTAAATTATTATTGTACTAATAAATTTAGTATTAGATAGTATATAGTCGGGAGGTTTAGATAGTAACTAATATTCCTCTATTACATTTCGTACTGTAGTGGAAAATTAGTTTTAGATATATATTTTATTTTAATAATAACTAAATTAATATTTAAAAAATAATTATATTTCTTATAGGGGTTAAGCGCTATAATATATTAATATCCTTAGTTTTAGAGCTAGGTTGGGTCCGAATTTCGAAATTTCTTAAAGTCTCAAAGTTTTAAAGTCCTACCTTCCTTCCTCCCCCCCCCCCCTCCCCCTTTTCGACCTTTATTAATAGAAAGAACCGGCCTTATCCTTTAGAAATAACTAAATAGTTTAGTAATTAAGTGGTTAATAAAATAGTTCTTTACTTTCTTTTTTACTGTGATCTTATTTGATTCCTATTCGTAACCAATTTTTTGAAGTTATTCCGACACTCTAAAATTAAATACCGGCCTTCTTAAAGGTTACCGAAAGAAGGCTACTAAAGTATAGAAGGTTATACCCTATATTTTTTAAATTTCTAGGGGTTGGAGATAATTAATATTTAAAAGATAATTAATATTTGAAAAATAATTACTATTTTCTTTATAGCATTATCTCTAAATAAGGTTTATTATAACTTAGGTTTCCTACTTCGGTACTAGGGTATTCTTTAGGGTGAGATTGGCCTTGGATTAAGTATTTTAGCGGGAAAGGGGGTTAAATATTAAGGGTTTAGGGTTGGATTTATTTGGTATTAGGTCTTAGGTTGTAAGGTAATTAATATATTTGCGTTGTATTTTAGTACGGGAATTCTAAGTAAAAATATATAAAAATTTTCTTAGGGTTACTAGGCATCGTTAGAAGGGTTATTGTTTTTAAGGTTGGTTTTATTTTAAAGGTTGTAAGGTGTGTTTCTTCTTAGTAGTAGTTTAATAATAAACGTTTTGAATTTTCTAGTTTCTTATATGTTGAAGGTTATTAATTAGGATAAAGTGAATTTAGTAGTGTATAGGGAGATGGTAAATAAAGTCTATAGGGAATGTTTTTAGTATTGTAGTAAGTTGTAATCTTTCTCTTCCCTTCGAAAGGAATAATAATATCTATTCGGTTTTTTCGTATAAAATAATAAATTTATATTGTAGTAATCAATTTTGTAGTAGTACTGATTATATAAAGTATTAAAGTTCTTAATATCCCTAGCCTATATATTGATTTCCAATCTTTGGGCTTTCCTTTAGGTAAAATAATTTATAATATTAAATAAAATAAAGTAAAGGAAGATATTGTAAGAAGGAGGAAGGTTTCTAGTTAACTGCCTGTATGTAGTATGTTGTATTAAGAGAGCCTAAGCACGGGCTACTATATAGCCCGGATGTAGCCCGGGTACGGCAGTCTAAATACCTAGACTAGATACAGTACGGTAAAGAAGCCTCTATAGCAATTTAGCTAATTTGGGCTGTTATAGCTAATTTAAATTATAATATATAATATATTTGGAAATTTAGGAATTTCCCTATTACCCTATACAGATATTATCCGAAATATCTGTTTCTATTTTAATTCTTCAATTGTAATTAAAGTAATTTTAAACTAATATAATAAGAAAGTATATTTTAATATAGTAAATATTTTATATAATATTACATCTATTGAAATAATATAGCTTTTTGATTAAAGTTTATAAAAGGGTAGATAATCCTACTAACGTTCTTAATAAATTTGTAATAAAGATTATAGAAATTTAAGAACGCTTATATTCTTTTAATAGTTATTAATTATTTCTAATCTTTAACCGCCGTTATCTTTTTTAAATTGAGGAATATATTGTCTACTTTATTAATAAAACTTAAAAACTTGATCTTTATTAGACTAAATTTATATTTTAATATCAGTTTGTAAATTAATTTTGTACGGATTAATTTATATTTTTAAAATATATTTATTATATTTGTATAATATTGGAGTTAATGCGGAAGTTATAAATATAAAAATATAATATTTTAAAAAATAATACTTCCTAGAAAGTTGAAAGAGAATAATTCCCTTGAGATAAAATTCATATATCCTATAGTAATCGTTATCTTATTAAGCTTTAAGGCACGAAGCCGGTAGGTAATTGCCTACCGGGAGGGGTAGGTTTGTAACTTCTACTACTAGAAATCTATGTAAGTATAAGAGTCTAGTATTAGGAGTAGATTAGAATATTGTTAATATAAGCGCTTTGAAAAATATTTGAGATAATTAATTAGAATATAATTATTAAACCTTTAAAATGGAGAGAGGCTACCAAAAAGCCCGAAGGGTAAAATTTTATATTTCTATACTCTATATTTAGTCCTACAAATAGAATTGGGATTAGTACTACTCTAGTCTAGTATTTGACTAGTATTAGTACTAGAGGTCTAGTATTAGTACTAGACCTAGTACTAATATTAATTAGTACTTTAGTATTTAGTACTATTAAAGTATTTTTAGTATTTTCAAAAAATAGTTTTAGTATGGAAAATATATTAGAAAACGAGCTCTTTTTAGTACTAACAACGGTTTTTCAAAATTGTAGAAAACTAAAAAGTTATTACGAAAAACAAAATGTTAATTAGTATTAGAAATACTAATCCAATACTAAAAGTACTAGAATTAGTACTAAGAATACTAAATTAGTACTAAAAATACTAATTTAGTATTAGAAATACTAGTCTAATATTAGAAATACTAGTCTAGTATTAGAAATATTAAATTAGTATTAAGAATATTAATGTAATATTAGGAATATTAATTTAATATATTAGATACTTATATATATATATATATATTATTTTATTAGAGAATATGTATACTAACTAAATATAATAAAGATATAAAAATATTTAATGGTAAAACTTTAATAAATATAAATATATATTAAAAGAATATAATAAGGAATGTAGGAGAAAAGGTAAAAGAAATTAAAGAAAGTAGGAAGTATATTAAAGTTGAGAAAGAAAAACGTACTAGAAAAGAGAAGAGAAAGAATAAAATAAAATAAGAAGGTAAATAAATTGAAGTAATTTAAAGTAATAAGAGTTTAGTAACTATTTTTGTAGAGGGATATTTTTTAAAAAGTTAAATACTATAATTAAAGTTAGGATAAAAGTAAAGAAGTAAGTAAAAAAGGTATAATAATAAATATTAATAAATAATTTAATGAGAAAAGAAGTTAAAAGTTTGCAAATAATATATATATATATATATATATATATATTAAAAAATCAATTGCAAATTGTTTATATTTTCGATTAATATTTCAATTTATAGAAATAGTATATATTATTATTTCTATACTAATTATTATATCTAATCATAGTTGTTATAACGCTAGAAGGCGTATAATACTATAATTAGGCTAAACTACTAAAAGATGGAAGAATATTCTATTCGCTAGATAGAACTTCTAATATACGCTTATATAATTAATATTATAGTTGAACTTACTAGAACCTGTGATACTAATTAATTATAAACTAAATTAGTAAAATAAAGTAAAGTTACTAAATAAAAGAAAGAGAATATTACGCTATAAAATTAATAAAAAGAATATATTGTTAATATATATAATTTTACTATACTTTATATATTCGAGGTTAAGAGACTTTTAATAAGGGTTGGAATATTAATTTTAAATTTATTAAAGTATAGAAACTTTAAAAGATTTAAATTTTAGAATAAAAAATAATAGTTTAAAAAATATTAAAATCCCTAGAATATTTTTATATTATACTATTAATATTCTTTCTATTATTAAAACTATTATTAATATTATTAAAATAATTAGTCTATTATATTAAATTACTAATAAGTATTATTAAAATATTAATTTGTAACGGGGATAGTACGGTTAATACGGGTGCTGGTCGTATAGTTTAATTAAGGTTCTATAAAGGAGAAAAGATCTATTTGAAATGCGGATCCACCGGTATAGAGGTTTTTATTGGGGTTGCACGCTTTACGCTACTATAGTTAACAATAGTTCTAATTTCAGAAATTAGAATTTATAACCCGAGCGCTAGCCTTATAATATTACCCTCCTCCTTTCCCCCTCTCTACCCCTCGTTTACCTCTCTCTTGCCTACTATTATAGTCGGCCTTTAACGTATTTATAATTTCTATTTTGATTGTAAATTTATTTCCTATATTATTAATTAATATATTTATATTTTCTATTTAGTATAGTTATTATTATATTAAATATTAATTAATAGTAGGTAATAATAGGTAGTAGGTAGTAGTTTTAGTGCCTACGCTTTTTAAATTTATATATATAATCCCCCTTCCTTTAGTTTATTAATTTTTTTTTCTTATTTTTTTTTTCTCTAATAGTAATTTAATCCCCTAAAGTAAATAATATTATCCCCTTCTCTATCCTATAATTATTTATTACTTCTAACCCCTTTAATATTCTTAAATACCCTATTATAGTATGTAAATTGGGTAAATAGCTAGCACTACTAATTTAATAAATATAATAAATAATTAACTATAGGGAGTAAAAGAAAAGAAGAGGAAGTGCGTATTTAGTTGTACAATTAAATATAGGAATAAAGTGGGTCCTAGAAGGGGATGTAATTAATAGGGAAAGACGATAAGAATATATTTAATTAGAGGGCGTAAATAAGAGTATAGATTATAGGAGTAGTCTTGGCAATCTTAATAATTATTATTGTAAATAGTCTAATTTAATTATAATATACCCTACTATATACTATTATTACGGAGTAAGGTAATATTAAACGTATAGGGTAGAATATAATTTGTATAATTATATAAGGAAGAAGGGAAATTATAGAATCTATATATGGCGGTTTATCCTATATAAGCGAGGATAAGCCGTATCCTTAGTATATATAACCGGAGCCTCTAGAAGCGTATAGTTAATTAGAGAGCGCGTATTGGCCCGATAGCTATTGCGGCGGTAGTAAGGCTAAATAATTTAATTAATTAGAGAATATATATTAATTAATAATTATAACCGTAGTAATACCGCGACTAAATAATAGTTATAAACTAGTTTTATAATAATTATCCCCTTCTATTATTACGGCTATAACCCCGGGCTCTAGCTTCCAAATTCCTTATTCTATTAATAGTAATTTACTAACCCTTATTATTATTCTTCTTAATACTTTATCTATTAACTTCCCCTTTATTCGCCCTAATATTTTATTCCCTAACCCTCCCTCCTATTATTTTTCCCTACTAACGCTAGCCCCCTTAATGCCCCCTCCTTAAACCTTAGCGCGTCCCCCTCCTTACGTTGCTACTTTCCGCTTCTCTAATTCGCACCCTATAAAAAAGTATTAGTGTAATATAAGTTTTTTTTTTTTTTTTTTTTTTTTTTTTTTTTTATATTATTTCCTTAAAGTCTTATAATAGGCCAAGGGTATATATGCCAAGGTCGTTAAAGCTAAAAGATAGACTATGTTCTATTTGTAAGGTAGAATTAATAATGTATACTATATAAGTAAATACTATAGCTACTACCCTATAATAGGTCTCTACTCCGTTATTAATCTATTATTTACCCCTTTATTATAGTTTAATTATAAGAAATTTATTATCCCTTATATTATATATTTAAATATAGAACGGGTTTATTTTACGGTATTTAATTATACTATATACGCCGATTATTATAATAATAATAAATAATACAATTGGGTATTACCCTTAATTTTATATACGTTCGTTATTTAAAAGGGAGTGGTAGGTAGTATAATTAAAGCGGTAGTTAGGGATAATTTTAATTACTATATAAATATTTAGAGAAATATTACTAAACTCTATAAAAAAGTATTTATTGATCAATATATTACTCTTACCCCTTCCTTTTTATTTCTTTTCCTATTTTAAAATATTACTATTAATTTTTCTCCCCTTTTTTTTCTCTTTAATTATAAATACTTCTATTATATAAAAGCGGCGTCCTCCTTACCCCCCTCCCTTCTGTTAGCGGCGCTTCCTCCCTACCAATTGTAGGTAATTTAAAAGAGTATAATAGTTCTTTAAATTAGGATAAATATATTAGAGTCGGGAAATAATTATAGGTATAAGATTTGAAAAAAGTAGAAAAGCTTAATATTAATATCGCTCTTCTCCTTTTTTTTTATAGTTAATACTATAACTTCTTATATTCTATAATAAAATATTCTACTAGTCTATTATTAGTAATAGTTAAATTATATTTAGCTTTAAAGCAGTTTAATACTATTATATTAATTTTTAATTATAAGGGTCCCTAAATTTATTCTACTTATCCTACTTATTTTATTAATGCTTTTCTACGTTCTTTCTTTATTTAATAGTATAAAATCTTTTCTATAAAGTATTCTTTCTTACCGTCGATTATAATAATTGGAAATTGGGGGTTAATAATAATTTATCTTAATAAGGGATTTTTTCTAATACGTTATAGGAGATCTATATAGAATTTTTAAAGACTTTTATAATAAAGTTAATAAATTCTATTATATATAGGTTAAAAATTTTTAATATAATATATTTAGTATATACGTAGTTTAATTTCTATTTAGAACGTTCGGTTTGAAAGTTTTTAAAGTTCAATTAAACTTTATTTCCCTCTTTAAATACTTCGGCCAATTATTTTTTAATATAATCTTTCTTTAAGCAGAGCTTTATATATTCAACGAAGATAGTAAAACGTTTAAAATTATTTCTTTATTATTTAATAAGGTCTATTTTAATACTTTTTAATTATAATTTCTTTTATTAAAATTAACTTTTTAAGTAAATAGTCGAATAATAAAAATTCTACTTTAATTATTCTTCTTAGTAAAATAAAAGAGGGAAAGAGGAAATTTAATTTTGTAAAAGTATTATATTTTTTCTATATTTAATATTTTTATATTAGAAAAAAAACTAAAATTAATCAAGGAAAATAACTTCTTTATAAATATTCCTTAAATATTTTAGTTTTACAAATTTTTTTTTATTAAAATTTTCTTCTTACCTATAAAACTTTTTTTTTAATAACTTCTTTTAATAAAATACTATTTCTTTTTCTTACTTTTTTTCCCTTTTGAAATTCTACCATTCCAGCTTATCTTTATTTATTTATTTACATTTTTTATCTTCAATTATTTTTTATTTTTTCTCTTGTTTTTTTTTTCTTTTTTACTTATTCTATTTTTTTTATTATTTTTTTTCCTTTTTTTCTTTCCACTATATTTTCAATTTTTTTACTTAGTAATATATTTTATTTTATTATTTTATTTAATTCCTATACTATTAATTTACATCGATATTATAGATTCTATTTTTCTAAAATAAAATTTTAGCTTACAAATAGGATTGAATTTATAATTTAAGTAAGTGAATTACTAAGATTAAATTATTAAGCCTGTTAAATTACTTGTTTAATTAATAATTAAGCCTTTTTTTCTTTTTTATATATAGGTAGTAACGATTTCTTGCTTTTTGATTTTTTTAAGGATTATTTATTAGGAAGATTTATAAAAGATATTAAAATGATTAGAAAAAAGCTACGAAACTTTTATAATTAGTCCTAATTTAATATATATATTAATTGAGGAGTAATTCCTATTGTAATATTGGAAGATAGTTTTTTAGTTGAATGTACGGGTCTTGAGTTTTACTAAATTCTTAGAATTTCCTAATCGGGTAGAAAGTAGGCCCCCGGCTCCGTAATTAATAATATTAGACCGCTTTAAATAGAAATATTTATTTCTTCCTTACGGAATCTTTAAAATATTAAAGAAATAAGTATTTTAATAATTCGTAAAGCGTTCCTAATTTTATATTAAAATTACTATTATTATTTAGTAAAAATTTATAATTTATTATAATTATATAATATAACCTTTAATTTTCTTCTATAGGTTTATAAATTCGATTCTTATAAGGTAGGTAGTAATTACTATAGGGGATTGTAAATAATAGTTATAAGTAGCGAAGAATGAAAATATTCTAATTGTAACGCTTATTTTATTATTAATTATTAATTGTATAGTAGGGTACTAATAATCCTAATTATTCTATATATAATTTATAAAAATTCTTAAAAATATTTATACTTTTTAATTTATCTGTTTTAGCCCGCTATTAGTTTGGGGGTAAAATATTATATTTAATTATTATTTTACTTTAAGGAAATTATAGAAATAATTTTACAAATTATTAATTTAATTAAGACTTCTATTATTAATAATAGATTAAGGCTAATTATAATAGTATATAAAGTATTATAAGAATATTTTAACGATTACTCTTACTTCTATAGTAGGTATAGGCTCTAAAATTATTATTTTACTAAGCCGGTCTTAAATAACTAAAAGGTTTATCTAATTTTTTAAGGGTAGTAATTATTAATAGAATCTATTTAAATATTTCTAAATAATTAATTTAGGATTAGTAGCGGTTTAAGCAGCCCTTTCTTTTAATTTTTCTAATATTTTACTATTTAATAAATATTATAGTTAATTATAAACTAACGAATATAAATACTTATTAATAGTTAGTAGAAGTTTCTATTAATAATATAAATTATACTTTCTTTTTTTAAGTAACTAAAAGTAATTAAATTATATATTTTTTAAATAAAGTATATACGTAGGACATTTATTTCTAAATCCTTTAGTAATATATAAAAGGCGGTTACTTTAATAATAATTAGGGTACCGGGGATCTAAATATAACTTTAATAATATAACTTCCTTAAATTATTAATTAAAATTCGTTTAATTATATTTTTAGACCTTAAATTATAATAGGTAGGGTTTAGTCGCTATTGGTAATTATTTAGAAAATATTCTAATAAATTATATTTTATTACGCTACCTTCTTATAAAATTACTATAAATCCGAATTTTTAAATACTTTTATACCCTCCCCTATAATTATAAAGGAGGCTATTATATAAATATAATTTTAAAGAACCTCTTAAAAGATTAATTATATTTCCTTCGCTTCTGTATCCCTTTCGTTAAATTTATTTTAATCCTACTAAAATAGGGTATTAAATACTATAATAAATTTATTTAAATAATATTAAATTTCGAAATTGAATTTCGAAAAGAATTTAGCCCAATATATTTAGTACTTAATCAATTTTTACCTCTTTATAAAGTATTTAAAATTCTAATAATTAATTATAATAACAAACTTCTTATAACTTTTAATTTCTATTAACTATTCCTTCAAATTCCGAATAATTATTAATATTTCCTTATTATAAATAAGGTAATTATATTTAACTAGTATAAATTTTTAAGAGTAGTATATTACCGTAGTCTTTTTTATAGCTACTATAGTCCGCTCCTAAAAATATAAATAAATCGGGATTCTGTTATATAAGAATAGGGGCTTTAATAAATAATTTCTTTAATTATTAGAATATAATATTATATTTAATAATTTATTTAAAAGGGACCCCCTTCCCTATAAATACTATTAATAATCCTATTACTATAGAGAAATATAATAGGGTAAGAATATATATATCTTAATAATACTAAACTATTTAATAAAAGATAAATATAATTCTACTTATAAAGTAGAATCCGAAGTATATACTATATAAATAACTATAATACCCTATAACAAAAAGTCTTTAATAATTATATAATAATAGTTTGTAAAGTCTAAAATATTCCTTATTCTTTTCTAAAATATTAAAGCTTCCCAATTTATAATCGCTTTAATCTTTTCGGGGTCCGTTTAAATAATTATATTTACAATAACTATAAAACTAAAATATTTTATACTTTTAATAACGAATTTATATTTTTTAAAATTTAAATAAAATTTAATTACTATTAGCCGTTCTACTACTTTACGGATTTTCTCTAAATAATCTTTCTTTAATTTAAATAAAAAGATTAATATATTATTTATATAAATTAAAACGAAATTATCAAAGTAGTTACTAAGGATATTATTAATATACCGTTGGAAGGTCGTTAGAATTTTTAATAACCTAAAAAGTATTATAAATTATTTAAAAAGGCTATATTATATATAGAAGGCCATCTTCCTATTTTCTCCTTTAATTATACAAATTCTATAAAATACATATACTATATCTAAATTAATAAATTATTTTACTTTAATTATAATATAAAAGCTTTCTTAAATCAAGGGTAGCGGGTAGTAATTAATTTTCGTAATAGCGTTTAAAGTTCAATAATTATAATAGAACTATAACCCCCTATTTAATTTCTAAATAAAAAGGATTAATATTATAATCGAAGAGTTATTCGTACGAATAAACCCTTTATTATAAAGGTCTTAAAGCGTTTTTTTTAATATTAAGAATTTATTTTTTAATATACTATAAAGTAATTTATAGGAGAGTAGTATTTCTTTATTATACTTATCTTTCTTTATTTCTATTTTATAATCGGTACTAGAACAATATAAATTTATTTTATTAACCTCTAATTATTTCTATACGTAGAATAAATTGTATATATTAATAGTAATCCTCTTTTTTAATTCCTTATTAATAAAATCAATTTTAAATTTAAAAGTTTTCTCTATATTTCGTAAATTAATAATAAATATTACTACTTCCATTACTTCTCTACTATTTTCTTTCTTAATCCAATTTAAAATAATTATAAAAATAATAATTAAATAGTAAATAGTTTTTTTAATCGCTATAGCGTAAAGGGAAGACCCTTCGAACGTATTTTTCAAATGTAAAATTTAATATCCGGCTACTTTATATTAGAGTTTATATTTATATAGGATTAAATAGGCTTTTATCTTAATTAATTATAATTTTCCTAATATTATAAGGAATTCTAGCTTAAGGATTATATAAATATAAATAATTAATTTATAGCTATAAATATTTAATTTAAAATAAACGATACTTTTAATTTCTATACTTTTTATTTTAGTAGAAGCGCCTTTAACTTATCTCCGGGGAATTAGGATTATTAAAATCTTTAATTTCTTAATTATTCTTTTATTAATTATAATATAAAACTAATAACCTTTATTATCGAGGGTATAGAATTAATTTTTATTATTAATAGTAATAGGGATTTTAGTAACGTTTATTTCTATAGGACCCGGGAAGTTCGAAGCTCTTACTTCTTTATTTAATACTCCTATCTACTCTTATACCCAATTTTATATAAGAACTATTCTTTTTCTAACCCCTTCGAAGAAAAATCTTTAATATCTTTTAATAATAGGTCGATTTAAAATTTAATAACTCTAATACTAATTCTATTAGGACGTTAAACTAATTTATATTTATAATTATTAATTATATACTTATAAATTCTATAATATAAATAAAGTTTAATTAAACGCCGCTTATTACATTCCTCTTATAAAATTTATTTAATACGCTTAGTATTCTTATTATAATTTTACTCTTAATTTTAATAATATTTATTATTATAAATATATTACTATTAGTATTTTTAAAAGGTAGGTCTATAGTTTATTTTTATTTAAAGAAAGACTTTTAATAGTATTTAGCGGCCCCCCTACTACTTCTATTAAACTTACGGAAGGTTCGGTTCGCTTCAAACCTTTAAATAATATTTTTTAAGTCTTTTATATATTAATTATAAATTTTAAATATATAAATTGAAATTAATTAACTATATATAACGTTAGATATAGAGGTATATAATTAGGCGAATTGGAATTCGTCCTCCTATACTAAACCTTCTATTTTCGTAAGGTTCTCCTTAAAAACCGGGAAGAAATTAATAAAACTTTAGTTCTTAGGTTAATAAATAATTCGTAAACGAATTAATATAAATTACTTCTTATTCTTATTACCGAAAATTAATTCTAAATAATTAAAATAATTAATAGGATAATAAAAATCATTAGTATAACTATAGCATTAAAAAGCCTCTACTTTAATTATTTTATTACTAGGGAATATATTAAATAATATTAATTATCCTAATTTATTATTAAAGATTATTCTAACTACTCTCTTTTCTTTATATATAAAGTATAATTATATTAGGAATAAGGAGAAGGTCGAGGTAGATCTATCTTATTTCAATTACTAAATATTCTTATATTTAGTATTAGGAGTAGCGATAAGGGCGGCTTCTTAAATAATACTAATTGCAATATTAGGGGTAGTAGTAATTATATAAATAATTATTTAAATTAACGTTTAAGGGTTACTCTACACTCCTTAAATTGTAAGCGAAGTATTAACGGCAATTTTAATAGCATTAGCGAACGCTATACTCGTAAAAATACTTCTAATAAAATTATTTCTCTTTTTTTTTATTTATTAAATTTCGGCCTATTATACTTCTTCTTTTACGTTCGATATAGCGTACTACTATCCTTACTACTATAGTAGCAATATATTTTAATTTATTAATTTTATTAGAGTAATAAAACCTAATATAACGGGGATAGTATAATTTATATAAATATTAATTATATAGTTTAATTAAGGTTTTATAAAGGAAGAAAGATCTATTTAAAATGCGGATCTATTAGCGTAAAGGTTTTTATCGGGGCTGCGCGCTCTACACTATTATAACTAACAATAGCTCTAATCTTAGAAATTAGAATTTATAACCCGGGCGCTAGCCCTATAATAAATTAGTAAAACTCTAGTACTTTTAATACTAGAGTAGGACTAATTAGTATTCTAATAATATTTAAAATAAAAGATTTAATATATATTTTAATTATAAATTATAATAGTAAAATTTATAAATTATATATTCACTCTAACAAAATTATTACTATTTTTCTTTAATTAATTATCTTATCTTTTTTAATAATCCAAAACCCAAATTCTATAATTAAATTAACAAGAATTCGTACAAAGTAAAAATACTATTTTCTTACTTATTTATTATTATATAATATACACACAATTTAAACAGTTCCCAAATATTAATTTTTAAAAATTAGTATTTTTAGTATATTAGAATCTAGTATTAATTTAGTACTAGTACTAAGGTCTAGTATTCTAATACTATTAATTAGTACTATACTAATTCCTAATTCTGCTTACAAATCGTCAAATCCTTATACTTTAAATATATTCCAATTCGGTAGAATACTTGTCTAATATTCATTTTATCGAATAAGTTTACTTATTTGATATATATTTTTATTTTATTTATTAAAAAATAGTAAAGGTTATTTATACTTCTCTAATCGAATATTAAATTTCTAGTAATTTATATAGAATCTGAATTAATATATCCTATAAATTAAAAATTCATATTAATAAACCCCTTTTAGAGGATTTTAAAAATTAACTACCAATATTCCTCTACTTCTTTGAATATTATTTTTTTATAATAAATTATATCCTATATCATTTAAACCTCAACCCTACTCGAATAGGATTTAATAATTTATTATATTTTTATATTATAGTCCAATATTGAAATCGAATTGATTAAATATATAAATGAAATATAATTCCCCTAGGTAGGGTTAAAGTTTAGGGAAACCGAGAGGCGCCTTATAAAAAAAAAAAAAAAAAGATTAAAGGTTGAATTAAATAGGTAACCCTTTAAAAAAGTCAATACTAATAATAACCATAGAGTTATAAACTTAAATAGTTGGTTGAATAGGTAATTAAATTCTCTCCCCTATATTACTAACCTTAAAGAAAAAAAATTTAGAAGATCCTCCTAAAGGTAATTTTCTAAAGACTTCTAACTGTTAAGAATTTAGAAGGTAAGGTACCTAGAGGATAATCTATTTTTTTTCTTATTTATAGGATATTTAATATTAGATATTAAATAAATATTGGAAATTTTAATCTAATCCAATATAATCTTTATATTTATTCCTCAACCCAATATCCAATATCGAAGGGCGCAGATTCTTAATATAGTAAGGAGTTATAATAAGGAATTTATTCGGAATAGAACCCTATAGCGGCGGGAGTAGGTAAAGAAATTACTTAGTAATTTAAAATATAAATTTCTCCTAATTATTATAATAGCTTTATTATTAGATTATAGAGTGTCCGGGTACTATATAAGTACCTTACGTTTTACGAATATTTCCCTCCCTAAAATTTAATGTAATTATAAGAAGAAAAGGTCGGGGTTATTTCTATATAAGTTGAGAATTAATTCTTAATTAAAGAATACTATTATAGCGGGAATATAAGGAGGGTTTCTAATTTAAAAGGGAGTGTTTAATTTAGAGTAGAAAATTAAATTTATTTAGTAAATTAGGCTAGACGAAAGGTCTAGCCTAAATAAAAAATAAGAGCCTTTAATTAATTAAAATAGGCTTATAGGGGGTAAAAATTAAGAATAATTATAATAGCCGCTATTCTTACTAGACTATAGTGGGAGGGTAGTTTCCCTTACTAAAAATAGTTACTTAAGTACCTATAAATTAAGGACTTCGATTTTAAAATCTAAATAAAGGTATTCCTAAAAAGAATATAAAACTTTTCGTACAACCGAAAAAAGGTGACTACTAGCGGGATTAAACTAGTAACTATAAGAGAGTAAATATAAAAATTATTAAACTATTAGCCTAATTAAATAATAAAAGAGCTCGCTGTATTGGTTTTTATAGGCATTTAGAACCCTGGGAAAGAGTGACCGCTACTAGGAAGAAAAAAAAAAAAAAAAAAAAAAAAAAAAAAAAAAAAACCTTTAAAGGTTTCGGAAGGAACTATTACCCCTAACTAATCAGGATCTCCATTCAATAAGCCTAAATTAAGTGTCTAACTTAAATAATATTAATTAACCTAAATAATTACCCGGTTTTCCCATTATAATAAATACGTCTAACTTTAATCCTAACCCTTAATAAACTCTATTCCTCCTCTATTTAATTTATAACCTTCGTAGATTAATTTAATTAGGGCTATTCGAAAAAATTCTTAATAATGGTCGGGTATATATAATAAACGGAAATATCATTAAGAATATAGTAATTTATTCGTACTTTAATAATTAGATTCCTTACCTATTTTAATTAGAATTATACGGTCTATTAATAATTATTAATTTTTAGGAATTAAATTTAAGGTTTATATTTACAATTATTGCGGTTATTAGGTATATATTTAGTTGCAATTCGTCTTCAATACCCTAAATCTATATATTTCTAATTAGAATTATTCTCGTCCTAATCGTTTCCCTCCTAGTAAATTTCCTCCTCTTCGCTTATATTACTATTATTTTTAACCGTAAAGCTATAACGACTAGTATTTCATTATAGAATCGTTGTTTTAAATAAAGGGGGCGTATAACCTATTAAAACCGCCGCAACCTTCCTCCTCGATATTACCGGTATCCTCCTCCTTATAATAAATTTCCCCCTCCCGCTTCCTCTTCTAACCTTACCCGAATAGAATATATAAAGGGGTATATTTAAATTTAAATAATACTATTCCTATTATAATTTCACCCCCGGATAGTAGCGCTATATAAAGGGGTACGGGGTTAAATACCTTAAAAGGATTACAATTTCAGAGAAACTTAATAAATTTATTTAAACGATTTAAACGATTTTTATTAGCAATCTAACGAACAGTTCTTATAAGCCTAAAAGTAGGCTTATTACTAGCGGCAATTCTAATTATATTTAAGGAGGCGTTTATAATTTTAATTAAATTATTAAAAAAGGTTACTATATTTTATTAATTCCTAATTATAGGGATTTTAATTATTTAGTTACAAAAGTTTATAAAAATTCAATTAATAATAGCCCTAACCCTAATTATAATTATAAGGATTCTAATTATTTCATTATGAAAGTTTGTAAAAATTCGGTCGGTAATAACTTTAACCCTAATTATTTCCTTATTGAAGGTTTAGGGTATTTCGGAGGTTTTAATTATTATATTTTATTATTAAGGATAAGGAAGTTGGTTACTAGGTATTTTAAAGCGATAGGAGTTATTAGAAGGGAATAGTATTATTAATATTTTTTTTTATATAAGGAAAAGTAAATTAAAAATTAGTATTGTATTCGGTTAAGATTTTAATTATAAGGGATAGTAAATTATAAATTTAAAACCGGTTTAAATTTTTCTAAATATTAAACGAGTAGGAGAAATTATATTAGTATTAGATAAATTAATAAATAAAGGTGCTAAGTAAATACAAACGATTAGACTATAAATTTTAAATTCCTTTCTAAAATCTAACATTTAAACCTTAATCCGGCGAAGGTAGGTAAATTAATTAAAGATCTTTGAATCTAATATACGAATTAGTATTATATAGAAAGGGGATTATTAATTCTAAATTTATAATAGTTATTTTATAAAGGATGTTTTAACGGTTTTCCCCGCTATCTTCTATTACTTCGCTATCCTCCTCCTCTTTATCTATATCCTCGCACTCCTAATTTTAATTTTACTTAAATAGAATATAGGGAGGAAGGTACGCTAGTAGAACTACTTCCAGAAATATCTTAATAGCAATTTCGCCCTTTATTAAATAAATTATATATAGTAGCGATATATTATTATAATAATATTAAAATAAAATACAGTTTCTTAAAATCTAATCTATAATATAATAGTAAATCGCTTTAATTAAAGTATTATTAGCACTAGCAAAAGTATTATAAAAATTTAATTCGCAAAGGCACGAATTTAATTACCCTCTAGGTTATTTATATCGAATATTGTAAGGAGGTACCTCTATTAATAGGGAGTACCGCTTATTTAGCTACTTTGTTTTCGGCGGTAATTTCTCCAAAAATTAGGGATTTAACTACTGTATTTTAATATTAGAGGTTGGGTAAATAGATATTACGTAGGTAATTAAGTATTGTAGGGGGTATTTAATATATATATAAAAAGTATATTAATAGGTGTCCGAATAAATATATTCGGTACGTTTATATTATAGCGGGAAAATTACTAGCGTATTAAACCTTATTAGGGGGTTTAATACTTGTAATTTAATTATCTTTATTATAAAATTCAATATTATTAGTTGAGGGAGACCTTTAATTAGTTAGTTGAGAATATATTATAAATGATTGTTGAAATATTCTAATATTTAGTACTTCCTTAAATATTTTTTTTTTTTTTTTTTTTTTTTTTTTTTATTTCCTTATATATTAAAGTGGGAAACCCGGGCTCTAAATAAGTATTAGCTAATAGACAATACGTATAAAGAAAATAAGAATTATTTTCTAAATATTAATTATTTATTAAATATTAATTATTTCGTAAACCCCTAGAAATTAAAAGTATAGGGTATAACCTTCTATATTCTAATAGTCTTCAATAGTAGCCTAGATTTCTTATAGGGAATTAATACTAAAGTAAAAGTTAGTATTTGAATTTGGAAGGACTTCCGGCTTCCGGAATAGACGTAGCTTTATAAAAAGTTAATTACGAACGGGAATCGAATAAAGGTTATAAGTAAAAATAAAAATAAAGAATTATTTTGTTAACTGCTTAGCTACTAAGTTAATTTATTATTTTTGAAAAAAAGGCTAGTTTTTTCCGTTTATAAAGGTCTCAGGGCGCCAGGGGGGGGGGGGGGGGGGGGGGTGGGGGTGGAGGAAGGAAGGTAGGACTTTAAGACTTTAAGAAATTTCGAAATTCGGACCCAATTCGAAATTACTATATTATAGTGCTTACCCCCTATAAAAAATATATATTATTTTTTAAATATTAATTATAATTATTGTTTAATAATTATAATATATATTTAGAAATAGATTTTCCTACTATAGTAGCGAAAAAAATTAAAACGAATATTTAATTAATTAGGCTAGTAACTTAATAATTTTTATCGATGTATTTCTTTTTTGAGATTACTAGTTCGATTCTAAGTAGTAGCTTTTTTTCTATTATACGAGGAGTTTTATACGGAAGTGAAAGTGTAAATACCCTTATCCGGAACTCCCCCCCCCCCCTCCCCCCCGAGGCCCAACTATAGAAAAAAAAAAAAAAAAAAAAAATAAGATAAAAACTCTAAGACCCTTATAATACCCCTTTTAGAAGGTTATTATAAGGGTTTTTAGCTTTTACTATTTTATACCTAAATTCGATTAATTAAAAGCCTCCCTTAATTAACAGTGTTAAATCTTATAATAAAGCTAGGCTAATTATTTATTCTAAGATTTAGAATTACCCTTATAACCCCTTTTTAAATTTTAATATTCTCCTTATATTTCTACTATAGTATATTAGGTATAATATATATAAATTTGCGTACAATTATTGTAAGAAAAGAGAAGATTGTAATTAGCCTTATTGTATAAACGATTTTATAAACGTTCTTATTATTTAAAGTTCTAGTTTATTTTCTTCGTTTACTAAGTATGAATATTAAATAAATTATTGAATAGCTTTATTATTTATATTTATAATAGTCTCTTTAAGGGTTAACGTTGCTAGGGGTTTATAATTATAATTTCTATAATAACGGCTCTATACCTCTAGTAAGAACTTTAAAAGTAAATATTAAATATTAGTAAAAAGATATTATTAAATGTTTTATAGTAGAGGATTTACCTAAGGTAAATATAATTTAAGTTTTAGAAGTACTTAAGTAATCTCCTATTCCTCTAAAAGCAAATAGGTTTCTAACGACCGTATTAAAATAAATATTAAAGTAAAAAAAAGAATTATTTTAATTATAGATCGTTAATTAAATAAGTCTAATATTTAATTATAATTATATATAAATAGGATAGAAGAGAAGTAAGGAACGAATTATTATAGGTAATAAAAGAAAGTTGCAATTACTTTTAATTAAGTATATTTATATCGAATTTTAATTTTATTTATTAAGTAATAAACCCTTCTCTCAACCTTGTAATTCACTTTTATCCTCATTCCTTCCCACTTTAAAATCCTCTAAAAATACCTCTATCTACTCTAATAGCGAAATATTAATAATAATTTCCTTAATACTAAAAAGCTTTATATAAAAAGGCGGTATATCTACTTCTATAGGATTCCTACGCCGATACGGCCTTATAGGATCAGAAAAGTTAAACGTATTAGAACGAATTAGGGAAAAAGATGAAATTAATATATTATAGCCTTTAAATAAAGAAGGACGATATTAAACGTATTATAATAAGGATAGTAGACTAGGCTACTAAATAGACTTCTAAAAATATTATTTACTTAATCGGTATAAATATCGAAGTCGATACTCTATCTATATTAATTAACGGTCATCTTATTAATAGCTACATTTTATCGGCGAAGCGGAGGAGGTAGGTTAGTAGTAGCTTGCCCTATACGGCGAGCGTTCGTTCTTTCCACAGGTATTGGATTTTTATTTTAATAGAAGAGTCTATAAATATATATATTTATTAGTAAAGAAGTATAACCTCTTTATAATTTCTAGTGTAGAAGTATAGGTATAATAGTCGAAGTACTTATATAAAAAGAATAAAAGGCGTTATTAGTCCTAAGGGGTTAAAAGTTTTATAGAAGTTAGCGAGGAATTATAATCTAAAATTTAATTTCACCTTCTAAGTTACTATATTTAGAGATTAGACGAAAAGTGCAATAAAATAATCAGCCTATTTATATATATTCAAATAATATATATATTGTCCTTTTAGAAAGTAAAAAAATAATAATAAATTTATTAGATACATTTAGCTTTATAAATTAAAGTTAATAGGAATTGCGTATTTAACTCTTCTAATAACGTATATATACCTTAATAGAATTTGGCACGCGCATATTATAAAACCTCGTACAGCCAGCCCACCTATATACCTCTTCCCTTTTACTCTTAGTTTTAATATTATATTAAATTGTATTATAACCTCCTTAAGTTAGTTTACTTTTATAATTGTATGCGCCCTTATATTTACTATGCCGTACTTAGTTTGGGCATTTAGACTACCGTACCCGGGTTACTCCGTGGCTTGTACTTTGGCTTTCTCCTAGTATATCCTTTTTATATAAACGGCTAGCTGGAAGCCTTCCTCCTTCCTACAATATCTTCCTTTACTTTATTTTATTTACTATTGTAAATAATGGTTACCCCCTATATTAGAAATATATTAAAAGATAAGCTCTTTTTAGTACTATGAACGGTTTTTTAGAATAGTAAAAAAAACTAAAAAAGAAATTATAAAGAAAAATAAAATACTAATTAGTACTAATTAGTGAGAGTACTAGGATTAGTATTAAGAATACGAAAATTAATACTAAAGATCCTGGATTAGTACTAAGATTATTTAGTACTATTGTGATCTCCTTATATAGGTATAAATATTTTATTAATTTATATATTACTAATAAATTTATTATGGTATATTTTATAATAATGGGATAAAGATACTTCTTTTTAAGTATTTCGTATTTAATTATTATTACGGGGATGGATAATATAGTTGGTCATACAGTAAGGACTATTACTTCTAAATACTATAATAGCTAGAAGTAATTCGTAGTATAGAAAGTAAAAGAGAAGACGTTTTAAGAAGGAAGGAAGGCTTCTAGCTAACCGTCTATATAGAAAGGATATACTATAAGAGAGCCAAAGTACGAACTATTTAGTAGCCCGGGCACGGTAGTCTAGGAGCCTAGACTGGGTATAGTAAGGAAGCCTCTATAGGCTATAGCAGCCCGGCTAATCTAAGCTATTATAATTAGTAAAGGCTATGATACGAGAAAGATACTTCTTGAGTATTTCGTGGGTAGTTATTTAGTAAAGAAAATATATAGATTTAGCGTTGTTATTAAAGGGCTAGCTCTCGGTAGTATATTTAATATTATTTAGTCAATATTAAAATCTTTTATAGTAATTAAAGGTATTAATATTATAACTATCGGTATTTATTTATATAAAATACTTGGGATATTATTTATATAATTTATAGAAACTATTAACTATCTGAATACTAACTTCTATTTAAATAAATTTTATTTCGATCTACTACTATAGGATGTAAGTGCGGGAGAACAAAGAGGTATTTATAGGTAGAAGATAAGGCTATATTTGGAGCCGCTATATTATTATAGAGAAAACCTAGTTTTAGTAGCTATAAGGTGTAGTTTTATAGCTATACTTTTTGTATTCGGCTGGATTTTAGTAAAAATCTATAAATTGCTACAACTACTTACACTTACCCCAAATCCTGTATTTAACTAATAAGAAGGCTAGAATCCTTACCGCAATATACTAAATTTCTAATAATTTTAAAGGACCCCGACCCTATATTTAAGATTGTATCGAAAGCCCCTCAGCGTTTCTATACCCTATAAATATAATACCCTAATCTCTTATAGCCTAAAACCAACGAATATAAAATAGTAGGGAGTATTTTGGAAGAGCCTTACTATTATATTACTATATAGGGAGTATAGCTGCGGGCTATATACGGTAATATAATATTATCCCTAAAGTTATAAAACGACTCCGAATATAATTTAACTTATTAGTTATATTAAAAAAGTATAAAATTAATTTAATGTTAAAATTATTAAATTATTTATTATAGTACAATTAAGCCCGTAATTACTATTTTATTTTATAATAAATTCGGTATAAATAAATTTATTTAAAAGAAGATTCCGATTGTAAGGGATCCGTTAAAGGGATTAATACGTAGTGGATTTATTATTAAAGTGATATATTCATTTTAATAGACTATAATTGATTATAACCTAATACTTATATTAATATATAGTATTACTAAATAAGAATTTCTAAATATTAATAATATTTAATTAAAGAGGTAAAACGGATTCTATTACAATTATCGTACATATACTCTCTACTATATCGGGCTATAATAAGCCGAATCCGGTTCGTTATAGCCTAATATATATAGACTTAGGGGTAATAGATTCATTACCTAATAAAAGTAGAATTAATAAATAAAGAAATATTCAAATTATTCTATATTGTCAATTAGCGGAAAATTTTTTTTTTTTTTTTATAAATATGTAATTCTATATTATCTCTACGATATATATCAATATATTATTTATTATAGGGTTAGATCCCCTATAATAATTATATAGTAATATATTCCGATATTTATTAGCAAGTAAATATCGTTCTATCGTTTACTTTTATAGAGGATAGGTTTAGTTTGGCGGTTATTAAATAAGGCTATACGTATATATTTATTTAATCGTGTGCAACCCTCTAACCTTTATATTTTTCCCTCCTTCTTTCTTTAATTTTAATTTTGTATTTAATTTACGCTACAATTTTCCTTAAATTGGTTTACTCTTATAATTTTGCGTGCCCTTATAATTATAAATTTGATATTTATTACCAAAAAGTTATTTACTTTTTCTTAAATTAATTATTTTATATCTCTTTTAATAAGCTGAATTGAAATATCCTACAATTAAAACTATAAATAAAGAAAACTCTCTATAAAGTAAAAGTGCCGTCTTATTACTTATATATTATATATAATATTTATATATTAAAATAGTTCTAAAAAAACTATTTCAAATTTTATTTTTATACGAAAGCGTTAAAGTATTATTAGTAATACTAAAACAGTATTATTAATATTACTATATATTAGATTATTTAATTGGATAGCGTAGTCCCGTCGGTTAAATCTATTCAATTAAATAAACCGCTCCTACGGGAGCCCTCCCACGGGAGCCCACCTACGTATATAAATCCTATAAATTACTTTATACGTAAGCTTCCTACTTTAAATTCTTTCTAAATTATTATTTTATATATATTTAATTAAGACGTATATTATTATAATATTTAAATACCCTCTCAATAGTATTAGTCGCTTTCAAAGGGAATAGAAAAGGTATATTAGAAAAGTTATTAGCGTTAGAGTTCTAATTATTCCTAAGCAGATCAATTCCCGGAGAAGAATAATACTAAGGAATTTCGGTAACGTATATTTAAATTTTCTCCGAGACCTTTATTTAAAGGTATTTGCCCAAACTCTTCTCCTTTATCCGCCTTAATCTTTTCCTACTCTTCCTAAAAAATTCCCTGTAAAATCCTCTAATTTCAATCTCCTAATACCGTAAATTTACTCTAAAGTTGTAATTAAATTAATAAAGACGATAATATTTATAAGGGCGAAGATCCTCCTTAGAATTGGGAGAAGGCGAATCCTCTTCGTCTTTTATTTTAATATATTACTTTATACCCTAAATATTTATACTTTTCCCTTTTAATTCTAATACTTATTCTTTATATAATATATACTCCTTCTAATCCTTTTAAATAGTAGAGATAGGCCTACTATAGTAGATTTAATCCCTAGGAGATTATCTATCGATTTTTATAAGGGACCTCTCCAACGTACCCTTCCTTCCCTTTAAGAGATTATACTCGGACTTATATTTATTACTATACTTCTAATAATATAATTCGAAAGTATTAAGGAAATTTATAGAAGTTATATAATTAAGCGACCGTTTGCTATATTAGTAATAATTAGTATAGATTCCCCCCTTTATAATTTTATTTATAGAAATGCAATTTACGAAAGGAGTTTAAACCGGCGGAGTTTCCTATTATTATATACTTATATATATTAAAATATAAGTTTTCTACAATCTTTGGACGTAGTAAGAGTAGATAACGGGGTTTCTAAATAAAGAAAAAACGTTAGTTAGTAAAGAAGTAATAATATTTAAAAATAAATAATTTACTCCTTTTTAAATACTTAAATTATAAGGGTAAGAATATATTCCTTCTTTATATTTATATAAGTATTATAATATTTAAAAGGCTAATCGCCCTTTTTTTCGATAAGAATTACCGTATAGTTACGCTTTTCCTTAAGGGAATTGAAAACCCGTAGTATAGTATTCTAATATTCCTAAGCGAGCCCGAACGAAATGTAGAGCTATCGGAACCGATTATAGTTGGAAGGTAAATATTAATGTAAGTATAGTATACTAGCCAAAGTAGGAGATTCGATTATAAAGATTTCGATGTAGGTAGCGAATATATTATAATTGGGCGAATATAGCGTACTACGAAGGCTATTTTAAGAGATAGGTAAATTCTATCCGAAATTAATATAAATTTTAGAGAGGATTTATTTTTTTCTATTAGGGCGTTTATTATTATATTAAGCTTAATTAGTAGAGTGGAAAGGGAAGTAAAATATAAGTTGAATATTATTAGGAGTAATTAATTATTTATAAATAAAAGTATAATTAATTAAGTATTTATATTAGTAAGTATAATTCTGACCTACTTTAGAAAAATCTTGCTAGATTATTTTTTATAGAGGATTATTATAAGAAATTAAAGGACGAAAAGAAGATACTATATTATTATTTAAATTTTAAAAGATAGTAGGTAAGAAAATGAATAAGGGAAGACGAATAATATAAAATAAGGGTTGTAAGGATATTGTATCTATACCTAATTTAAATATTAGGATTTGTAAAAGAAGATCTCTTTTAGAGGTTTAGGAATTTTAATAATTAGCTTAAGCAGCCTAATTATACAAAGGAAAACTTATTCTTCTTTTTCGTCCTATATAAAGTTATAAGGATATTATATTTATACTTAATCTAAATATTAGGATTTACAAAAGAAGATCTCCTCTAAAAGTTTAAGAACTTTAATAATTAGTCTAAGTAGCCCGGTTATACGGAGGAAAGTTTTCTCTTCTTTTTCGTCCTATATAAAGTTATAAGAATACTATATTTATACTTAATCTAAATATTAGGATTTGTAAAAGAAAATCTCCTTTAAAGGTTTAGGAACTTTAATAATTAGCCTAGGCAGCCCGGTTATATAGAAGAAAGCTTTCTCTTCTTTTTCGTCCTATATAAGGTTATTTACTAGATTTATTTCTATTTTAAAAGATAAGGCGATTATATAGGTCGATTGAATATTCGAGATTACTTTTTCTAGTAATTAATTAAGTATAAATTATTGAATAATTAAAATTAAAGTACCTCTTTTAAAATCTATATATAATAAGGCTACTTACCTACCTATTCTTTTCCTAATAATTAGGAAGAATTAAACTTCTTCCTTCTATTCTCTAAATATATTAATCTAAACTATTAAGATTTTTAAAATTAATTAAGAAAATTTTTATTTACCTACCTACCTCTATCCTAATAATAGATTTATTATTATAAGTTCTTTAATTATTCGTAACCGCTAACCTTACCTTATAAGTACTATTTTTAAATTGCCTCCTAATAATACTATACGTATCTTTTAATATATATAATATTAAATTTAGGAAGTCTAATTATAATTATTGTATCCGCTATAGTTTAGCAAAGTTTATCCTCCTAAAATTAACGGAGTAAAGCCTTATTCCGAAAATACTAATTGGAGATTTGTAATACTTATTAAAAATATATATATTAACATATACAAATCCCTTACCTACAAAATTACTATATTCGAATTAGATAAGCCTACGTTCTAAATCGCTATAAGAGAAGATATTATCGACCTACCCCTCGATTAGCCTATAAGAAGAAATATACCTAAAATAAAGTAGGAATTAATTATATTAGGCTTAATTAATTTATAGTATACTAATAATATAAAAAACTATTTAGAAAATATATTAATTATAGCAATTCTATATTAAATATTAAAATATTATAAGGACTGTATTTATATTCTAAATAATATTATAGAGGTTTATAACGGCGAATTAGTTAGAATTAATAGTAAAGTTAGCCGGCCCCTTCAAACCGCAATTAGAAAAATAAAATTCTAGTATATTCTAATTCAAATACTCGTCTACCTTTAATTTACTATCTTCGATTAAGGAGAATTATATTAATTCTTTTATAATAGTAACTATAATTAAGATAGGGAATCTATATTAAAGGAAGTATATATAAGGTTTTCCGTAGAAAACTATATATATATAAATATTAATAGTAACCGGATCCCCTCTATCGTTAATAGAGTTAGGTGGCGGATAGTGCCCTTCTTATATTAAACTTTAAAATAGTCCTATAATTATTAATATTTAAAAGCGGTTAGATTATTCTTTATTAATACCCCTAGAAAGGATCCCCTAAGTATAGACTTAGTAAAATAGGAAGAAGGATAGTATTAGGAATTCTATAATTAAATCCTTAATAGAGAATAGGTAGAGCTAGCTATAATTAGGTAATAAATAAGAGTAACCTATAATATTCTAAGGACTATTCAATAGTAAGTAACCCCTATAACTAAGAATTAAAAGGAATAAATCTACTTAATTATATAAAGGTCCTCTAATTACGATAAGCTTATAAAGTAAAAGTCTGTCTATTTTAAAGGTTTAATACAGTACCTACGAAGGCACCCTTTATAAGGAGAAACTATTAATTAGGATAATTAAATACTTAAAGAATTTTTTTACAATCTCCCCTAATAGGAGAAACTATCTAATTATAAGCCTATTAACTATTTATATACTATAAATAGAAATAATAAAATAATAAATCTTAAAAGAGATCTTAGTAGTATAGACTTGGGAAGATAGAGAGAAGATACGTTATAATTAAGAACTTCGACCCCCTCTTCGACCCTCTCTTTAATTAAAAAGAGAAATAGAACTCCTATAATACTAAGAGTTTAGAAGAGTACCTTTAAGGTAGAAAAATAGAAAGAACCTATAGAACTAATTAGCTTTATAACTAACGCGTAAGTATTTATTAATTACTTTATACTACCTAAGAAAATATAAGTAGACACTAACCTACGTATTACTACAAAAGTAATAGATAATATAGAAAAATATAAAATAGAGTACTATTACGCGCCTAACTTTAGAGAAGCGATTACTTAGGGAAGTAGTATTATAAATCCTAAAATATATAATTTAAATAGATTATTAAAGATAATATATATTTATATAGAGAAATTGAAAGGTAGAGGGTCGTTTATAAGCAAAGAAGATTAATTTAAGGAAAGAGAGAGAGAGCGAGAGGAGAGATTAAATAAATAGAAATCTAGAATAAAGAAGAATAAACGCAACGCCGAAGAATAAAAAGTCTAATATATAATAATTAACTAAATTTCTTTATATTCTTACAATAAATTTATTTCCCGTTCACTTTTAATAAATCTCTATACAAATTTAAAAGAAAGGTTACTTTGGGGGATCGTACTTATAAAGTTTATATAGGTAAATACCTACCTTACCTACCTATATACCTCTAATTATTAACGCTTTTCTTAAGGGTTTTTATTCATTTTTCTATTATCCTAAACTACCTAAATAATATTAAAAAGGTTAATAATTACACTTATCCTTTAATAAAAAGGAGAAGGCTTCGAATTACTTAATAAATAAAAGACTTCTATACCTCTAAATTCATTTAATTCAATACTTCCCGTCTTAGCCATCTAAAAGGTCTAAAAATCACCTCCTACCCCGCCCTCATTAAGCAAATAGCTAAGGGACTGCGGGTTCTCTACAATATACTAATTATAATAGTATTATTATTATAATTTTCTTACTATTTCAAATTAATAACAAAGACGAAATAGGTTTCAAACTCTACACTAAATTAGCTAAAACGAAAATAAGAAGTTTACAACTCCCTAAATACCTATCCTTATTAAGGTTCGCCCAATATCTATTAATAATACCTACTTCCAATTTATAATTAGACTAGGTAATACGCCTAAATTAGGCTCACTATCATCCCTAAAAAACCAGCCTAGCCTAAGAGCCCCTTTCTATAGTACCTACTAACGAAGAATTTCTAACGTTATAGGCCGTAGGACCTAGCAATAATATTACTATTAAGGTTAATAATTTTAAGTATCTTATTTGAATAATATGGCCTAGAATATAAAACTAGCAGGGGTAGCAATCTTAGGTACGGTTATAAATAAATATATTTTCGGGGAGGAGCGTTCGGTACTAGTATATTATTAAAAATAGAGGTAGTATAAGTTAGTAGAAATTAAAAGGTAGGAGACGGCCGAAGAGAGATAAGTAGTAGTTTTAGTTTATATAGAAGTACTACTACGGTTCCTCCTCCATATCGACTACGAATCTATATAATTTGTAGAGTAAAGGTTCAACCGAATCCGCTTTCGGTAATATTAAAAATAATAAAATATATATTATAATTAAATACTACTTTAAATAATTATTAAAATAAAAAATAAATATAAGAGAGGTTTAAATAATAATTAAAAATAATAAATTACGAAAAATATTACTTATAATTATACTATTTTAAAATATAAAAATAATTCCTCCACTTCTATATCCGCTAATTTAATATTTAAAAGTCTTTCGAACTTCCTTTTTTAAAATTACTTTCCCTCCTATATAAATTCCACAAACTCTTTGCCCATCTCTCTCAAAATTAGTAACTTATCCTTTCTATACCCATCTTCAAAATATTAATATATATTGTTAAATTCGACCTTATTCTACTTCCTATACGAAACATTCCCTCTATAAATTCTAAAATAAAGTAAGAAATATATTAATCCTATATTATTATTCACACACTGCTTCATCTTTCGATTATATAATACGTTATCGCTAATTTTCTTATACTTTATTTCATTAATTAAAATAAATTTTAAAGTTTTAGTATATGTCCAATCTTAACTATTATATAGTATATCCAATAGTCTAATATATATAAGTAATTGAAGGATTAAGGAAAAGGCCGTCTAATCCATCGCCTTTTATTATAGTGTATTTAAGTAACGAATATTAGTAGGAAAGTCGTTTTCTACTAATTATTTAAAATTCTCTAGAATCGGTACTCTTTAATAAATTTTAAAATATTAGATAATTATATAAAAGGCCCGAATCCCGTTACTTATAGTAAGGGTTATAAATTCCTTATTTATTTTAAATTCTCTAATAATTTAAATATTATAAATAAAAACTTTACTAGTATTTAGAATATAGTTAATCGAATCCCTATTAGCGTCTTAACCGCTATTAACCGAATTTTTACTAATATTTAGAAAATCATAAGTAGAATCTTTGCTAGTAATTAGAAGGTTCTTAGCTAAAGCTTTACCGGTATTTTAATCGTTGTAGGTAGAATCTTTACCGGTATTTAGAATATAATTAGCCAAATTCCTACCGGCGTTTTAATCGTTATTAACCAAATTATTATTAATATTTAGGATATAGTTTATTTGAATATTTTCGTAATTAAAAGGAGCAGTATTAGTAGTATTATTATTATTCTAATTACTAATCTACTCGTTACTATCCCCTCCACTCCCCCTCCTATAATAGTTACTACTTTATTATTAACTCTACCTTTTTTCCTTTTATTAAAACTAAAATAATTTATTTTCTTTATTAATTTTAGAAGGTCTATCCTCCTTATTACCCCCTTTATAAAGCCTCCTATACCCCCCCTTATTTTACTATTAAAGAATTATTTACTTTTTATTATTCCTTTTACTTTATAGCGAAACGGTCGGGGTATTCTAAGAGTAATATAACTTTAACCTTTTATAGTATAGTAGAAGGGCAGTACTTAATTTCCGTTTCTCTTTAGGGGGGAATTTAGAAATTTTTTCGAAGTTACTATAGGATAGACTATATAACTTATCTTTTAGATAGATAACCTACTTAAGTAGAATTGCCTCTTTACTAGGCAGGGTGTAATTAGTAGCTATTGTAAGAAATAGAGTATAATTGAAAATTATATAATATTATTATAGCTATATAATAACTAGGTCGCTGGGGCTAGCGTAAAAGATATTAAACTTAATTCTTTTTTCTCGAAACTTCTTTAGGCTTACTAGGATATCTAAATATTATATAGACTAATTATATTTATAAAATAGTTATTCGGTTGTAAGTATCCTTTCGAATTTAATAGTATTATCCGGGTCGATTATTATCTAAAGTTTCTACTTATAAATATTTAAATTATAGGAATATAATTATATATCCTTATAATAGAAAGCAGTTCCGGAGCCTCTTTTACTTATATATATATATAAGGTATTAATTCTAGGGAATTTACCGAGTATTAATAGTAGGCCGGATGGGAAAAGTAATATAAGTAGCGTTCTAAAGGTTTTAAATAAGCCGACGAAGTAGCTTTGGATTTTTAGCGGCGGATTTACTACTATATTATTCTAAGACTTTTTAACTTCGTTATATATAAACGGATTAAACTCGAAATCGAAATCAACGGGAATTATCTTATTCGAAGAAGTAACGTATAGCCGTAATATCCTATTATTGTACCGTTAGTATTATACAACATATTACTTATAATCTACAAACAATTAAATTTATTTAAGGATTTTTTTCTAATTGATATTTAGGTCTATAATATATATACGAACCTTCCTATAGAAATAGGGGTTTCTCTCGAATTTACTAAATTTAGTAATAAAATTATATCCGAAATCGTCTTTAATTAATAGTTTAAGGGTACTATCTTTAAGATTTAGGATATAAGAATTAATAATATCGGTTGAGTATAGTATTAGTAAGGATATTAAGAATATAGTTATTAATTTATTAAATTTAGTATTAATACGATTTAAGACTTTAAAAATTTATTAAATAATATTAGAAATACTATTAGTCCGAGGAAGAAAAGAGGGAGTAAATTCTAAATTAATTTAAGTAAAATTGTAAAAATATTAAATTTAACCTTTAATAAATTCGATTTCGCTTTGAAACGCTTCTATTATAAATTAACTCGAATTAAAGGCAATAATAGTATATAGTAGGAGGAAATATATATTGTATTAGTAGGATATATGCAATATATTTATGAAATAAAGCGGTTAATATATAGAAAGGTTTAGTAAAATTAAAAGGTTAAAAACGGGTATAAATATAGATATAAACCTAGGATTAAATTGTAGAGGGGATAGGAAGATTTAAAAAGTTAAGAGGAAATAAGGAACCTTATATAAATTATAGTAGAGTAATAGCTAATTTAGTAAAGGGGTTATAATTTATTATTTAATTATATATAATACCCGTACTTTGGCCCTACCTTTTTAAACCTTATTAAATTCGTACCCTTTCGAATATATATAATATACTAGGGGGGGTTTTAGGTATTAAATTTTCTTCCCCCCCCTCCCTCCCCCTAATACTTATTATATAGGACCTTTAGAAGTAGAATAGTTAGAAGGATTTAATTTATAAGGGTAAGGGAGGTACGGGAAAGAATATATAATTTATTAATATACTAAAATATTTATTCTATATTGCTTATTTATTTTTTAAATAGTAAAAAGAAATAATACAGGGATTCTATTAAAAATAAAGATATTATTTAGATATTATATAGTTTATAAAGAAATAATAATATTAGAAGGTATAAGAAGGATGCTATTAGAAGGAAGGAAGGCTTTTAATTAGCCGTTTATATAGAAAGGATATATTATAAGAGAGTTAGGGTATAAATTATAGGGTAACCCGGGTACGGCAATTTAGGAGCCTAGACTAGGTATAATAAGGAAGCCTCTATAGTAGCCTAATTAATTTAAACTATTATAATTAATAAAGGCTATAATATAATATAAAAGGATATAGAAACTCCTAAATTTCCTTATTAAATACCGGTTTATACGAGAAAAGAAAGTATTATACCTTAATAAACCTAATCGTCCAAGTCTTATTTAATAAATTTTAGGCCTCCTCTAATAATTTCTAATTCTCTAATAACGAATCTATCCGTCCGGAATATTCCGGGGCGTATTAGGATATACTAGTATAATATTAGTAAAAATAATCGAGGTCCGGGGACTTCTAACGAATTCCGGGAAGCCAGATAGTAATTAGGGATAATTAATTAACTAATTAGTAAACGGACTAGGGGAATTAAAATTTATAAAGAAGAGAGTATTAAGAAGGAGGTTAATATTTAAAAAGGTAGTTAGTATAAGAGAGAGAGAGAAAAAGAGAGAGAGGGGGGGGGGGGGGGGGAGGGGGGAGAGGTATTTAAAGGTACTATAACTATAAAGAAAGTTAATTCTATAAATAAATAGAAAGAGAAAAAGAAAGAAAGGGGTATAAATAGGAGTTTTCTAACTTATTAGTACGAATTGTAAAGAGTTAATAGGGAAATTAATATAATTATTACAAATTAGTACGAACTTTAAAGAGTTAGTAAGGGAATAATAATTATATTTTTAAAATTATATAAAATTAGCGAGGGAATTAGTAAAGGGGGTAATAATTATATTAATTAGTAATAATAATTTATTATTAAGAACCGTTTAATTTATAGTAATAATTACCCGTATATAAAAAAGGGAGTAATATTATTATTAAATAAATAAATAAAAAAGAAGGGAGAAGGAGGGAGGGGGAGTAATATTTATACTATAAAAATTACAATAGTAAATTTACTAATTACATTTCTAAATATACCGAAGTCTATTTGGATTATTTTACTATTATACTAATTAATATTTTTTTTATTTTAAAAGATTTCAAAGGACTAATCTCTAAGTAGTAATAACTATAGTCGTAAAGGTAAATAAAGAGGAGGTTTTATAAAGTAAAATTCTAGCGGTAAGTACAATAGCCGTATAGGGTTAAGAGTTTTTTATTACTATAGTAATTATTAGGAGTATAGAGTTAATTATCCTCGTTATATTTAATTACTATAATTATTAGGCTACTACCTAGGGAGAGGGGAATAGGCGGCTCTATTAAAAGATTACTAAATTCCTACAGAATAGGAGATTTATTCCTACGCTGCGAGACTAGCCGAATTTTAATTAATATAAATAGGCTATAGGAATTAGAACTTAGGTTTAGGAGTATAAGAAGTAAGCGCCTTCGTAATTGTAATTACGGAGGAAGAGAAGCGGCAAGAGAGTCGAATATTAGAAGTGGCTCTATAGGGGTTTTGAAGGTACTTTAGTTAATTAGAATAGTCTAGTAGGCTGGGGTATTATTAATTATAATAATAAAAAATTGTAAATTAGAGTATTTTAAGCTAGGGGTGGCTAATTTAAACTTTCGAGTGCCGGGCTTCTAAGTAACGGGCTCTAAAGTGCTGGGCTTGCACGTATTCGAGTAAATATAATTAAAGAGGGCATTTCTCGATCGAAATACTACCCTATATTTGCGATACGTATATTTAATAGTGGGCTAGGGAAACGGCGGTTTAAATACTAATTTAATACTATTACTAGTCTCGTCTTTCTCAATATAAGGATTTAAAACTTTTAAGTATTCTATAGGTAGCGCGAAATTATTATTTAATAGTACGGACTACCTTCTTTAGGATAATAATATAGCCTTTACTAGTATTAATAAAATTTAGCGTTAAAAAGTAGATAGTCTAGATTATAGAGATTAAGAGGGTAGGAGTTAGAGGCCGGTAGAATAAAGCGCTAGGCTTACAAAAGAGAAGAATATTATTAAAGAGCTCTCTATTATTACAAAACTAATTGAGATCTTAGGATTCACTACGACGCTCGTATCTTTATTACTATTTTAAAAAAATAAGGGTAAATTAAGAATTAAAATAAAGGGAGAATCTAATTCGCGGTCGGTTGGGGAGAGGCGTATTTAAATAATTCGCTTTAGTAGAGTAAAATCTATAATACTATTTTGCAATAATGGAATAAATAGATTAATAATTAGTGATAATAACCGACGGCTATTATCGTAAATAGTAATATTAATTAACATATTAGTTACTTTTATTAGTTAGAGGTATTTTATAATAAACTAGATAAACGAAATCGTCGTCGTTATTGGTAGTGAAGTAGGTAAATAATATTCCGCATTACATTTAATTATTGAATTAATCGATAAAGATCGCTCGAAATAGTATAATATAGTTTAAATTAAATGGTTATTATAATTTTCAATTGTAACTACTATTTAATAGGGTATTAGATATACGAACTAACTTTTTACGTATACCTCCGGGCATGGGCTATAAACCCGACGCATTAAATTTATAGCCCGTATATTATCCTATAGTTGTAGATTACTTTCTATACTTAGAGGTATTTAACTATAGAGGGTATCCGCCTTTAGAATATTAAGAAAACCTCTAGGTATAGACTATAAGCCTAATATATTGGACTTATAGTTTGTATATTACCCTACGGTTGTAAATTGTTAAATTACTGGGTACTTTTCTTAATAATACCTTTAAAATCCGTTAATAATATTAAATCTAATTAAAAATATACTTTTAAATACTTTTTTCCTTATATCCCGCCTTAAAATCGCCCTTATATAGGATTGGCTTACGGGCTTTAAAATATCTCCTAAAGGTACTTAAATGTACTACTATCTCGCTTTTATTCGTATAATATATTAAATTTAAAATATAGAATTAAATTAAAAAGACGGCTATTGAGATTGTTGCTTCCAATTAGGCGGCGTAAAGCCTTCTTAGAATGCTGCGTTATTAATAGTATCGTAAAGTAGCGGGATAGAATTATTATTAACCCTAATAATAAAGGCTTCTAATTTTAATTAATTAGCCGTTAATATAATATATTAATACTTTATATAAGTTTTTGTAATGTAACTTTTATTAGGAAGGAATATATAATAATGTGAGGCTTTTCTATAAAAGCTGCCTCCCCTCTATAAAGACTAAGTTATTTAAATGCGGCTCTGCCGGTTATTAGTCTTTTAAAATCCGAGAATTAAATTAGTACGAATTATTATAACTATTATTATTATTCCCTATATTGAGGAGTACTTTAATTATATTATTTTTGGAAAGGTATTGCGGTTAATAGGGGAGGATATGGAAAAAGAGAAGATAATTAAGTATAATATTAAAAATAATACTATAATAGAAAATCTACTAATATTATTTTGGTCTTTATTAATTTAAATATTAAAGGCTATACTTATTAAATTGGATACCGTCTATCGTATTATTAAACGTTCTTTTATTAAAAAACAACTTATTACCTTATACAAACGGGGGCTTAGCTTAAGGTGAAAGTAAACCTAGAATTAAGACTAAATACCCAACTACTTTATATAGCCTATATCTATTTATTAATACCCTACGCTACCTTTTTTACCTTCTCCATCTTTTATTTTTCTAATATTATAATAGCTTATAATAATTTATAACCTTTAACTTTAATTATATAATTAGGAAATTATAATAATAAGATTATTTTTGTACAAGTATCTCTTCTCCTCTCTTTCTTACTTCTATATATAGGTATACTATATATAGGTATATTCTATAAGACCTACCTCCTTTCACTTACCTTAATTTTATTTTTATCGCCCTTATTCTATAAGAATTCCCTTTTTACATTTACTTTAATATTAAAATATTTAGTAATGAAAACGATATTACTGTACCTACCCCTAGGTATATATTATTCGTACTATAGCTACTTATTTGCGGAAATTATTAAGAAGTACCCCAATTTTACTATAAAAGAATTCGAGAAAGAGTTTAAAATTAAGGTTATTAAATTCTACAGTTTTAAATACCGTTATTAGCTGTTTTTCCTATAAAGGATTTACTCTTAAAGATTATATAGATTATTTTTAATTTTTTAGAATTCAAAAAACGAATTAGTATAAAAGTAATTAAAGAGATTCGAGGATTATTAAAAGATCCTTAGATATTAGAGGAGCTACCTTATATTAGATAGGAAATAATTATTAATATTCGAGGATATTGAATATTTATTTCTACTTTAGACGAAAAGGATTGAAATATAGGATTAAAAGGTCAAATTTCCTATTAGAGACAATTTACTTTTACAATAAAGCCTTTACTTATTTTAAGGGTTTTCCTCTTTAAGAGAGTACTATAAATATTCTACCACTCCCTTCCCTATATTTAAAGTAAGTAACTATCTAGTAGAGCTAAATTTCTTTTACAATCTAAAATTATTAAAATATAAGAAATATATTTCTAACCGGGAGAGTAAAATAATATTATATACGGCCGGTAATATATTTATAGGAATTGGTAGTACTTTACGAGGAATAACGGATACTAGAATCTACTTAAATTTTATATTTATAATTAGGAATACGCGGTAGCGACTCTCAATGCCAATTTCCAGGGTCTAAATACTATTATTTACAATATTGATATATATAATTTTATTATTAATAAAGAAATTTAATATCGTATTAATATTTTATATTTATTACCTCCTTATTAAATATAATTTCCGGCCTATATACAACCCGGCTAGAATAATAAGAAGAATTTCGCAATTCTCTTCTCCTATACTTACTTAATTAAGAAAATTAAACTTCGCCTCTTTACCGTCGAATAAACGTTCGGTATTTTATACCCTCGGTTTAATAATTTCTTTTAGAATTTTATTTATAAATTCACTAACTAAAGCTACTCTATTTAATAGAAGGTAGTAAACTTCTCTCACTATAGCCTACCTTAGCCTTAGAGGAGGTTAATAATAATTAATATTAGTCTAGAGGAATTACCAATTTATAATAACGGTCTTAAACCTATAACTATAGCCTAGTAGGCTTTTATAATTATTAATAAAAAAAGAAGGAGATACCTTTTATAATAACCCTAAAGGTATTTACAACCTTTCCTAATATATAAAGTACTTTAAGATAGTAATAAACTACTTCCTTATACAGTTATATATAATAATTACTACGGGTCTAGATTGTATTAGTCCCCCCCCTAAGACTATACTCTCTTATAAAATTTTGTAATACATTATAAATTCGCCGGAAGTTAATAAGGGTTAAAAAATACTATCCCCCCCACCTCTATATATTTACATTACCAGCTCCCCTACGCAACTTCTCCAATTTCAATCCCTTATAATTCTACTAATTTCTAGCCAAAATAAAGAATTTTGGTAGCCTTCTAATTAAAAAACTGTACAATTCAAAATAATACTAAGGAAATGGAATCTGAGGGAAAAATATAATTATAATTGTATTTGAGATTAGAGTATCCTAAAAGTTTAAATTCAATAAAATACTAAGACTATAACTCGAAATGTAAATAATATTCAAAACAATATAATATATTTTTAACATCCTCAATTCTTAATACTATTTAATACTTTTAGACTAGTATAAAAGATATATTAAAAAAGGACCCTAAAAGGTTCATTTATTTATTAAAATTAAGAAATAAGAGTATTAGCCTAGAGAGATATTTATTAATATTCAAACTATAATTTTCAAGCTTTTATTCACAATTTTAACAACTTAATAACTCAATTCCCCAAAACTATTAGAAAAGAAAAGGACTAATACGCTAAGTATTAAACTAGGATCTTACCTTTTATTTATATTAAGAATTATTAAATAATATCTAAGTTTAGTAATATAATGTATTTAAGAATTATTATAGTAAATATATTATATTATACGTTTAGGGATAGGGACAGTATTTTTTGACTATAAATTTTACTAATCGCTTTCAATATAGAAGATTATAATACCGAATCCCTATCTTTTTAAGGCGTCGATTTTAAAGAATATAATTCGACTAAAGTAATAGTAGAAAACTATACTCTCCTTTATCAATTAATCTTATAAGATAGCGAATACTTCTTTCTCCTATTTTATTAGCGTAAAGCTTAATATACTAGTAAATATCTTTCTTACTACCGGGGATCTCTTTTCTAGTATTTTACCGTCCTTTTTACTAGATTCGATGAGCTTAGCTTTTCGTTCTTCCAACGGCCCAATCTTCTAAATAAATTATAGGATAAATCACTTTAAAAAGTTGGCCAGCCTAATATAATATTCCAACGATACCAAATCGGTAAATTACTAAATATTCTAAATAGCCGCAATATAGTCGGTAGTAATAACTATACCCTATTTATCTATATAATAACCTAATAAACGAACGGATAAATAAGTAATAAATAAATTCTTTAATACAATATTAAGATTAATTTCTTTAAATAGTTTAAGGATAATTTCCAAATACTCTAGATAATCCTCGGCCGTATTGCTAAATACTACAATATTATCAATATATCCAATAGTAAAAGTGCGGTAGGGGTATAATTTCTGGTTAATAAATTGTTATATATAGGCCGGCTAATTCTTATAACCTATTAAAACAATATTAAATTGTTCCAATCCTTTTAGGCTAATTAGTATTATCCTATTTTAATATAGGGGGTAAACGCCAATTTAGTAGAAAAATACTAAATTACTTCTATTAAAGCAATTAGCAAACTTCTTGCCTCTTATCCTAACGATAATAAAGTCCTAGGTTAATAATAAATATAAATTACTAATAGTTATATAATTTAATAACTGTAAATTAATTATAATATAACCTTTACGGACCCCATTAATAGTATACTACTATAAATAATAAAATAAGGATAACTATATAGCGCCGCTCTATATATCTACTCGAATTTACCATCTTCGTACATTTTATTTAGTATTTTATTGAGAAGTTAGCGGTCTTAAATTCTAAATTAATATAGTCTAAATAAAATTTTCTATTTATATTAATTTTTAATAAAATTAACCCGAAATATATATCGCCCTCATTTATTTTTAATATTTATATCCTACGTCCGTTATAAATATTATATTTATTTAGTAATATTCTAATATATTATATGTAAGCAGGGTTGTAATTATATATTTTAAAGCTATAAATAGATTTAATCTTTAGGGTATTTTTATTTTTACTAATACCTAAAGGTAGGGATAGGCTACACTTTTAAAATTATTAAAGAAGTCTTAAAACGTTTTATTTAATTAGCTCGTAATTAGGTAAGTATAAACATTATAGGTTATTTCGTATATAATTTTATTGTATATAATATTCGTATTAGGGGTAAGTGTAATATTTTCGAAATCTGTTATAAATACGAATTCCTCGCCGGGTTGTACGTTTGCGGCCGTTAGTAGTACCTTTGCTTATATAAATAAAATAGTTCGATAACTATTACTATTAAGGTCTTTAATAGTACCTATTTTCTAAGAGCAATAAATTTATATTAATTTATTAATTGCATTAATATCGTTCACAAGCTTAAGGGTTTTTGTATCGAAGAAATGATTTCGGATATAGGGATATCTAATTTATATTTATACTTATATTCTTTAAACTATAACCTTATATTCGTATATTATATTTAATTTCCTTCTATTAATATTATTAATTATTCTTATATTACAATTATACTATATTTATTATAAAATAAATAAAAATAATACAATTATAGCCTAAGTAGAACTTTCCGGGCAGGGATTTCCCTTATATTACCTAATATTCCACGCGAAACGCCGCCTATTAAATACAAACCCGACCTAAATAATAAAATAGAGAGAAAAACTATAATAATAATATTACTACTATAACTAGTATATTGTATATTTTAACCGGTAGTTTAATTAGAGTAGGGTTAGAAGTGATTTTTTAAACCTTTTAAATAGTCGAGGTAGGAAGTATTGAATTAGGTAGGCTTATTAAAAATTTCTATCTTTCATACGATTCGAAATCTTTCTTCGTAAAGTAATAGGGATGATTATTAATTTCCTTAATAGATATTTCATTTAAAGTAATAATAAAAGAAAGAATTGAGATCCCTTTTAAAGGGGTTAAATAATTACGTAATACTTTAAATATAGATTAGAGTAAATAATTAAATATTTTTAAAGATTGTCTTTTTAAATAAAAATATAAAATTAAGTTAATAACTTAGTATAATAATTATTATAATAATTTTTTATTATCTTATTAATTGTTATTAATATTTTATTCTTTTTTCTTACTCTTTTTAACTATCCCTACCTTTCTTTTCTTTATTTATTAACCTATTATTTTATTAAATAAATCTTTTTATATTCTATTTTCTATTAATATTAGTAATTAGTGATTAGTATCGGTTAATTTTATAGGTGTATCCCTAATTTATATGCCCTACCGAATAAATAGAAAAAATTTTATTGTAAAAATCAATATATATACCCTCAAAGCATCCTGCTCCCTAAATTAAATCTTCCCTTTAAATTTGTAATAGGCCTACTAAATAGATTTACTACTATATATATATATAATTAATTTACTCCTCTAATATTCCTATTCCCTCTATAATTCCTTTTACCTTTATTAATTAAGTATTTTTTATTATATTTAATTATAAAAAGACAATTATTTACTAATTTAATATAATCTTCCTAGGATATTCCTATAACCCGTTGAGGTCCCTATAGTTTTAAATGAATAGTAAGATTAAATCTTTCTTTAAAGTTTATTATATTTAGTAAAGGGTTGTTAAAATTATATTTAGGAAGTTTATTTAGATTGCGTTCTATATAATGGATAGGATAAATTAAAGAGTTTATTTGGAATTTATAAAAAGAAGGGTCGATTTGTACTTTTACTATTGGTTTATTAATTTTCGGGCTTTAATTTGCAATAGGAATTTCTCTAATTGAGTAAAAACTATTAAATTTATTTACTGGGGACGATCCTTACTATAATATAAATATAGGGGTAGACGGGGTACGTTTATACTATAAGGAATTGGAGGGGGTAGGTAAATTTGGTATTTTCTTAAAATTTAGAGGGATTAGTAATTAATTAACCCTTTTTAACCGAATAAGTATCTATATTAAATTTATTAGTAATTTAAAATTATTTAATAAATTAATACTCCTTAGGATAAATAGAGCTCGGCTTTTAAATAACGATTAAAAATATTTTATATTCCTAAATAGTAAAGGAGTTTATAGTTATATGCGATTTATTAGAGTATAGAGTAAAAGATTTTTAATTGCCCTAGGAGGGCTATATATAGTAGGTATTAATTTATAGCGTAGTTGGTTATTAATAGTTAATTGAATAGAAGTACTTCGTTTCCTACTATATTAAGGGTTTAGAGGTAATAATATTATTAGGCGAGATAAGGTTGGAGGATAAGGCGGTTAATTTACGATTTTAGAGGTTTGAAAGCGAATTATAATTCTTTGGGGCGGGGTTGGAATTGAATTATAAAACGGATCTTTAGGTAGGGGCGAATAGATATTATTAAAAGAGGAGACTAATCTTCTAACTTCTTTAAGTTGTATTATAGAAGGTATAGAGCTAAAAGAGGAAGAATTAGAGGACGGAGAATCTTTCTTAATAGAAGGTATTATTATTAAATATTTAAATTGAGGAAGGTCTATAATAGTGTTAGGACCTAGGTTTAACTAATAACTATACTAGATTTCTATTTCTTTTTAATTAACCCTTTTTCCTTTAAAGGTATAATCTATATAATTTACTAACTATATAAAACGCTATAACTTATCCCTAAATCCTTTAATATAGGTATTTTAGGCCGCTAATATAATATTTAATTTATTATTGTTAATATAGATTTTTTCGTCTTTAGGTAAGAGTTGTAAGCTATTAGAATATTATTATTTTATCCGTAAAGTATTATAAATTACTCTTTAATATTATTATACTATAATATTCTTTTTCTAACCTTATTTAAAAATTATATAATCCTTCTATACGGTACTTTAATCCTAGGTTTTAGATATTATTATCTAAAAATTTAAATTATATTCTACTAACTTTATCCGTACTACCTCTACGACTATTAATTTATAAATTTATTAGGTTTGTTAAATAGCAAATTTAATCTTCCGAATAATTATTCCTCTAGGAATCTTTAGGGGTATTCCCTAAATATTGAACCTATAAGAAAATATAAGTAGGGTGTTTATTATAGAAATTGGTATAGAGTTATTAGGATTAGAGTTATAATAGTCCTATTAATTTATAAGTTAATTAAAGATACCTATTGCAAAGTACTATCCTTTAAGGTAGATAGGGATTACTTAGAACCTTATTTCCTATATATATAGTATAATATCCTCTAGGTTAATTAGAATTTTTAGGGTGCTATTTAAATCGTTTATTCGAATATACTTATTTAATATAAAGATTATTCTTGACCTCTTTCTAGTTACTTATAATAGGAGGGTAATAAAATTATTAATATAAGTGTAGGTATATTTATTAATACTATACTAAAGGTTGGCTAGGTAGACTACGATCTGCTTCTACCCTACGAAATTATTTTTATTAGTTGGAAAAGCGCCTGCCTAATTAGGTGTTAGTTTAGAGTTAAAGAGCCTACTAAATAGTTTATCGGTATTTTATTCTTTATAGGGCAGTTTAAGGTTAAATCGCTAATCCTATTAGTTTTTACTTAATTTAGAATAGGAAAGAGGTATATGCCCTCCTTTTAATTTTAGATCCCGAGGAGGGCCAAGATATACTTATTAAAATAAATCCTAACCGTTAAATTTTAGTACCCAATTATATAATTAATTCGTTTTTATAATATATAGTTAATTAATAATAATTTACGTTAAACGAGGAAAAGACCCTTAATATTCGTAAACATACTATTCAGTAAGGCCTTTAAATACTTTTATTATTAATTTAGGCGTAACGTTAATATTTAACCGAAGTATTTTATTAATTATATTCTAAGCGATCGCTATTCTAAGGGCCTGGCTGGTCTATTTAAACCAATAGCCTAGTAAGGATCTAACTACTTTTATATTAAAATTACCAGTATTTGATTATTTAACCGGATTTTGTATTGTAGGGCTAGTTGATAGTAGATTAGGACGAGTAGGTTATTAAAGTTTCTTACTATCAATTTAGTTAGATCTGGTTGTATTGCCTATAGCCGGGCCAATTTAAACTTTATTATTAGAAGAAGTATAGTTATTAAAAAATATATTAATAATATAATATTCGAATGGGTGATTGATTTGTATTCGGTAGGGAGAAAATAAAGACGTTTAATATTTTAAGGCGTATTAGATTGAATTTGGTAGAAGAGTAGAAGGGGTAGGTAATATTAGATTAGAATTACTATAATAGAGAAGAAAGTATTTAGAAGTTTTAGGCTTCTTAATATTATTATTATAGGGAGAAGAAGGGAAAGGTAGGAAAGAGGTTGGGGGGAGAGGGTATTATATAAATATTTTATAAATTATTCAATTAGGGGATTTAAATATTAGAAGTATCTTTTCGAAACTACTACTCGCTTGACTTATAATACGATACTTATCCGACTTCTTAGTATTTACCTCTAATATAATTAATTTATCCTTTCCTTTAAAATTAGTATTACTTAAATAACAACCTTCGAGAGTTAAGGGTAGTAATAATCTTTTATCTCTTTTTTTTCAATAGTAATAATTACTTTAATAGCTATCTATTATAGTAATCCCCTCCTAACTAAATACCCCTACGCTAAGTGGAGGGTAATAGATTAGGCATTTATAATAATCTATATATATAGTTTAAATATAAAAACCCACCTCCCTTAGTCGTTTCCTCCTTTTTCTTCCCTTCAACTCTATTTCTTTCTCTACCTTTTTATTCTTCCACAAAGTCCCCTCTTTCTATTCTAAATATTTCTATCAAAATATTTAATTATAAATTTAATGAATTTACTCTATACTAGTATCCCTTACAACTTCTTCCTCCTATATCTATTTACTAACTAATTAATACTCGTTAATATACTTATAAAAACAATATTTATTAATTATAAGTCAATAATAATTACATTCTAATATTTTATTCTATCGTTCCCTATTAAATTCAATATAACGACCGACTAAAGGTTTACAAATTCCTAAATACATTTACAAATCTAGTAATAGATTAGTAACGGACTATTACTTTTAAATATTACTTAGGGAACTTACACGCTAATAAAGGGTATAAAATTAGCTATTACTTATTTAAAGGTTTATATAGTCTATTATCCTCCCTAAGCGTTACACCTCGTCTTTTTATAGCGATTTCCCACCCGTATAGAAATTTTCTTGGAGGTACTCAACAGTTTTAGGGCCAAACCATAATTCCTTAATTAAATTAAATAAATTATAACTATTAATAAGTTAACTATAAATCCGGTTTAGGTTAATACTAAGGGTAGTTAGCCTTTTAATTACTATACCTACTATATAGCCTAATAAAATAAATAGTTAAAAACGCTTATTATTCAGATCTTTAGTAAAAAATACGTATTCTTACTTATTAATCAATTCCCTACTAACCTTTCATTTAGATGTTAATAATTCCCTATAGTATGGTTATTGTATAGTGATATTTAGAAAGGAATATATATTAGTATACTATAGTAATACTAATTAATTTAAATAAATTTAAATTATAAATCCTTTTACCGAATACCGTTCCCTCCTACTTCCTAGCCTCAAAGACGGCATTTGTAGCAATTGTATATAGCACTATAGAAGGGCTTAACACTATTCTATAAACTCTATTTTCTTAGAGCGCGCTTGGGAGATAAATATACTAAGTACTAATATAATTCTTATTAGCCAGAGTAATAGTACAGAGGATTAGATTATTAATATTCCCCTATTATATTTCTATATTAGGGTATACTTTGGAGGGGAATTAAAGCTTTGGGTTGAGTATCTTCGACGGGAAAGGGAATTGGGTATTAAGGGACCGGGATTGGATTTTTCTAGTATATAAAGGTTTATAGGGCAATTAATATATTCGCGCTATAATTCAGGGTGGGGAATGTACAGAAAAAAAAAAAAAAAAAAACTCGGGATTTCCGGCTTGCTCAAAGTCTTCTATAAGGGATATACAAAAATTCATAATAATTTTAGGTAGTAATTTTCAATTTCGTAAAAGTAGTTTCGATTGGCGATATTTATTTTAATCTTTCTTAAAGCCTATAACCACTAATTAAAATTATAAAAATTACTAGTTAAGAGTAAGGTAAATTCTAGCGTAGTACGGGAGGCTTTGAAAAGTAATATTAATAGATAATTTCTTTTATTATTTAATAGTTTTAATCTTTCTATCTTTCTCTTCCCTTCGAAGGAATAACGATCTCTATTCGGTTCTTTTCGTACAAAAAAATAAAACCTATCTATAGCAATTAATTTATAATATTACCTAATTATCTAAAGCATCAAAATTCCTTACTGCCTAGCCCGGAAATTAATTTCCAATCTTTAAACTTTCCTTTATACAAAATAATTTCAAACTTCCTATTATTCTATTTAGTCTACTAGCGTATTTTCCTTCTTCTTCGCCGATTAAACGCCTCAATTATTTAATCGTTATAATAATCTATAATCTTTCCCGCTATATCTTCATTAATTATAACTTCTTCTAAAGTTTCCTTTAGATAAAGTAAAGAAAGTGTTTCCTAAATAATTATATTAAAATCCAATTCCAATTATATATTATTATACGAAAAGTACTTTTAAATTTTCTTAATTAAATAGGAAATTATAATATTAATACTATCTAAAGTCTCCAAAAGATATTTATATTTGAATACGATCTTTCTAATTCGAAATAGGCTAAACCACCAATATATAAATTTTCGAATACAATTCTACAGACACCATCATACACGAACACCAACTTACTTACTACTAATTTAGTAATATTAGGCCTAATCTTTCCTTTATTAATAATATTACAATATTCCGCAACTTTCTACCTCATTATTAACACTCGTTCGGCTACTAAATTAAATCTATACTCACTATCTTATAGTAAACAGGCCCTAACAAATATCAAATCGAACCGGGCTTTAAGTAATCTATTATCCTATATATTACCCTACCGTATAATTCTCTAAGAAGGTAAGTCCAATTCGATCGGAGATATAGGATTATTAAAATGTACTTTAATTATTTAAAGGTAAATAATATTTACTATTTTAAAGGGGCTTATTTATAATCCGTATCTACTGAATAGACTATTAAAGAACGGTTCATTTATAGTTAGGTCTTCGTACAATAGTTTCTTAGCCTCTTATTAATTAAATATATAATATAGCCCTACAATTAATTAAAGCGTTTTACTAAGCAATTCTCTAATTAACTATTTTACAAATAGTATTTGTATTTAATAATCTACGTTAAAATATATTAGGTCCTTCCGTTTCTAAAATTCTTTATTATATCTATCGATATTATTTAGGTATCGATAAGGTTATTATTATCTTTTCTATATTAAACTATTCCAATAAAGTAATAAAATAATAAAATAATAAACTTAAGTAATAAAGTATTGAAGAGTAATTAGATAAGGACGGCTATAGCCGTCCGAATAAGGAACGGTACAAATAATAGAGATGCCTACGCTTTAATGAATATAGCGGGCGTTACTTGAACTAGGGTACCTAGGGATCTAGTATTGTATCGGTATTTAAAAACTATTTTAACCGTAGCCGAAGAAGAAGAAAGTAAAACCGTAGCTCCCTCGAACTATAGTCCGATCTACAAACAAAACGTAAAGCAGCCAAGGTTTCCAAATAATTAGTTCCTATACTACCTATAATCTTTACTAGTACTACAGCAATTGGAAAATACCTAGTTTTATTTACTCTATTCGCTTTAGAATTATAGGGCGAAATCTTAATAAAGGGGATCCTTAATATTATTTACAACCCCTTACAATCCTTTTAGAACTCTAAACTACTATCTACAATAATTAATAAGGGCATCCCTATCAATAAATAATCTATATTTCAATAAAGCGGGCTACAGATTTCGAATTCACTACTAGCAGAATATCTACTTCCACATAGCCAGTAAGGTTATCTCGTACTTCAATTACCCTAACTCTTTTCCTATTCCTTCCTAGTAGGTATTAGATATCCAGGGTCTATTTATAAAATAATTGCAGTAATAGATTAATATATTAAAAAATATTAATAAACCGTTTAGAATTCTATTTTTAATAATCTAAATAGGATTTGATATATTTTTCTACATAAGAATAAATACCTTTTCACTAGTAGAAATCGGTAATGCGGCAGTAAATCGCCTCTCTTCCCTTATAACCAACTTTATTATAATATCTCCAAAAAATAGTATCCTAATTAATCTTATTGTTAATAAACCTACATAGTACCTAAACAGCATTCGTTAAAATCAACCACAACGCTCCTTTACGGAAAAAGTATTTTAATACTTCTAACCTTATTATTTTTCAAATTCGGTCTTTAAATTAGTAGGGAATTCCAAAGTTTAAAAGTAGGTACTTAATATTTTTCTATAATTCGTACAACTAACAGCCTTTTAATAATTTATATATTTTCTTCCCTTTATTTAAAAGGTTATTAAATCTGATTATATAGATCTATTTCTCTAAGTACGTAATCGTCAATATCTTCTTTATTTTCCTTATCTTAATAATCCTAATTAAAAGGAGGCATACAAGGAAGATTATCGGCTACTACATTTCTTTTACCAAGAATATACCTAATTTTAAAATTAAATTAACGAATTTAAGTAATCTAATGCATAATTAATACTCTAGGGATATTAGCAGCAGCGCCCTTTAATTAATATACTATAACTTAGATATTAGTTTCAATTACGAATTTAATATTAAAAAAATATCGCTTTAATCGCTTTAAAGTATAAAATAACCCCCGAAGTTCTCGTTTAGTAGTATTATATTTCTTTTCGGTATTTAACCAAATCCTACTTTTAAAGCGGTATTAATATTATTAATTATCCAGGCTGAGTTATTTAAGGACAGCCCCCCAACCGATTAGTAATATATTTATAATAAGAAAGATTAATTTATACCGGGCGTTATTATAAATAAGTAGCGCGAAATATAATACTAATAGAACTTTATATTAAAAATATTTTAAAGTAAATTATTTATTTTTAATCTATTATTATTTTATATCCTTCTTTAAAATAGTATAGAGAGTAAGGGTAAGAATATTAAAGTTTTTAATTTAAATATAATAGTACTTAATAATTCCTAGGAAGGCCCTTAATTACTAAAATTCTTTTCCTTTTTATTTAATAAATTTATAGTTAACCTACTAAAGGATTTTTAAGACTTTTTTAGGAGATGGTCGTCGACCGCTATTTAAATAAAAGTACCCTGCGAATTTAATTTCCGCCTAATATTATTTGAATTTTTCTATAGTAATAGTATAACTACTAAGTTTAATATTGATTAGGATTTTATTAATATTAAATAAATAATTAAAGATGTACTTCTTTATCTTAAATCTAGTTTTAAACCCGTTATATTAATTTATAGTAATTGATTTAATATAGATATTATTTAAATAAGGTTAGTAAATAGTAAGTAGGAATTAGATTATATAATATTTTAATTATTATTCGTAAGAATTGAATAATAGAGTTTATATTTCCCTAGGGTAGTGTTATTATTCTTTTAACCCCTATTAAATTCCGGAAAATAATAATATCCCTACTCTTTTTATTAAAAGGGATTTAATTATATTATAAAGAAAAGATTAAGAAGGGAAAATATTTTAAATCCCCCGAATTTTTTATTAAATTCTTTATAGCTAGAGGGTATATTGGAATTATATAAAGTAATTACGTTTTAATTCGTTAGGTATTATTAATTAATCGAAGCCTATTATCTTTTTTAACTATTAAAAATTAATTATTTTAATAGGCAGTATAGCTATCTTCTAATATACTACATTAAATCCTACCTATCCTTTAGCAATTCGTAAACTCTCTTATAATTAACCTTCGGTATAGGAATTAATTTATATTACTATACTGAATATAGGATAGTTCTAATCTCCTAGGGAGGGAAGATATTTAGTTCAATTTTTCTTATATAATTAAAATCCTAGGTAAGAGCTACTTCCTAATTTCGGATAATATAAGTAAATATTTCTTATTCCCACCTCTTTACTTAAATTATTATTATTTAGGAATTAATTATTCCCCCTCAATTATTTTTAAAAAGCGTAGAGTAATAATATTATCCTATAGAAAAGGATGAATTCTCTTCCATTATTTTAATATTTCTTTTAAAACCGCAAGATATTATAATTTCTATTCTAGGTTTCCTTCTAGCTTTAATCTATTAGAAAGTGCGTCGTCAATTAGTAATACTTTCTAATCTTTTAGTTTATATATAGTATAGGTTATACAATTTTCGGAAGGCGTTGCCTTGCTTAATAGTAATTAATTAATTTAATCTTTTTAGATAGCTGATTTATTATCTTTCTCATTTTTCTTCCATCCTTCCTAACGTTTAAAAACGTTATTGCAATGTTTTATAACAAATAAACCCTAATATTTATTTTTTAAATTCTTTCTCAAATTCTTCCTCTTATTTCCTAAAAAGGGGAACACTCCCTATAGTAATAATACTAAATTTATCGCCAGCTACACTACAATCGATTTTATTAAAATCTCTAAATAAAATAAATCCTTTCTAATTTTTTATTATTAAGTAATTCATTTTACAAAAGGTTTTAGAAAATTCCTAAAACGGCCGTTCTTAGTAAATAACGTCTTTTTTAAATAAACTATAAGTATTTTAATAGGAATATAAGGAAGGTATTAAATTTTAAGGGGGGGGTTTAAAATTTAATTGGTTTATTAGAACTAATAATTGGATAAGCCTTATTATAAAAGTAAATATTATTAATTAAAGGAAGCTTCTAATTAGTTAGATTTAAATATAAAATAGTAAAAGTTTAAAACCCTTATAATAACCTTTTAAATAGTTACTATAAGGGATTTATAAAAGAAGAAGAAGTAGGAGGAGGAGGAGGAAAAGGAGGAGGAGGAGGAGGAGGAGGAAGAGGAGGAGGAGGAGGAGGAAAGAAGGGGGAGGGGGGGGGTCCGGATAAGGCTATTTATACTTTTACTTTAGTGCAAGACTTTTCGCGCGATAGAAAAAAAATATTATTATTTGAAATTGAACTGGTAATCTTAAAAAAGAAAGTAACGATAAAAACCATTAAACCACTAGCCGAATTAATTAACTGCGAGGTTCGTCCTTCTTCCCTATATAAAGTAATAAAGAGAAAGGGTTTTAAAAAGAATAAACCAAAGAAACTCCAAAATAATACGTTAAAGTTCAATATTTTTAATAATTATTTATAGCATATCCTTAAATTAATTAATTAAAGGCCTTCTCTATACAACTAAACTTATTAAAATATAAGGTATTAACCCCCCCCCCCCAATAAGGTTTAATACGCTAGTAATTTTCCCGTTATAGTCCTAGCTTCGGCAGAATTGAAGGTAATCTCTTTAATAGGGGATAGTTGATTAGGCTTGCACTTCAAATAAAATAGGACAACTAATTAAATATTATTAAAGATATTTCTAAATTTGGATTTCAAATCAAAGATTGGCGGTAATAATTTATTAGGTATATAAAAAAAATAAATAGGAAAAAAATACTATAGAGAAAACCTAATTTTAATATAGTTATAAAGTATAATCTCGTAATTATATTTTTATATTTAGCTAAATATCTATAAAAATCTACAAATTACTACTACTACTTATACTTACCTTTAATCCTCTTTTTAAATAAATATAATACTAGAATTATTACTATAATATACTAAATTACTAAATAATAATTTTAATAGACTCTATATTAGGATATCGGAGGAAAAATAGACTAAAGTAATTACGGTCGAAGTTATACGTAAGAAATATTAAATTAAAAGTAGGATTAGAGATATATTAATAATTACCTACCAACTACGATTATTAAGGAGTATATTTATATAATTTATATACTAGTATAGATTCTACTTCGGCGTAGCTAACGTCTATAAAGTTCTAAGCTAATATAATACTATAATACAGCATTATAATACTTCTTCTACAATAGCCCCAAATCTACCTCCGTACTTTATACCGGTCGGTTATAACGCCCGCTATAGTAGTACACTAGTACCCTAATTTACCCCCCCCCCCCCCCCCCCCCCCCCCCCCCCCCCCCCCCTTCTTTTTTACAAATTCCGTCCTTAGAACCTCTAACTCTTTTTACCCCTATCTAATTACTAATACTCTTTATTACACCGTACATACCCTTTACCTACTAATTCCTAAAGTTACTTATATTTTTAATAAATTTATACTTATTCTTATCCGTCGATATCCCTTAAGTAGCTACCTATATATATATATCCCCGCCTTTACTATCCCGCCTTTCTCTTAAATTTAATTTTAATAATATATCTTTTATTTAATTCTATCCCTATTAACTACCTAACCCTCCCTTATAGCCTGTCCTCCGCTATATACCTTCTATCTACCCTCTCTTTCTCCGCCTTTTTTAATTCGTAATACCTACTTATTCGTCTAACCTTTTACTCCTACTATCTATCCCCTATTTAACCGTCCAATAATTATTTAATTTCTTCTACTCTAAAAATTTTTCTTACCTCGTACCCCCCCTTATTTTCCTTAATTCTACTTCGATTTATATTCCCTAAATTACCTCTCTTATTTCTATAAAAACTTATCCTCCCCCCCCTACTCTCTACCCTCTCCTCTATCCTCTTCTATTACATATATTATTTATTCCTATAATTATATTTACCCCTAACTATAACTACTCTCTCTACTACCTACTATATTCTTCTATATAAATATTATACTATTATCCTTTATATTAATAATAGACAAATATTCCTCCGCCCTCCTTTATACCTATTTAACTACTAATTTTAAATTTAAAAAAGCCCGCGAAATTCCTTATATTTACTCTATTTAACATACTATTAATAAAATTATCGCTCTCCCCTTAACATCCCCCGCAATTTATATTATAAAAATTATTAATTATAATATTTATATTTAAATCCGTAAACCAATTACTACTCTCACCTCGCCCTCACTTTCTAATTTCTTCTTTCCTTAACGGATAACCTAGTTCGGTATTCCAACTACTTTTAATCGAACGCTAATAACTATCTTTATAATTTCCCCCCGATCTTCAACCTATTTATACGTACCTTCTAAGAATTAATATATATAGTACTATCCTATAAAATTAATATTCCTACGGGAATTATAACTATCAAAATCCTATACTAAAATACTACCTTTCTTTACTAAGATATTTATACTCTATATAATCGCCTAAACATCTTCCCCCGCGAACCTTCCGAACTTTTAGTATATAAAATTATTTAATTTACTTTATACAGATTTAAAAACGTAGGTCTATATTAAGTAGCCCCCTAGGCTATTAATTCTCTAAACCCTATTACTAGTAATCCGATCGGCGGTCTAATTCCTACATCTATTACCCCTCCGGCGGCGCCCGAAAACGCTATAATTAATAATATATTAAACTCAATTATTTCAATATACAACGACCTCTACCGCCTACTACCCCTAACCGCTTCTCTCCAAACTTTTACTAATAATATAATAATCTTACTTAATACTCCGAATAAGGATAGCAAAAATAAAAGTCCAATAGCGGTCGATTTATATAGCGAGATCTAAGTAGTAGAGTAGTTAATAAACGTAATAGTCATATACGGGTATTAAATATACTAAGGTTATAAGTTCGATTCCCGTATTAATACCTACCTATATACTCTCCTTAATATCTCCTCCGTCCTTTATAGTATAAGTTAATAGAATCCTTTTCAAACGGATAAATAAAAGAAGATTAATAATAAAATTACCGGCGTACCTCTCTTCTCTCTTTAACCTACTATTTTCCTTAAGTAATTCCTCTTACCCTCCGTAGAAATAAATAAGTAATTAACAGATCGCAAAGGACCAATACGCTACTATATCTCATAATTCGCTAAACGAGACCTAATTAGGAAAAAGAATACTATTTCGGGTATAAAATAGCCTTATAAATAATATATATAATAATTTATATTATTAAAATAAAAAGTGATATTAATATATAAGTAGAAGGTAGGTATTAATATAAATTGGTTTTAGAGGTAATTTTCCTACCCAAGCGTTTAATATTCATACTTCTACACATATTGAACATATTGATACGAAAACCCATACTATAATAATCTTATATAAATTCTACACCTTTAAGTATATTTATCTTTATTATTATATTTTACTATAATATCGGTATATATAATAAAGAATATAATTGGCATTAATTTATATAGAGACGGTTTAATAACCTCTTTTCTATATTAAGGATTCAAACCTCTTTTTTAGGCATTCTTAATTAATACCGGTAAATATATTAAAAGAATAAATATATAGACTATAATTAGAAAAGGTTAGAAAGATATAATTAAATTTATAAGCGCGTAGCCCCCTACGGCCGCTTCTACTTAAAAAAGAGGTCCGATTATTGAGATAACCGGTCTTATAGTAGGGGTTAGAATTCTTATTACACTAATCTTTATCCTCTAGGTTTTTAACAAAATTATAGGCGAGAATTAACTATTCATTGTATTTATTATCGACGGGCTAGGGGTTCTATATTTAAATAGTAGGTAATAACGGTACAATTACAATTAGAAATCTTCTAATATACCTAGGTAATAAATCTTTATACTATTATTAAAATTATAATAATTAATAAAACTAGTAAAGGTCTAGTATCCTCGAATTCCTATTATTTTATACCTAAATACCCTTTATTATCTTCAACTCTTCAAATTTATAATAAAAGTAGACAATAACATTAATATTATTATATTTAAATAGTAATAAATTCTACTAGGAACGCCTTTATTATAAGCGGTTTAACGGGGAATTCGGTCTAAATCTTACTAAACTATATTACCTTCTTAATTTATAAAATCTCTAAAAATCACCCAATTATTTTAGACTTCCCGTAAAAGCAATACTACAAACCGGAACTCGATTATAAATAGTACGGAATATACTTTACTAACCCTATCTATTATAATTACTATTTTCCCCTAAATCTCTCTAAAGAATAAATAGTAACCCCTAGGACTCTTATTAATAGAGTTTCTATAATTTCTATTTAGAGGAAGTCCGCCCTAACTCCTAAATTAACTCCTAGCCAACTCCCCTATTAATTCCCCAACTACCTATTATTACCGTATCCACTACTCTAAAACTCCCGAGTACGGAATTACCCTAATTATAAAAAATCCTAAAATCGGCTGTCTCTATTCCGGTTAAAGTACTAGTAATTAAGAGGGCCGGGTTAAAGGTTAATATTACTGATACGGCTGCCCTCCTTATTAAAATTAAGAGCCCCGCACTCTATAAACCCTATATTCGTCTTAACGGCCAACACGTTTCTACAGGTACGAAACGCGCCTATACTTAGCGGTAAAAGGCAGCCTTTAATAAATTAAATATTAGGTAAATATTTCTAAAACCCTTTTAAAGCTACTAACCTACTAAAAATATATTAATAATCTAATTTAAAGCGTTTATAAATAATAAAGAATATCGATTAATCTAACCCAACGCCTACCCTAATACTAAATATAAATATATATCACTCCCGAATAAAAATATTACAAATTTACTTAAATATCCTTATTTCTATCCTATAATATTTTAATAGAGTAAAATTAAATTTAAACCGAATATACTATCTCAATATCGCTATTATCCGCCCCTTTATACCTACTATCCCAACCCTCTATATTTTAATCCCCTTTTTTATTATTATTCTTATTAATTATTATTAATTCCCTATTCCTACTTCAATTACTTCTCCTAAATAAACTACTACTACTATTACTATAACTATAATTATAATTATTAACCTCGCTATTCTTATTAATATTCATTAAATTAATACTCTCCTTTTTACTTAAACCCTCTAATAATAACCTTAAAATCTACTATACAAATAAATCTAATTCTAAATTCCCTAAAGACCTATATTATAATTATCTTTTATAATTAAATACTAATTATTTTTTAATAATTAATAATCCAAACCTAAATACTAACCCCCTCCCTTCGTATAATCCCGTATTAACCTCCTACCCTTACTTACCCCCCTTAATACATTTAAGAGCCCCGCTTCTACCTTTCTACCAAACCCTCCTACAAATCAACTTACAATATAGTACTATAAAGATTATATAGAACCATTTCCTTCGAACTTATCTTTAAGATCTCTAATATCCAAAACTATTCATCTTTTTCTATTACTTCGCAGGGATATTTATATAGGATATTTCCAATAGTAAATTCGAATAGGTCTATTTACCTCTTTACCTCTTCTCTAACTTCAATTAGAATACCCTTTACTAATATTCTTATTAGTATAATAATTATAATCTAAATAACTCTATTTATAATTTAGCTAATAACTTTAATCGAGAATTCTTTATACAATTATTTAACTTCCGCTACAATTATACCAATATTAGTTAAGACCTTTCCAATTTATTCTTCGACCCGTTCTTCAACTTCTCCTTCTATTTCTTAGAAAATCTCATCTCCTTAAATATTTACTTCTTTTTAAACCCAATCTTTAAATTTAATAAACATTTTTCCTTTTAACTCTTTATTTATAGCTTCTATCTCCTTATTAATATTTTCCTCGTAATTATAACCGTAAATTTCTTCTATCTCTTCTTTATTATAATAATAATAAAGTTCTTTATTAATTTTATATTTAATTATTTCTTATTAGAAAATATTAATATACTTATTAAATATATTTAGGTCGGTAGCAAGGGGCCAAAAACTCTACACACCTTAAAGGAGTCTATTTAAAAGAATAGAGAAGGATAAGTAAATAAAAAGAAATACGAGTAATATATAATTAAATTAACCATCTATAAAGTAAATTACCGAATTAATATATTTACCTCTAATAATAGAATAAATAGGCAATTAAGGAATTCGAAGTATTCGGCCTATAGAGGAAATAAATTAGAGGTAAATAAAATTGAGATTTATTAAAGGAATATACTATACGGGGCGGTATTTTTTACTAAGCTTTAAAAGCTATTCGCCGATTTATTAATATAGGATATTAAGTTAATATAATTCTTAATTAGAGATAGAAGGTAAAATAGGTCATTCGGGCGGTAACGCTTCCGGTCTATAAATAAATAAATATAAAAAACAATTAAATATTAAAAAAAATAAATAAAAATAGGAGAAATAAATTAGGTAGGGTTTCTAAAGAGCCTAATAATAAATTCCGAAAGCGGTTGTTTAAATTCATACAATTAATTAATACGGTTTAAAATTGACGTTTCCGGCCTATAGGGAGAAATTTAATTAATAAGAAACTAAAATATAGGGCTTTAGGGATATACTAAACGGTATTAAAAATTATACCGGACTTTATAGACCGGTACTATCCTATACTATTTTATTATTACCCGGCAAAGTAATATAGGAAGCCGTATTTAATATTTTAATAGTAGCGCCCGGGTTAATATATTAACCGCTTTAATTATTATATAAACTATTAAAATTTCTAAGTCGGACGTATTTTTTCGGTCGCCTATTAAAATTAATAGGCGAAAAAAGTAATAGAAGTAAGGATATTTAAAATAGGATCGTTGGCTTAACCGAGGATATATTGAAAAATATATTAAGTATTTAAATAAGAGAAAGAGTATTTATAGCGCCCAATTAATTTTTGAATTACTCTAAAAGTAGATTTTTAAAATTAACTAAATCGAATAACTATACTAGGTTAAAACGTAGGTAATTAAAGTGATAATAGGACCTATTATTTATTACAAATATAAGCGGTTTAATATAGACCTGGAATTTAAGAAATTAGATAGTTTCGGGGTAAATAAAAAAATAAAGTTTAATTAGGTTTTTACCCTCCTCGGAAGCAATCTATCCTTTAAAAATAAATATTATTTAATTATTTAAAATTTCAATATACACCTACAAAAGAAAATCGGAAGTATATTATACATTCTCGTTCTTATTATTTTAAAGAATTATAATAGGAATAGAAAAACGAATTGAATAGTTTATTATATTATCTTAGTAATTAACTATATTATTCTAATCATTAATATTAAATATAATTACAATATTATAATTATTCTATTACTCGTCCTAATAATCGACAGTATCTTCCTCGTTATTAATATTAAATATAGCTATAATATTATAATTATTCTATTGCTCGTCCTAATAATCGATTATATTGTTCTAATTGCTAATATTAGACGTAGCTGTAATACTGTGATTATTCTATTATTCGTTCTAATAATCGACTATATTGTTCTAGTCGCTAATATTAGACGTAACCGCAATACTATAATTATTCTATTACTCGTCCTAATAATCGATAATATCTTCTTCGTCGCTAACATTAAACGTGGCCGTAATACTATAATCGTTCTATTACTCATTCTAATAATCAACAGTATCTTCCTCATTATTAACATTAAATATAGCTATAATACTATAATCGTTCTATTACTTAAAATTACTACTATAGAGAGGCTAGTTATTAATATTAAAGCTACTATAATACGATATAAATAATATAATAGGAGGGTAGGTAAATATATAGGGATAAATAGCCCCGCCGCCGTAGTATAACAATATAAATATTAGTAAATTCTATCTATCGAGGACTCTAATCCTTTTAATAAGTATATAATAAGTAAGAGTTGGCAAGTTTTTACGGCTCTCGATTTATAGACGACCGGCTTTTAATTATGAGAGTAAGAGAAGGACGGGAAAATTATTTAAAGAACCGTCCTACCGCTCCCTTATAATAATATAATTATTAGCGAATTCTATTTATTAAGGACCCTAATCCTTTTAATAAATATATAATAAATAGGAATTAGTAAGTTTTTATAATTTTCGATTTATAGACGACCAGCTTCTAAATAATATTAAAATACTTAAGTAGGAATAGAAGATTTAATTAAATTGATTATGCCTAATAAGTAAGAATTAGTACGTTTTAACGGCTTTTAATTTATAGAGGACCGGCTTTTAATTATAATAGTAAAAGAAGGACGGGAGAATTATATAAATAACCATTTCGCCGCTCCCTTATAATAATATAATTATTAGCGAGTTCCGCTTATTAAGAACCCTAATCTTTTTAATAAGTAAGCGGTTGTAGTATAATTAGGATAGAGATAGTATAAATAGGTAAAAAAGAAATAGAGAAAGGGAGAGGGATAAGAATAAAATTTAATAGAGTAGAGGTATATATAAATATACTTTTATTATATAAATAAATAATAGTTAGATATTAATTAAGGGATTTAATAAACTTTATAATATATTAAAAAGGTATTAACTATAGGGAACGAATAGTAGGAGATAGATATAGAAGTTAGTTATTGTAGCGGGGTAGTAATTATCTTCTATTTTATATATTACTATATATAGGAGAATATACCGATTTAACGTTGTTAAATATAAGGTTGCCGGAGGGTTGGTTATATATAGTATATTCGTATTAATTCTATATTCTATTTATTTAATAATTAAAAATAAATATAATAGAAGTGGGAAATAATGTACCTTCTAGATTAGAAAATTTATATTAAAAGAGATAGGGATAAATTAGGAGGGGGGGAAGGGGGATTTATAATAAGGTAGGGCGTTGGGTATATAAATTATTATTTTAAAGGTCGAAGGTAGATAATAGAATGGGTAAATATGTTGAATAGTAATAAGAGGAGTTAATAATGATAGTAGTAAATTAAATTATAGAAGGGAAAATTCGATAAATTTAGAGGTTAAAATATAGGGGCCTTATATAATAGAATTAAAATTTAAAGGAGGATACTAAATATACGTAATATAGACTCCTTCTATTCGAATTTACTATATAAGTATAGGCCTAAATTCTACTTCCTAACCTTTTAAATAATTTATAGAAATTATAAGAATTAGCGGTTTAAAAATAAATACTAAAGTATATTTTATAGCCTAACCGATTACCTTTATATATAGGGCAATTTGAAATAAATTAAAACCTAAAGTTTAATAGAGTTTCGTATTAACTTTAAGTTCTTATATATACTTCCGGGCATAAATTATAAACCTAACGCATCGGGCTTATAGCCTATATATTATCCTACAATCGTAGATTACTTTCTATACTTAGAAGTACTAATTCTAGAGGGTATCCGCCTTTAAAATATTAGAAAAGCCTTTAAATATAGGCTATAAACCTAACGTATTAAATTTATAGCCTATATATTACCCTACGATTATAAATTATTAAACTACCGGGTATTTTTCCTAATAATACTTTTAGGATTTACTAATAATATCGAATTTAATTAAAGATATAAGTACTTTAACAACACTTCAATAACGCTTCTTTCCTTATATTCCGCTTTAAAGTCGCCCTTATATAAAATTAATTCACAGGCTTTAAAGTATTTATCCCCTACCTTAATATACTATTATTTCGCTCTTATTCAATATATTAAATATTTTCTAATAAGGTAAAGAATTCGGTTAATATTAATCCTTTTTCTTTACGCTCAATTTTAACAATTTACTAACTCTACCTAGTCCTATTATATAACAATAATAATAATATATTAATACAGCTACTATATAGAACAATATCTAATATCGAACCCCCACCTCCCCTCCCTTCCCCTCTACCTATTTCCCCGGCGAATACTCCCCGAAAATTCAACAGCGGTTAGGTCCCTAATTAATAAATCTTCCCTCTTTATATAGTAAATAGTCTATATTTAGGACTATACATACAATTTTATATACAATTTTACTTTCAATAAAATAGAAGATTAATAACGAATTTTTAAAGGCTTTTCGAATATAATTACTAAATATATAAACGAAACGGCCGTAATTACTTTAACCTCTAAATTATAATACCCTATTAAAGAATTTATTAATAATTTCCAAAATATTATATCGAACGTAGAATTAATATTTAATATAAGAAATACTAACATAATAATACCGGCGAATTCGCCCCTTCCACTACTCCGAAGTAGGTATTTAAAAACGATTATTTCCCCGCCCCTATTACAATTTACGGGTAACTAAATTCCTAAATTTAAAGAACAATACCAATCTTTTATACTTTCTATTATTAAGGTTAATATTATAAAAACCGGTATTAATTAACTTAGGTTAGGATTACGTACAGATCCCCTACTATAATATAATAGTTTCGCAATCTTTTATAATAAGCATTATTATACTCTAGGCACTATTAACCTATATATTTCGCATTCAATTTAAGTACGCCCTTTAAATTTTACGAATAACGAAAAATTATAACCTCCATCCTCTATAAAGGCTATTAGAGATTTTATTAAAGGTATTGTAATTAGTCCCCCCATTAAGAACGACTTAATTTACTACGTTGGACCTACTAATAATTATAAACTTAATAATTTCTTTCTATCCGGGAAATTGTATAGGGAATATAGTATAATCCCTAGAATTATAATCCTATATATCTATATAGGTAAAGTAAAATCCGGCACCGCTTTCTACTATAAAAACGCCTACTTCCGTTCTTATAATATTACTATCTATAAATATAAATTCTAAATCCTCATTAATCCCAACTATACTATAAAATTAGAAGTATATTTCAAAACCTTAATTAGCGATTATAATAAATTTAAATATAATTAATAAGTTTAATACTTCAATTATATATTCGCCCCTAACCTTCTAAATAATTTAAAAATTAAATTCGACCTTATTTAAACAGGTCCTAGGGATCTAATTATTACCCAACTACAATAATACTATACAATTATTAATTTTACTAATTTATTCACTATTTTAACGAACTTTACATACAAAGATAATATATTAATTAGACCGAACTAACCTATTTATTCGACAAATAAATTATTTTACTTTTCTAACCCAAATCTTTAAAAATTTAAAAACGTATATAAACCTAAGAGGAAAGCCGAAGCCGAATTAAGAAGGTTTAAAATAAGTAAACAGATAAAACGTCTTTTAATAATTAAAACTACCTCTAATAATAGAATAGATATCAATAACGAAAAAGATTCGGCCTACAATATTCGAAATACCGGTAAAGTTTCAATTAAACACCTTCCAACTATTAATAAAGATTCCGCCTATAATATTCCAAATATTAATAAAAATTCGGTTAATAATAATTAAAACAATATTTTAAATACTAATAAAAATTCTACCTACAATAGTTAAAACGCTAGTAGGGATTCGGCCAATTATATTCCAAATACCAACAAAAATTCCACCTATAATACTCCAAATACCAATAAAGATTCCGCCTATAATATTCCAAATACCGGCAAAAATTCGGTTAACAATAATTAAAACGCCAGTAGGAATTCCGCCTACAACATTCAAAATACTAATAAAACTTCAACCAAATACTTTCCAACTATTAATAAAAATTCCGCCTACAACGTTCCAAATACTAGTAAAGATTCGGTTAACAATAATTAAAACAATACTCTAAATACCAATAAAGATTCTACCTACAACGGTCAAAACGCTAGTAGGAATTCGGCTAATTACGTTCCAAATACCAGCAAAAATTCTACCTACAATGCTCTAAATACTAGTAAAAATTCCGCTTACAATATTCTAAATACTAATAAAGATTCTATTTAAAATATTCTAAATATTAGTAAAGATTCGGTTAACGACGATTAAAATAACGCTCCAAATACTAATAAAGATTCGGTTAAAAATTCTACTTACAATATTCTAATTACTAATAAAGATTCCGCCTATAATATTCTAAATACTAGTAAAGATTTGGTTAACGACGGTTAAAACGACGTTCTAAATACTAATAAAGATTTAATCAAAGATTTTGCTTACAATACTCTAACTACTAATAAAGATTCTATTTATAATGTTCTAAATACCGGCAAAGATTTAGTTAACAATAGTTAAAACAATACTCTAAATACTAATAAAAATTCAATTAAAGATTCTACCTACAACGCTCCAACTACTAGCAAAAATTCCGCCCACAACATTCCAAATACTAATAAAAATTCGGTTAACAATAATCAAAACAACGCTCCAAATATTAATAAAGATTCCGCCTACAACGTTCTAAATACCGGCAAAGATTCGGTTAATAATAATCAAAACGACGGTAGGGATTCGGCCAATTACATTCCAAACGCCAACAAAGCTTCTACTTACAACGTTCAAACTATTAAAAAATTTGAAATAAATAAGGAATTTATAGCCCTTACTATAAGTAACGGGATTCGGGCCTTTTATATAACTATTTAATATTTTAAAATTTATAGGGGGGTACTAATTCTAGAAAGTTTTAAATAATTAGTAGGAAACGACTTTCCTACTAATATTCGTTATTTAAATATACTATAATAAAAAGTAATAGATTAAACGGTTTTTTCCTTAATCCTTCAATTACTCACATACATTAAACTATCGGATATACTATATAACAATTAAAATCAGATATACACTAAAATTTTAAAACTCATTTTAATTAACAAAACGGAGCGTAAGAAAATTAGCGATTATATATTATATAATCGAAAAATAAAGTAGTACGTAAATAATAATATAGAATTAATATATTTCTTACCTTATTTTAGAATTTACAGAGGGAATATTTCGTATAGGAAGTAGAATAAGGTCGAACCTAATAATATATATTAATATTTCGAAAATGGGTATAGAAAGGATAAATTACTAATTTTAAGAGAGATAGGTAAAGAATTTGCAAAATTTATATAAGAAGGAAAATAATTTTAAAAAAGGAAGTTCGAAAGACTTTCAAATATTAAATTAGCGGATATAGAAATAGAGGAATTATTTTTACATCTTAAAACAATATAACTATAAGGAACATCTTTCATTATCTATTATTTCTAATTATTATTCAAACCTCGCTAATTTTTATTTTATATTTTAATATTTATTTAAAGTAGTACCTAATTACAATATATACTTTACTACTCTTAATATTATAAAAACGGATTTAATTAAACCTTTACTCTACAAACTATATAAATTCCTAATTAATATAAAGGAGGAACCGTAGTAGTACTTCTATATAAATTAAAACTACCGCCCATTTCTCCTCGGCCATCTCCTACCTTTTAATATAGACTAGCCTAATCTAAATTCTCGCCTATATAACTATAATCCTCTACGCACACCTCCCTTCTCCTCCCTCGTACAACAACGTACATCTTACCTTACCTCCAACAGTACCTTTTCGCCCCGTAATAGTTTATTGTATAAAATTATTATATAATATATATTTACTATTTAGTAGAGAAGAAGATTAATTATAATTGTATTAATTAATTAATTAAGACTTGTCCCTACGTAATTAAAACTTCCGTCGTAATCCTAATTCTCGAATTAGGTAATTACCAAACTAAATACCGCAATTAAATAACTCGCCCTCTCTTTCTCTCCCTTATACTTACCAACGTATTAATCTAATAATTAATATCTAATACTACTCCCCTAATAACCAATAACTTTTTAACAATTATAACGGACGGTGCCCTCGTAGTAACCGACTCAACTAACCTTAATTAATACAAATATCTTATAAATATTCGAAACCCCTAATAATTAAATAGTAATTATTAATAATATTCTAATTAATAACGCCTAACCTTTAGCCTCGCTAACCTTCCTATAGTCCGTACTATATTTATAATCCTCGACCGATTAATCTATAAGGATATTATTAGAGCTAAAATAAAAGTACACAAAGCAGAGGACCTACTCGAAATCGCCGAATCCTATATAAAGTCTACCTAGCAAGAAATTAAGCAACTTAATAACTATATCGCTACAATCCAAACCAAAGCCTTCTTTTAAGTATAGGAAGCTACTAGGAATTATAAAACTATAATTAAAGTTATTTATAATATTTATACTACCGAAGTCGGCTTATTTCGAATAGATATCGTTACCCTAAAGTTAAATTTATTTATATTAAGAGCCAATTCTAAAATTACTTACTAAAAGTAGAAGAAGAAGTATTAAAAAACAATTAACAACCTATACTAACGTTTCGTCACTATTTAAACTTCTAATATCCAGAAAATAATAATTCTAATAATAACGAACCTAAGCCTAATACTATAATTTCTACGAATGTCGGCAGCGATTATAGATTAATATTATATATTATTATATCGCCTACGTTTAATAGTAAAAGTACCGTTATTAAACGCTTTATTAAATTTCGCACTTAATATCTCCGTATTTAATTTATTTAATTAAACAACCCCCTACTCTTCAATATTAAATATAAAAAGTTCTTATTTATTATTTATTCTATCGAGGGTACTCCCTTTAAAGCTATTAAATTCGAATTTACTAAAATCTTAACTAAAATCCCGGCCAAATAACTTATAACCGACGCCCTCTTAATAGAATTTACTATAAAGTACAATAATATTAATATTATTATTTACTCCTAATATAAATTCGAAGAGTTAAAAATAATTAAAGGTATAAAGTAGTAGGAGTTTAAAGATAATTTTATTTATTTAATTAATTACTATAATTTTAATAACAGTATAAAGATCTACTATTTATATTAAAAGATTTCGGATTATATCCGCACTACTATTACTTATTAAAACCCTTAGCCCGCCAATAATAAATATAATAAATAATTAACTCTCGCTTATAATTTTATAAAGAATTTAGAAGATAAAGATTAGTATAATAAGAGTTCTAACCCCTACTATAAGACCGGCTCTAGTATTACTACTACTAGTACCTCTAATGCTTTTATAGCCGCCGGAGAAGCTACTATTAATTAAGAAAATACTATTATAGACCTTAATATAATATTTACTTCCAACATCCAAATTTTTTATTTAATTAATAACGAAATTTTTAAATACCGTATAAAAAATAATATATATACCCACTATAATAAGAAGGGTTATTTTTTTATAGAATACTGTAGCGGTATTAATTTTAAGAAGGAAGTCAAACCCTATAAGGATAAAAATAGAAATCGGTATAAGAATAAATATAACGGCGGTAATAATAGTAATAATAATACCGACGGTAATAACGGCTAGTAGTAGCGGCCGGCCCAGGGTTAATATAATTACGGCCAATAGCGCCCCAATTATAGTAGCAGCTACTAAATTAATACTATAGGTACTAATTTCCCTATAGGTTTTTTAACGGCTATTTTAACCCCTAGCACCCCCGGCGGTTACTATTACCCGGTCCTAGCCTACTAGTCTAGTTTCGTTAGCCCCTTTATAAGTAATAAGGTTAATTTAGTTTAGGAATAGGGAAATATATAACTTCTAACCTAAATCGTACTTAGAAACGCCTGTTTATAGGATAAGAAAGAAGACTATAGGAGTCCGTCCTTATATAGTTAAATATTATTAAAATAAATAGATCTTTAATAGATAGCCGTTATAAATACCCTAATTTATTAAATCTCTCTATCCACCTTTCCTTCGGACTATATAAAATATATTATTCTATATTCGTTAATAGTGGTTATACCGCCCTCGGTTTTATTAACCGACGCTTCGCATTCTAGTACCGCCTTCCCCTCTTTAAATTACTAGTCCCTAAATTTTTGTACCTTGTTAATAATTAAATTAAAGGTAATATTACCTATTTTATTAAAATAATAATATAGGTAGGAGTCTACTATAAAATTATTAATTTTCTTATTTATAACCTCGCTGAAAATAACCCTATTATTTTTAACTACCCTTAATTAGTATATTACGCCCTAAATATTAATTAACCTAGCAATTCCCTTCATTTTAGCCCTACCTACGAATAATATAGCTACCTCCCTTATAGAGTTATTAATTATTATACTCCTTTAATAGTATACTACCTCTCTATTCCCTACTCTAATATACCCAATATTCGCCCCATATATAGGAAGCCTTTTTATAAGGAAATACTTAACAAGAGGGAATTAGAACTGCTATAAACGGAGCCCGCCCGCCGCCTATCTATTACTATAATTATAAAACGAATTATTTATTAGAAGTTCAATTAGTTTAAGAACCGAATAATTAATTAATTAGATACTACCCCGCTCAGAAAGACTCTAATTAGCCCCGGTTAAGTCCTAATATTAATAAACCTCCCGGTTAATATTCTAATTTACCGGCTAGTACTATATCGGATTATTAGAGGAGCCTGTACTAGAACTACGGATTACTAATCTCCAATCTATCTCCGTAATATCCTTAATAATCCTATTAATTCTAATAATATTAAGGAGATCTCCGCTGCAAATTTTAATTAGCTAGCTAAAATGATAAAATTCTAAATTATTTATACTACCCGGGCCGAAATAGAAGAAGATATTAAAAGAATAAAGGAGGAGGATTAAGTAGAGGAAAAAGGAGGCGTTCTAAATCTTAAGAGTATAAGTAATAGTTTTATTAAGGAGATAATTAAGGAAGTTTTGATAGGCTGTAATTAGAAGTATAAGAAATTATTCGGTAGTAATTATTATTAATAGATTAATATTCTAATTAGAAAGGAAGATACAATTACTTTACGTATAGTAAAGGTTACTAACTCCGTTTAAATTAATAATACTAATAATAATTTCCTATATTACGAAGAGGTAATTAATAAATACTTCGCTACTAATAATATTAATATTAGTAAAATTATATCCGAAAATATTATTAAATTTTATAAGAAAATGGATAAATTTCTAAAGATTAACGTTAAAATCCAAGCTAAATTTTCTAAATAGTATTAGTATTATACTAATACTTTTAGGTAGGAGGGTATAGAGGTTCTCCCTCCTAATTAATTATACGATTTTAAATTCGAATTCCGCCTAAGAACTTCGCTGCCCGCTACCCGCGGTCGTACCTTTAATCCGGACGAACTTAATATTATTAAAAAATAAATTAATAATAATTTTAAAAAGAAGTTTATCTAACTATTACAATTAAAAGCCTTAGCCCTAGTCCTACTTATTAAGAAACTAGAAGGCGGAGTCTGTGTTTATATTAATTATAGAAGAATTAATAATATTACTTTTAAATCCCGCTACCTATTCCTACTTATTAAAAAAACTTTAAATATAATTTACTATATTAAAATCTTTACGAAACTCAATATAATTACTACTTTTAACCGTATTCGAATAAAATAGGGCTATAAATAGTTAATTATATTTATAATACACTTCGGCCTCTTCGAATCCTTTATTATCCCCTTCGGTTTATAAGGAACCCTTAGTACTTTTTAAAATTATATTAATAATATCCTATATAATATCTTCGACGTCTACGCAATTATATACCTCGATAATATTCTAATTTACTCGGATAATATAAGAGACTATAAATAGTATATTAATAATATCTTTAAATAGTTAATTAGAGTAGAATTTAATATTAATATTAATAAATACAAATTCTATACTACGCATACTAAGTACCTAGGGCTAATTATTACCCTAGGAGGTATTAAAATAGACCTAGAGAAGGTTAAAGTAGTAACCGAATAGCTAGCCTTAGAATTTAAGAAGTCCCTTCAATCTTTCCTTAGTTTTATAAATTTCTATTATTGGTTTATTAAAGACTTTTCGACTATAGTAACCCTACTTTACGAATTTATAAAGAGGGATGCAATTTGGGTTTAGAATATTAATTATTAATAAATATTCGAATCTTTAAAGAAATCCTTTATAGAGGGCCCCGTATTGAAGATTTACAATTAGACTAAAAAAACAATCGTTAAAATAGATACTTCTAATTAGGCTGCTAGCGGTACCCTATTTTAGTACGGTAATAATAGGATCCTCTACCCTATAGCCTACTTCTCCGCTAAATATACTTCGTAAGAATATAATTATAATATTTATAATAAGGAGTTACTAACTATTATTAAAGTATTCGAAGAATAGCGGCCGGAATTCGAGGGTACTCAATAGCCTTTTAATATTCTAACGGACTATAAGAACCTCTAAACCTTCACAATAAATAAATAACTCACCCAACGGTACATATATTAATTTTAATTCCTATCTCGCTTCAATTTCTTAATAAAGTATACCCCGGGCTCTAAGAATCTACGCCCCAACGCCTTGAACCGTAAAGCTAACGACCGCCCTAATAGTAAAGAAGACGGCCGTTTTATCGCCTGTAAAAAACCCCTATTTAACCCTTTATAATTTAAAGATAATTATTTTAAGGACCTTGTTAGTAATTTTTTATTATACCTATTCGGCCCCGAAGACTTTAATACTAAGTTTATTAATAACCTTATCTATACAAATTACGAAACTTTAATCTTCCTCTAAGAATTAATATTCTATTTAATAAACGTATTATACCGGTAATAGCTATCGATTATTAGGAAGGTATTCTATAAAGGTTTTTTAGAATACTATATTATTAATAGTATTACAAAATAGAGGGATAGAGTTATTATTAACCCTTATAATAAAAGCCTCTAGCTTTAATTGATTAGCTGCCAATATAATACTCCCGGCGCGGGCTACCTTGGTTGTAATGCTACGTATGAATTCTTATAATGCGATTTCTATTAGGAAGGGATATATAATAATATAAGACTCTTCTATAGAGGATATTTCCCCTATATTAAAATTAAATTATTTAAACGCGGCTCTACCGGCTATTTTAAATTTATAGCTGTCCCCCTAGTACTATAGATAGCGATTTTAATCGATTATATTACCCCGCTACTAGAAAGTACTTATTTTAATTAGATTTTTCAATATATTATTATTGTTATTGACCGTCTTATAAAGATGTAGTATTATATTTTAATAAAAATTTTAAAGGCCGAGGAACTAATTAATTGTTTTATCGACCGTATTTATTCCATTTATAGCTTGCCGGATAATATTCTATTTAATAGAAATACTTAATTTATATTACAATTTTAGTTTATTCTTTATAAAAGACTATTTATTATTAAGAAATTAACCTCCGCTTTCTACCCCCAAATTAATATTTAAATTAAATGTATTAACGCGGAAATAGAATAGTTTTTAAAGATATATATTAATTGGATTTAAATAGACTAAGTTAAGTAGCTACTATTCGTAGAGTTCGCCGGCAATAATGCTATTTCCTCGTCAATAGGAATCTTACTATTCTTCACTAACTATAATTACTACCCTCGGATAGGTACGGAACCCCGAACCCTACTACCCCCAAATCTTTCGCTAGTTCAATTTAAAAAGTACTATAAAATTAATAAATTAGTAGACTGTTTCTAGAAGATATAGGATTTCGCTATCTAATAGACCCGTTATATTTAAGAATAATATAAAGATAATATTAATAAAAAATGTATTAACTCCCTTAAGTATTATATTAATAATATAATTCTTTTAAATACTACAAACCTTATTAATAGTCGACTATATATGAAGTTTTCCCCCCGCTAGGAGGGTCCCTTCAAAGTCGTCTACGCCGACTCGCATATAGTCCACCTCTCCTTACCCGCTAATATAAAATATTTACCTATATTCTATATTTCTATAATATAACCCTAATTAAGTATAGAACTATCCGGTCAAAATATTATAACGGACGTAAAGGTAAATAAAGAACGAATAATAATTCGAATAAATAATTAAGAGGAATACGAAGAATAGGCTTTTAAGAAATTTATTAATTATATTTAATTAGGTAGTAATATATATTAGTACTATTATATTAAATAGAAAATTGGAGATCCTACTTAGGAACCTATTACTAATATTATCGATTGTAAATACTACTTCTAATATTTCTATTATAAGAATCCGGATAAACCGGTACCGCTAGGAATCTAAAGAATCCTTTAGCGCCTCGCCTCCTCGGCCGTCCCCGCTCTTATACTGGAACCTCTACGCCGCCGTTCCGCGCACCTCTAGTAGAAAATAGTTTCCGCGACCGATACGAGGCCTCTCCCGAATATAATAATAATAGAATTAATTAATACGATAATTAGTAGAAATATAGAGGATAAATTGTATTTAATATTTAGTAAAGTTATACAAAAGTTGATAAATATTTAGTCCGGGAAATTACCCCTAATACAACTGGTAAATTATAATTATTTTTAAAATGGGATTTATTATAATATATATATATAATTTTAATTCTACGAACTTCTTTTGAGAGGGGATAGTATTATAGGGTTAGCCTATAATATAATTATATTACACGCCTCTAGTTTAGAGCTATTAACGGCTCTAATTATATATAGCCCTACGTATATATATACGTACGGACTAACTTAAATTAAACTCTCGTCTATATAGCTAGTCCTTTATATATATTTCCCTTCTCCTCCCTTATATAATAACGTATATCCTACCCTACCCCTAATAATACCCTCTCGCCCTATAATAAATCGGATAATTATAATTCAAAGTAATAATTAATAATAGTTCGCTAGTAGTTTAAATTAAATAAATTTAAATTACTATTACTATAAATAGTATTAAATATTAGTAATAGAGAAATTTCTAAATTTCCAATTAATAAGGGAATCCCTAGAATTCCTGGATTATTATTATAACACGGCTAGACGGGCTCCCAAAGCCCGGGCCACTAAATATTAATATATTAAATAGAATAAGGCTAAAACTCTTATTAATAGTAATTCGGATTGGGAAGGCGGCGACCGGTAGTAGAATCCGGACTTATATATCTAATTCCAAATACCTTCGTTCCCTAACCTTCCTTTTCTTCTTTATACTTAATATTACTTTAATTTGTAGCTTCTAGTCTTATAATTTATCTCTCGTAGGATTACGCTTTTATAATTACCTTACCTTATTGTACTATAATTTAAATTAGTTGTAATAGACTAATTATAATAGCCCAAATTAACTAGGCTGCTAGAGGCTTCCTTACCGTACTGTACCGTACTTAGTCTAGGTATTTAGATTACCGTGCCCGGGCTACCTTATAGCTCGTGCTCTAGTTTTCTAGCTTGTTACATAGCATATTTACTACGTACAGACGGCTAGCTAGAAGCCTTCCTCCTTCTTAGAACATCTTCCTCTACTTTATTTTATTTACTATCGTAGATAAAAGTCACCCCCTAGTATTATAAATATATTATATATTATAGTTTAAACTAGCCGCGACAGCCTCCCTTCTTTTTACTACATCCTTCTTTTACCTTTTAATATTACCTACTATTTCCTTATAAAAGGTATAGTATTTAAATAATATTTTTATTTTAATTAACCTCCCGGTTTAAATTAATATAGTAAGGTTAATTAATAAGGACGATCTTAGAATAATTTATCTAAGGGCGCTAATAATATTAAAGAATTTATAAATTATAAAATAAGTAATAATAGTATAAGTACATTAAAATCTCCTCTTAATTATATTATAAAATATATACCTTAATTTTCTATAATAATTTTTTTCGAATTTTTCTAGTAAAGCCTACTAATTAGGAATATATTTATAAAATTAAGAAAATCTAATTAACTAATATTAATAGAAGGTAGAATATAAGGAATTAATCTAATAAGATAATGGGTTGAAAAAATAGAAAAGTAGGGATAGTAACTAGCAAGAGAAAGGAAGTAGAATAACGAATTAATAAGACATCTAATATTAAGAATAAAATGAAGAGTTATTACAATATTCGTTATATTAGATTAGTAGCTTAGGTAATTATATATTCTAATTTATAAAGACCTTCTTTAGTAATTTCTAATTATCTATCCTCCTTCGCTTACAATATTGAATAATTATTTACTCTTCTCAAAGGGGTCCCTATTTATTTTTCCATCGCCTTAAATAAAAGAATATCGGAAAAATCCAATAATTATTCTTATTCTTTAATAAAAATAAGACTTTGAGTTATTTTATAAATATAGGAGTTTAATAAGCCCCACCCAATTTAGTGCCTCCTATCTCGATTATCGGAAAGGTATAAGGATTACCTATTGCCTTATTTAATTAATTAATTAAGGAATTGTAGTTCTTTTATAGTATATTGGTTTGGATGGTTTTATTATTGTAGTTTTCTCCCTATTTCAATATATATATATATATATATATATAACCGGAACCTACTTATATTTAACTAAAGGCCCGGCATCCTCGTATCCCAAGGTCTACCCTTCGAATATTATTTTTCCTCCTACTATTTTACTAAGGTATAATTTATAAGAGTTTGGCATCCTCCTACGTCTTTTCAAATCCGACTAAATTTAATCGGAAATTTACCTCTTTTACCGGTAATATAATAATAGGATAATACTATTTATTTTAAACCTAAGACCCTTTATAAAGGCTGCCTAGTTTAGGATTAAGGATAAGGATAGCTAAGTGTATATTGCGATTTAATAATATTCGTATATATAAATTTATTTATTTCTCTTTCGCCGGACTAAGGGTAGAGGTATTTTAAGAAGGAGGTAGTACTATTCCAGATTAAGGGTAAAAATATTTTAAAAAGGAGGTAGTACTATTACTAAAGGTAGGGCCTTAGTAGTTAGTAAGGCTAGTAAAGGTATAAAAATAGAAAAGGAATTAAGTAGTAAATTTAGGATTTACTACGAAGGATCTGCTCCTAAATATTATATAAATTCCCTTAAATTCTATATTTCTAATCTTTTAAAATCCGAGAAGCGAATTGGTATAAAACTAATTAAAGAAATTCGAAGATTCGTAAAAAGGCTCTTAAATATTAGAGGAATTACCTTATATTAAATAGGAAATAACTACTAGTATTCGAGGATATCGAATATCTATTTCCACTTTAAATAAAGAGGATTAAAATACTCCCTTAATTAATAGTATTAAATTTTATAATAAGGCTAAGTAAATTATTTACTTTAAGATTTGGAATTACCCTTGAGGCTTCCTTTTAAAATTAGACACCCTCTTTATATTACTACTATAATACTTATAACTATTATTATAATACTATACCTAGCGACCCCCTCCCCCCTATAGGGTTTAGTCGCCGCTAATATTAAATATATTTAGAAGGAAATTAATAGTATAATAGGCGCTAAGAATTAAGGGTAGTAGGAGACCAACTTTTCCGGGAATTTATAATTATAAAGCCGGGCTAATATTTTAAATAAAAAGTTCCTCTAAGGCCTATAGTTACTAAAGGCGATCGAACTATTATAATTACTATTGTTATTCCTTATATTAAAAAGTACTTTAAGTATATAATTCTTAGAAAGGTATTACAATTAGTAAGGGAGGATACGGAAAACGAGAAGGCGGTTAAATTTATAAAGCGTTTTAAAATAAAAAATAAAAATAATACTAAAATTAATACTAAGGTCGATACTAAGGATAATATTAAATATAATACTGTAATAAAAAGTCTACTAATACTACTTCAGTCCTTGCTAATTTAAATATTAAAGGTACTTATTAAATTGGATATTGTATCCAATGTATCTTCGGATCTCCCTCTATTAGAAAATAACCTACCGCCTTTAATAAACGGGAGTGTAAAGTTTAAAGCGAAAGCGAACCTAAAACTAAAACTAAACTCCCAATTACTCTATACAGCCCAGTCTTTTAAAATCCGAAAATCGAATTAGTACGAACTATTATAATTACTATTATTATTCCCTATATTAAGGAGTGCTTTAATTATAATATTATATTACTGACTATACCCTTTATAATTTACGGCGGTCCTTTAAAATTAAAATCTAAAGCCCTTCGAATAATATTTTCTACGAATAACTATTTTTATCCTCTTTTAAACTCTATAATTTTGATTACCGCTATATAACCAGCCGTTTTCCCTACGAAGGATTTACTCTTAAAAATTATATAGATTAGGTTGTATTTAGTCTTTTAAAATCCAAAAAGCGAATTAGTATAAAATAGGGTAGTTAAAAAGATTCGAAGACTTTTAAAAAGGTCTTTAGATATTAGGGGAATTACCTTATATTAGATAGGAAATAACTATTAGTATTCAAGGATATTAAATATCTATTTCTACTTTAAACGAAAAGAATTATAATATAGGATTAAAAGGTTAAATTTCCTATTAGAGATAATTTACCCTTACAACGAAATTTCTACCTATTTTAAGGGCCTCCCTCCTTAAGAGAGCGCTATAAATACTCTACTACTCCCCTCCCTATATTTAGAGTAGGCAACTATCTAACGGAGCTAAATCTCCTTTATAATTTAAAATTACTAGGATATAGGAGTTACACTTCTAGCCGGAAGAATAAAATAATATTATATACGGCCGGTAATATATTTATAGGAGCCGGTAATATTTAACGAGGAATAATAGATATTAGAATCTATTTAAATTTTGTATTTATAATTAGGAATATACAATAGCAACTTTTAATACTAATTTCTAAAGTCAAAATACTATTATTTACAATATTAATATATATAATTTTATTATTAATAAAGAAATTCAATATTATATTAATATTCTATACCTATTACCTCCTTATTAAATATAGTCTCCGGCCTATATATAACCCGGTTAAAATAACGAGAAGAATTTCGCAATTCTCTTCCCCTATACTTATTTAATTAAAAAGATCCAGCCTCGCCTCTTTACTATCGAATAAACATTCGGCATTTTATACCTTTAATTTAATAATTTCTTTTAGAACTTCGTTTATAGATTTACTAATTAGGGCTACTCTATCTAATAGAAGGTAATAAACTTTTTTTATTATAGCCTACTTCAACTTCGGAGGAGGTTAATAATAATTAATACTAATTTAGGGGAATTACTAATTTATCATAATAGCCCTAAACCTATAATTATAGCCCAGTAAACTTTTACAATTATTAATAAAAGAAAAAGAAAATACCCTTTATAATAACCCTAAAAGTATTTACAATCTTTCCCAACGTATAAAATACTTTAGGATAGTAATAAACTACTTCCTTATACGGTTATATATAATAATTACTACAAGTCTAAATTATATTAATCCCTCCCTCTAGACTATATTCTTTTATAAGGCTTTATAATATATTATTAAATATACTTAATCTCCGGCTTATATATAACTTAATTAAAAGAAGAAGAAGAATCTCGCAATCCTCTTCCCCTATACTTACCTAATTAAAAAGATCCAACCTCGCCTTTTTACTATTAAATAATATTTTCAATTACCAAAGTAAAAGAGTATAGTTAGTAGGCACATTCCTATATTAATATTTGGCAGTTTAGAGGTAAATAAAGTAAAAGACGTTTATTAATCTAAATAAAGATATTTCTAATCTACCTAAATTTAAATTAAAATTGAAATAATAGATTCGAAACTGTAACTATACGTACGGATTCAAATTTATTATTATTATACTTACTATAACGGGAAATCCCCCAAAATATTTAATATAATAGGCTTTATTAAACTAACTTAATTATTCAATGGAGGGCTCTAATTAGTCAAATTGGGTATCCCCTATAATAATATACTATATTAAATTTGGGAATATCTTTTCTTTTTTCTTCTTTTTTTTCTTCTTCCTTTTTTTTTTTTCTTTTTATTTTTTAATTAGGCTACCCTTTCCCAAACTCTAAACCTCTGTTTATTTAAATTATCTATAATCCTAGGCAAACTCTTCCTAAATTTAGAAAATTATATATCTAAAGCCAATGTACTTACTTTCCGGCCTTTCTTTTTTAATATTAAAATCCTCCGTGTACTCGGAAAGTTCTATTTACTTTACTATTATAGAGCCGTCTATATAAATAATTACCTTAATATAGTCTAATTATTATAACTACTCTTTAAACTTTATTGCCGCCCTATATTTAGACGTAGGAGCGGGGTTCCAATAAATAATACTATTAAAGACTAGCAGTTATAAAATCGGCCGTAGGAATATAAACGCAAATTAGGTAATACTTAGGGGTTAGTAGTAAAATCTTTTACTAACCCCCTCTTATTTAAGCGGCGGGTAAGACTATAGGGCATCCACCTGAATTATATAAACCAGGATGTTAGTAAGTACGTTAAATCTAAGATTAATAGGTAGATTACGTACCGTTGTTGGGTGGCCTCTAGGAGGAACGGCGCCGACGGCAAGCTACTATAGCCTAAAAATATATTTTAAAATATTTAATATTTAGGTAGTACCGCCTCGACTTTTAATATTAATTTAATATCCAATATTAAATCCCCTCTAATATAGGGGGTAAGCGCTATTAAAAAAAAAATTTAATTAAAAAATTCCAATTTTTTTTTTTTTTTCTTTCTTTCTTTCTCTTCCTCTAGGTTACCTTTTTCCCTATATAAGGCAGAAGCCTAAAGTAGTTTCTTAGAAATAATTTGGTTTAGTAATTAAATTATTTATATAAGAGTTTTTTTTCTTAATGTTTTGAGTTCGATTCCTATTAGTATTATAGTAGGAAATCCCCTAAGGCATTTAGTATAGTAGGGTTTCGCTAAGTTAGGTAATTTAATTAGCCTAATTAAACTACCTAACCTAATTGCTTATTAGAGGGTTTTAATTAATTAATTTTAGTACCCCCTATAATAATATACTATATTAGATTTATCTTTTTTTTTTTTTTTTTTAACTAGGCTGCTCTTTCCTAAATAAATTCCAAAGTTAAGATCCTTATATATATAGAAGTAACGAATATCGTTATTAATCAATTGGGCTAGTAACTCAATAATTCTTACGGTAATTCTCATTTTTAAAAATACTAATTCGATTTCAATTAATAACATATTTTTTTCGTATGAAAAATTTCGCGCAGAAGTGTAAATACCCTTATCCAAATTTTAGATTTCGAAATTGAAGTTAAAGACTATTAAAAAGACTACTAAGAAGACCACTAAGAAGATTATTAAGAAGACCACTAAGAAGACTATTATAATAACTATTAATAAAGACCCTTATAGTGACCTTCCAGAAGGTTATTATAGGGGTCTTCACCTTTTACTATTTTATACCTAAATTTAATTAATTAGAGCCCTCCATTTTACAATTAGGCTAAGTAAATTACTTAAAATAGGCTCACTATCGTAATTAGAAATTGAACCTAACCTAGTACCCCCCCTACTATACTAAATATCATCCTTATATACCCACTGCGGTAATTAATTTTTCAAAATTAAAAAAAAAAAAAAAAAAAAAAAAAAAAAAAAATATAGTATTACTTCTAAAAGAAGTTTTCTAGAGACCTCTTTACCTTCTAGAAATTAAAAGGTAAGGTACCTAGAAAATTAACTATTTTTTTTTATTTATAGAGTATTTAATATTAGATGTTAAATTAATATTAGAAGTTTTAATCTAAGATAATATAAATTTTATATCTATTCCTAAACCTAATATCCAATATCGAAGGGCGTAGATTCTTAATATAGTAGCTTCCTAATATAGGATAGTAAGCCGGGTCGTCCGCTAGATAGGTAAACTTATATGTATAATAATATTAATAGCCTTTTAAATTTTCCCTACGTATTTAGCGAGCCTATTTCCAACTAAAGGGAATTCTCCCTACTTACAATATAGTACGTACCTCTTATAGCCCGGCTACTAAATTTTAGAGTTAAAGAGGGCTTTAGGGAGGATTATAACCTTTATTATTTTAACTATAGAGCCCAAGGGTACGCCGTAATATACTTTATTAAAACCGCTAATATACTATATTACTTATTTAGTAGAAGCTAACCTATATTCTATATAATACTTCTAATTCAATTTACTATAAAACTAAATTCTAAGCTACTTTATAGCCGGCTATATAGCGATTTCTATACTATTATAATTAATAATCGGAAAAGGAATTATTATTCTCCTCCTCGAAAAGAATTGAATCTTAGTCTTTTCGGGCGAAAATTCAATAGCGTTATTTACCCTCCAATTAATTATAATATTAAATTCGGACTAGGCTTTCCTAACGATTTCGTCCTCGCTAGCGCCTATAATAAGGATAGTATAATCGTCCGTATAATTAAAGTATTACAATTCGCTATCTCCTAAACGGTAGACAAACTCTATATATAGTAAATAAATAATTGGCGATGCTAGGGACCCTTAGGGAAACCTGTATTTCAACCGCTATATTTAAGTAATTACCCTTGGGTACCGGACGTAAACCTTGTAATTCGTTATAAAAGATTCGACTTAGCGGATAATATACTCTAATTAACCCTATTCGTATAAATATAAAACCAGCCTATTAATTAGGACTATATTGAAGGCGCCCTTAATATTTATAGTTATTAGGGCCGCTACTAGGCCTTTATCGAGTATATTTTTAATATCGTAGATTAGAGCCTCTACAATATTAATTATAAACCGTTTAAGAAGCGTATTAATTTATTAAGGGTTTAGAATGCCGTTGGAAATAGTAATCTACGTTATTCTCTTATTTTACTTATAAGGCGTTTAATAAAAATTATATTATTAATTATAAATTAACTGGTAGAATTAATATTTTTTCAATAATACTATAATGGGAAAATCACTAACGTATTAAGCCTTATTAGGGGGGTTTAACGCTTATAATCTTTATAAACCTTATTATAAAATCTAGTACTATTAGCTCCCTAGTATTATTATTTAAAGAAGGGCTTTTATTAGTTAAATTACTCTGTTCTTTCCTTTTTACCCCCCCTCTTCTACCTTCTTATTTCCTTATATTAAAGGTAATAACGAATAGTTCTATTAATTATTTGGGCTAATAGTTTAATAATTTCTATTGTTACTCTTTTTCTTGTAATTACTAGTTTAATTCTAATTGGAGGTAGTTTTTTTTTTATTATACGAAAAGTTTCGCTAAAGTAAAAGTGTAAATACCTTCATCCAAACCCCTGCCTACCCCCAAGTAAGTAAAAATAAAGAAAAAAAAAAAAAAAAAAAAAAAGAAAAAAAAGGAAAAAGAAGAAAGGAAACCCCTTATAATAATTATTATAGAAGGTTATTATAAGGGTCTTTAACTTTTATTATTTTATATTTAAATTTAATTAATTAGGGGCCTCCCTTAACTAATAGTATTAGATTTTATAATAAGGCTAGGCTAATTATTTATTCTAAGATTTGGAATTACCCTTATAACCCCCTCTCAAATTTTAATATTCTTCCTATATTTCCGCTATAATAGTAGTATATTAATTGTATAAAGGGGGTGTAAATAGTTATATAGTGTATTTGAAAGGTAGCCCGAGCTTTACTATATAAACTTATATAACTACCTCCTCTATATAGTAACTGTATTAGAATAAACGTAGCCTAATATAGTATATTATTATAGGGGGTACTTAATTTAACTAATTAAAGCCCTCTATTAAATAATTAAATTAGTTTAGTAAAGTTTATTATACTAAATGTCTTGGGGGATTTCCTACTATAGTAAGTATAATAATAATAAGCCTAAATCCGTACGTATAGTTGCGGTTTCGAATCTATCGTCTTAATTTTAATTTAAATTTAAATAGGTTAGAAATATTCTTATTTAAATTAATAAATGTTTTTTATTTTACTTACCTCTAAATTACTAAATATTAATATAGGGATATACCTACTAACCGTACTCTTTTACTTCGGTAGTTAAAAATACTATTCAATAATAAAGAGGCGAGGCCGGATCTTTTTAATTAAGTAAGTGTAGGGGAAGAGGATTGTGAGATTCTTTTCCTTCTTTTAATTGGGTTGTATATAAACCGGAGACTAGGTATATTTAATAATATATTATAAAGCCTTGTAAGAGAGTATAGTCCGGGGGGGGGATTAATATAATCTAAACCCGTAGTAATTATTATATATGGATGTAATTATATAGGGAAGTAGTTTATTGTTGTCCTAAGGTACTTTATACGTTAGGAAAGGTTGTAAATACTTTTAAGGTTAATATAAAGGGTATCTCCTTCTTCTCTTATTAATAGCCGCAAAAGCCTACCGGGCTATAGTTACGGATTTAGGGTTATTGTTATAAGTTAGTAATTCCCCTAGATTAATATTAATTATTATTAACTTCTTCTAAGGTTAAGGTAGGCTATAGTAAAAGAAGTTCACTACCTTCTATTGGATAGAATAGCCCTAATTAGTAAATTTATAGATAAGGTTCTAAAAGAAATTATTGAACTAAGGGTGTAAAATACCGAACGTTTATTCGACGGTGAAGAAGCGAAGCTTGATTTTCTTAATTAAATAAATATAAGAGAAGAGAATTATAAGATTTTTCTCGTTATTCTAGCTAGGTCGTATATAGGCCGGAAATTATATTTAATAAGGAGGCGATAAGTATAGAATATTAATGCAATATTAAATTTCTTTATTAATAATAAAATTATATATATTAATATTATAAATAGTAGTATTTGGATTCTAGAAATTGGCATTAAAAATCGCCACTACGTATTCCTAATTATAAATATAAAACTTAAGTGGATTCTAGTATTTATTATTTTTTATTAAGTATTACTGATTCCTATAAATATATTACTAGCCGTATACAATATTATTTTACTCTTCTAGCTAGAAGTATAGTTCCTATATTCTAGTAATTTTGGATTATAGAGGAGATTTGGCTCTGTTAGATGGTTGTTTACTTTAAATATAAGTAAGGAAGTAGTAGAGTAGTTACGGCGCTCTCCTAAGGAGGGAGGCCCTTGGAATATAAGGGTAAATTGTTCCTTATAGGAGGTTTAACTTTTTAATCCTATATTTTAATCCTTTTCGTTTAAAGTGGAGATGGATATTCGATATCCTTAAGTATTAATAGTTATTTCCTATCTAATATAAGGCAACTCCCCTAATATTTGAAAACCTTTTTAAAAGTCCTTGAATTTCTTTAATTGCCCTATTTTATATTAATTCGCTTTTCGGATTTTAAAAAACTAAATACAATTTAATCTATATAATCTTTAAGAATAGATCCTTCGTAGAGAAAACGGCTGGTTATATAGCGGTAATTAAAATTGTAGAGCCTAAAAGAGGATAAGGATAATTATTCGTAGAAAGTATCGCTCGAAGGGCTTCGGATTTTAATTTTAAAGGACCGCCGTGAATTATAGAGGGTGTAATTAGCGGTATAATATTATAATTAAAGCACTCCTTAATATAAGGAGTGATAATAGTAGTTATAATAGTTCGTACTAATTTAGTTCTCGGATTTTAAAAAATTAAATTGTATAGAGTAGTTAGAAGTTTAATTTTGGTTTTAGGTTCGCTTTCGCTTTAGGTTTTACGCTCCTGTTCGTTAAAGGCGGTAGGTTGTTTTCTAATAGAGGGAGATCCGAGGATATATTAGATACGATATCCGATTTAATAGGTACCTCTAATATTTAAATTAGTAAGGACCGAAATAGTATTAATAGATTTTCTATTACGGTATTATATTTAATATTGTCCTTAGTATCGACTTTAATATTAACTTTAATATTATTTTTATTTTTTATTTTAAGACGCTTTACAAATTTAACCGCCTTTTTATTTTCCGTATCTTCCCCTACTAATTATAATACCTTTTTAAGAATTATATATTTAAAATACTCTTTAATATAAGGAGTAATAATGGTAATTATAATAATTCGATCGCCTTCGGTAATTATAGGCCCTAGAGGAACCTTTTATTTAAAATATTAGCCCGGCTTTATAATTATAAATTCCCGGAAAAATTGGTCTCCTACTACCCTCTTAGTACTTATTATATTATTAATTTCCTTTTAAATATACCTAATATTAGCGGCGGCGACCAAATCCTATAAGGGGAGGGGGTCGCTAGGTATAGTATTATAATAATAGTTATAGGTATTATAATAATAATATAAGGAGGGTGTCTAATTTTAAAAGGGAATTTTAAAAGTAATTTTAAATTTTAGAATAAATAATTTACCTAACTTTATTATAAGATTTAATATTATTAATTAAAGGAGTATTTTAATCCTTCTCGTTTAAAGAGGAGATAGATATTCAATATTCTCGAATATTAATAGTTATTTCCTATCTAATATAAGGTAGCTCTTTTAATATTTAAGGACCGTTTTGAAAATCTTCGAATTTCTTTAACTAGTTTCGTACCAATTCACTTCTTAAATTCTAAAAAATTAAAAATATAGAACCTAAGGGAATTTATATAATATTTAAGAATAGATCCTTTATAGTAAATCCCGAATTTACTACTTAATTCCTTTTTTATTTTTATACCTTCGTTAACCTTACTAATTACTAAAACCCTACTTCCAATAATAGTACTACCTCTATTTCAAAAAATAATTAATCTAAAATAGTATTACCTCCTTCTCGAAATACTTCTACCCCTAATCCAGCGAAAAAGAGATAAATAAATTTATATATACGAATATCGTTAAATCGCAGTACGCGCTTAGCTATCCTTATCCCTAATTCTAAACCAGGCAGCCTTTATAAAGGGTCTTAAGTTTAAAATAAATAGTATTATCCTATTATTATATTACCAATAAAAGAGGTAAATTTCCGATTGAATTTAATCGGATTTAAAAAAACGTAGGAGGATACTAAACTCTTATAAACTATACCTCTTAAATACTAAATTCTTATAAATTATATTTTAATAAAATAATAGGAGGAAAAATAATATTCGAAGGGTAGACCCCGGATTATAAAGATAGCGGGCCTTTGGTTAAATATAAGCAGGTTCTAGTTATATATATATATATATTAAAATAGTAAGAAAATTATAATAATAAAACTATCTAAACTAGTATATTATAAAAGAACCGTAGTTCCTTAGCTATCTAATTTGGCAAAGTAGGAGGTAATCCTTATATTTTTTTGATAGTCGAGATAGGAGGTACTAAATTAGGCGGGGCTTATTAAATTCCTATATTTATAAAATAGCTCAAAGTCTTATTTTTATTAAAGAATAGGATAGTTAATTTATAACGTTGGGTTACTTGGCGATAGAAGGTGTAAGTAACCGGGAGTACTTTTAATAATTAAATAAGATAGAGGGGTAAATAAGAAAAAAAAAAAAAAGAGGTAGCGGTTTAATTTTAATAATAAAAAGATGAGAGAGGTAGGTCTCGAATTAGATTATAGAAATACAATTTAGCAAGGAATTATAAAAACCTCAAATCCAATTGAAGCCAATTATATTATTAATTAGATTAGCTTTTGGTGATTATTTCTTAGTAATAATAAGGGAATAATAATTATAATACGGGTCTGAGGGTATTTTAACAAGGATATATAAAACTCTGGACTGGATAGGGGAGTATTATAATAAAAATATAACGAATATTATAATAATTCTTTATTTTATTTTTAATATTAGATATTTTATTAATTTGTTATTCTACTTCCTTTCTCTTACTAATTACTATCCCTACTTTTCTATTTCTTCGACCTATTATTTTATTAGATTAATTCCTTATATTCCACCTTCTATTAATATTAATTAATTAGATTCTCTTAATTTTATAAATATATCCCTAATTAGTAGACTTTATTAGAAAAATTCGAAAAAAATCATTATAAAAAACTAAGGTATACATTTTATAATATAATTAAAAGGAGATTTTAACATACTTATACTATTATTACTTATCTTATAGCTTATAAATTCTTTAATATTATTAGCGCCCCTAAATAAATTACTCTAGGATCGTCCTTACTAATTAACCCTACTATACTAATTTATACGGGGAGGTTAATTAAAATAAAGATATTGCTTAGATACTATACCCTTTACGAGGAAATAGTAGGTAATATTAGAAAGTAAAAGAAGAATATAGTAAAAAGAAGGGAGGCTATTGCAACTAATCTAAACTATAATATATAATATATTTATAATACTGGGGGGTAACTTTTATTTATAATAATAAATAAAATAAAGCAGAGGAAGATATTTTAAGAAGGAGGAAGGCTTCCAATTAGCCGTCTATACGCAATAGATATACTATGTAGCGAACTAGAGAGCTAGAGTACAAGCTACGAGGTAGCCCGGGTACAACAGTCTAAATACCTAAATTAAATACGGTACGGCACAGTAAGGAAGCCTCTAGCAGCCCAGCTAATTTGGGCTATTACAACTAGTCTATTACAGCTAATTTAAGCTATAGTACAATAAGGTAGGGTAATTATAAAAGCGTGATCCTACGAAAGATAAACTGTAAGACTAAAAGCCACAAATTAAAGTAATATTAAATATAAAGAAGAAAAGGAAAGTTAAGGAACGAAGGTATTCGGAATCAAATATATAAGTCCGGATTCTGCCACCGGTCGCCGCCTTCCCAATCCGAATCGCTATTAATAAGAGTCTCGGCCTTATTCTATTTAGTATATTAGTACCTAGTGGCCCGGGCTTTAGGAGCCCGTCCAACCGTACTATAATAGTAATTTAAGGATTCTAAGAATTCTCCTATTAATCGGAAATCTAAAAATTTCTCTATTACTAATATTTAATACTATCTATATTAGTAATAATTTAAATCTATTTAATTTAAACTACTGGCGAATTATTATTAATTATTACTCTGAATTATAATTGTCCGATTATATAATTTTTAATAAGTAATTAAAATTATTAAAAATTATTAATAAACTTAATATTAATTTGCGAATTTTTATAACGTATATTTTACTTCCAATATTAGAATTTAAAAATATTTAAGAAGCTATAGAATAATTAAATTAGAATTAATAGTAAATACCTATATAATTTAATTATTACTCCCTTATTACAAATTAAATTTAAATTCTTATCCTTTATAATATGAGTTGCCTACTATTATTTAGGAACCTACTATTATTCGGGAAATAGATATATAAATTTAAAACCGGTCTCAATAGTAAGGTCCTTCGTTACAAGGTTCGTTACATAGTCTATATTTATCTCTCAAGAGCCTTACTCGGCGCGTAGTATTACTTTTCTACCCGCGTAGTGCTATAGTAATCCCTAACCCTAATAGAAGTTAATTAATTATATTATACTTAACTAAGTTGTAGGACTACAATACTAATATAAAGTACTATATTTACCTCCCTAAACGATATACTTATAATAATAAGGAATTTCGCAGCTATTGGGAGGAGATTGTAGAGAATTAGAATAAAGATAATAGACCGAAATAAAAGGATTTTACTGTTTTTAAACTAATTAAATTAATAACGAAAAAGGTAGGCGGTAAACGCTCTTTTTTAATTAATCCGGATAATAAGCTGTACTAAAACTTTATTCCTTTTAATATAAAGTATAAAGGGGATATATCTAGTATTTAAGCTAATACAGGGAGTTAGGAGAATACAGGCGAGAATAATAAGAATATTAATAATAATATTAACCGCTAGCTCAATAAGGAGCTATATAAGGAGGAGGCTACCGAATTTAAAGGATAATTAAATAGTATACTAACAACTTATACGAAATACAATAAAACTGTTTGAATAAATTAGTATGAAGTTATCCTTTTTCTTTTTTTTTTTTTTTTTTTTTTTTTAGAGATATTAGTATATCTTTATTTTTAGAATTCGGATTTTATTATTTTAAATTTTTGGGTATTAAGTTAATAGGTATTAATAGGGAGGATTATATAAATATTTAATATTTATATATCTTTTATTCTTTTATAAAGTATTTCGTAATCCCTTTTATTGATACTAATAATGGGAATAATGCGGGACGAAGGATCGAAGGACGGGATTATAATATCGACCCTAATTTAATGTTTGGTTAATATAGTATTGGGTTTTATACTTTATATTATTAGTATATATTTAATTATAGTATTAATATTTTATATAATAAAGTATAATATTGGATGTAAGTACTTAGTATATTTCTAAATATTTTAATATTGGTCTTCTAATATCGTTATTTATCTTTAATAGAAGTAGTTTCTATTAATTCCTATTATTTTAATATAGGTGTGTAAATTTCCAAATATTTATTTTTACGGTTCTCCTTCCTACTATAATTTAAGGTAACGGGAATACCGATAATACAATACTAATAAGATCTCCTAAATATTTCCCAATTTAATATTATAATAAGATTTTAATTTGAGAATAATTTAAGATTTCTACGGTACTAGTAGACGGGAAGTGGTATATATAGTACGTTACCTATATAAATAATTATTGTATTTAAATTTCTATAAAGTACTCCCGCTCCTATCTATCCTCCACCTCAATACTATATCTTTCTTCCTTCTATATCCCACCAACTATTATATTTCTATATTGAAAGATTAATATTACTATTCTTAATTTATTTTATTATTTTTTTATATTATTATACTATTCTACGATATTATTTCATTAATACGCTAATCTTCTATCTCTATATATATTAATAATTAAATATAAGTAATATTATTCTTACTTTAGAATTATATAAAGATTATTAATACGTCCCCGCTAATATATATATATAATAAGAAGAGAATTTGGTCGTTAACGTAGTAGAAAAGCTGCCCCTATTGCGGCTATTACTCTATGTAGAGGCCCCGGCAAGCCTCCCGGTAGTAAGAATAAAAATAAATCTCAAATTATTACTAATATTATTACTATTCTTCCCCCGCTTCAAAATATTACTCAAGTTCCTGCTATCTAGGTTCCTACTACTATCCAGGTTCCTACTGCCGCTACTATTACCCCCGAGAACACGAAGCCACGTAGAGGCCCCAACAGACCTCCCGGTAATAAGAATAAATCTCGAGCTAGAGGTGCTAATACTTCTACTATAGGGTAGGATAAAATTGCCACTATCCCTCCTATCTATATCCCCGAATAGAAAAATATAATTGGAAATATTATTTTAAACGCCGCTAATACTATAACCGGTAAAGGCTCCCGCCTAAACGGTTATTATAAATTATTCCTTTAATAATTCAAAGTGGTTAACGAGAGTAATAATTTAAGTAAAGGCTTAATATTTATAATATTTATTAGTAGTATTATAAGAATCCTAAGTATAAACAAGAATAAATTTTCGTATAATATAAAAGAAAATTAAGAGTAATATTATAATAAATAGTTAAATATAGTTTGCCTCCTCCGTTATTCGGCCGCCGAAATATAAGTTATTAACCGCAATAGAAATATATTATTACTTAGGGTTAAATTTATTAAGAACGACAACTTTTCGGAAATTTTACTATATATTAATAAATTTATTTTAATATAATTAAAATCGTACAAAGTTTTTTATTTACCTTATACCGCCATTATTATTAATAATCTTTATAATTTAAAATCCGAAGCTATTATAACCCTTTAAGTTACTACTACTCCTACTCCTACTAAATGTAAGCGTAGCCGTCCTCTTAAGGTTAAGAGAGAGTTAAAGCGTTAATTTCTATATATATTCCCAGTTCTTTCTATTAGTATTATAATTCCTATATACGGATAATTATTAGAGAATATATTAGACTATAGTATATTAATTGAAGAATAAACCTATATTTTTAATATTAAGGCTATTTAGGGTAGTAATACCGAGTTTAATAATAGTAAATACGGAAACTAGAAGAGATATTGCATTGGAACTGGAGAAAATAAATACGAATAGTATCCTTACAATACTAATAACTATAAACAATCTCTTTATAATACTAATAATAATAGTGAGAATTTATTAGGCGGTAATATTATAGTAATTAGAAATAACCTTCCTAATTATATTACTCTATTAGGCAGTAATATTCCTAGCTCCTTAAATTTTATCCTTAACTATACTACTCCGCTAAGGGCTTTTACTTTGGGTTCTAATTTTATTATATTTATATTAATAATTACTTTATTTTCTAATAAATTAAAGGAGATCCCCGAGCCTCCTTCCTTTAATGTTATTATACTAGTAATTACTTAATTGCCTAATAAGTTCTGTTTCTTTAAAGAGGAATAGGGCCGGAGGATGTTCGTTATTAATAGTTGGTATAAGTAAAGCCTGCAATTATAAATATATATTAAATTTTAGTACCTTTCGACCTTCCTTCCTCTACCCTCATTGACTAGGGGTATATTATTTAATATATAAGTACTTAATACCTATATTGAGGTTATATTCCTTTTTACACTATTATTTCCGGGTTATTATTTATAATTATTTTTATATATTATCTTTATCTAAAGCCGGAGCTAGAATTCCTTATTTCCTTTTCGTTATACTCTCCTATTATTATATTTATATTAAGGAATATAGATTTTATATTATTATATTAAAATAATCCTGGAGGCATACTTAAGGTAAGTGAATATTAGATTATCGGCTACGGTACCTACACTCCAATTTTTTTATATACCTACCTAGGTTAGAATTTTAGCTTATAATTACTAGAAAGGTGAAACGATAGGAATTATAAAGAACCCCCGCTATTTAAATAATTTAAATAAGTAATTTAATATAGTGCTTTCTCCCTTACTACCTACTTTTATTAATATAAGTATAATATTAATTGAAAATTGTTGTAAAATAATTGTAAGGCTTTTACTATTTAGAATAAAGGTTAATTATTGAACGGATAAATATAATTAAATAATTATTATATTAATAAGAATATTGGCTTGTAATTAGCAATTTAAGCGAGTATATATATTATATTTAGTATTTATAATAAGGTAAACGAATAAACCTTTATAATCAATTTACCTCAAATTATTTCAAATACCTATATTTACCTTATTTCAAAGCTAATATTATTTGCTTTATTTCGATTATAATTCTCGGATACTTATTTTTCTAATTCTAATATACCTTCCTCCTCTTACTCTTCCTCTTTTAATAGCCTTTAACGCCCTTAAATAAATAACCGATAGGGGTAGACTTTTTACGGGAAGGAAGAATAGATACGGTACTAAGTACTAAATATAGTAAAAAATTAAATTCTTAATTAGATTCTGCCCTATTTAATATTATAAGCTATAGTATAGTTAATAAAGTAATTAAAATAAAGTAATTAAATAAATTAACTTTGATTTGATTATTTATATTGCAATTCGATTTATTTTATTTAATTAATTTAAATTGTTACTTGTTATTTATTATTTTCCTTATTAAAAATACTAATTTTTACTACCTTATACTTATAGTATTAATATAGGTAATTAAAGATTAGAATATATAAATAGTAGTTGGCACTTTAATATATATCTAGAAGTTAAGAAACTTATAGACTTTAAAGCCCCTTTCAATTTAAATTATAGGTACATATATTAATATTCGGCGATGATTTTTTTTTTCTTTTTTTTTTTCCCCTAGCAAGGTATGCGGATTAGGGATATACTTATAAGATTAAGAAAATCCAATTAACTAATATTAGTAGGAAATAGAATATAAAGAATTAATCCAATAAAATAATAAACTAATAAATAATAGAAGAAAGGAAGGTAGGGATAATAAAAGAGAGAATAGTAAGAGGGACGTTATTAATAATAATTAATAGTAAGATGATGAATTATTACGACCTTTATTATATTAGATTATTAATTTAATTATGCATTTTAATTTATAAAAACCACCTTTAGTAATCTCTAATTATCTATCCTTATTCGCTTAAAGTGTTGGATAATTATTTGCTCCTTTTAAAGGGGTTCCTATTTATTTATTATCGCCTTAGACGAAAGAATATCGAAAAATCCGATAGCTATCTCTATTCTTTAATAGAGAAAAAACCTTAAGTTATTTAATAAATATAGGACCTTAATAAGTTCCGTCCAATTTAGTACCTCCTATCTCGACTATTTAAAAGGTTTAAGAATTACCTCCTACCCTACTTAGTTAAATAACTAAAAAGCTACAGTTCTTTTCTATTATACTAATTATAATAGTATTATTATTATAGTTTTTTTTACTATTTTAGTATTGCCCGTAGGATATTAATTAATTCTCTAAATTAAGTAAAAGGACTTGGCCTAATATCGGGTTAAAACTATCGCCTTTATTCCTTTAAATTACTTTATTATTTATTTTTAACATTATAAATATTCTAACAATTAATATATTAATAATAAATTTATTACATTTTATAATAATAGAATAAAGATATTTCTTATTACGGCACATAGATTAAGTAAGTAGCTAGTATTACTAATTTGACGAATATAATAAATAATTAACTATAGGGAATAAAAGAGAGGAAGAAATATTATTCGTTAGGGCTAGAAATACTTATAAGGTTAGGTATATAAATTTATAAAAGTAAATAGATTTGCGAAAATTTCCGTACTTCCCTAGAAGTACTTATATAAATTAGTAGTGTGAATATATTATGCTATTTTGATAGAAATTGCTGTATTTGTGTATGTAATATTATTTAACCTATTGAATAACCCTATATTCGATTAGTAATTTAATAAAGTAAGGTCGATATTATTATTATTATTATTACTACTTCCTAATATACAAATACTTTAAACCTTAATTATATTATTTCTATTATTTAATATTAAATTCCAATACTCCTAAATCGATAATTATTAATTTATAATAGTTTATACAATTATAAAAGTTAAATTACTTATAGTAGGATATAAGAAAAAAGAAGTATATTAATTTATTAGTAATATTACTAGGTAGCCTATATATTTAATTTTTTTCGCGAATCTATTTACTTTTACGAATTTATATACTAAATTCATCTAGGCTAGAAACGCCTCTAGGACCCTAAATTATTATTATTAAATTGTTTAATTTATTACTAGGCGGGTATTCGCTGGGATTCAGTAACTTTAATTAATTCCTCTACTTTACATACTTTTATTTTAATTCCGACAATATTTTTATAAATTAATTAGTCGAAGGCTATAAATATAGTACGGACTATAGGAAGGCTGGCGAAATTAAAGGTTAGGCATTATTAATTAGAATATTACTAATAATTATTATTTAATTATTAAGGGTTTCGAATATTTATAAGATATTTATATTAATTAAAGTTAGCCGAGTCGGCTACTACGAGGGTACTACCTATTGTAATTACTAAAAAGTTATTAGTTATTAGGAGAGTAGTATTAGATATTAATTATTAAATTAATATACCGGTAGGTATAAGGGAGAGAAAAAGAGGGCGAATTACTTAATTGTAGTATTCGGTTTAGTAATTACTTAATTCGAGAATTAGGATTGTAATAGAGGTTTTAATTGTGTAGGGACGAGTTTTAATTAATTAATTAATATAATTACAATTAATCTTCTTCTCTACTAAATAGTAAGTATATATTACGTAATAATTTTATATAGTAAATTATTACGAAGTAAGAAGGTACCGTTGGGGGTAAAGTAAAATATACGTTATTATATAAGGGAGGAGAAGGAAGGTGTATGTAGAGGATTGTAATTATATAGGCGAAAGCTTAGACTAGGCTAGTTTATATTAAAAGGTAGGAGACGGCCGAGGAGAGATGGACGGTAGTTTTAATTTATATAGAAGTACTACTATAGTTCCTCCTCTATATCGATTGGGAATTTATATAGTTTGTAGAATAGAAGTTCAACCGAATCCGCTTTTATAATATTAAGAGTAGTAAAGTATATATTATAATTAGGTACTATTTTAAATAAGTATTAAAGTATAAAATAAAGATTAGTAAAGTTTGAATAATAGTTAAAAATAATAAATAACGAAAGATATTCCTTATAATTATACTATTTTAAAATATAAAAATAATTCCTCTACTTTTATATCCGCTAATTTAATATTTAAAAGTCTTTTGAACTTCTTTTTCTAAAACTACTTTCCCTCTTATATAAATTCCGTAAATTCTTTACTTATCTCTCTCAAAATTAATAATTTATCCTTTCTATACCCATCTTTAAAATATTAATATATATTGTTAGGTTCGACTTTATTCTATTTCCTATACGAAATATTCCTTCCGTAAATTCTAAAACGAGGTAAGAAATATATTAATCCTATATTATTATTTATATACTACTTTATCTTTCGACTATATAATATATAATTACTAATTTTCTTACGCTCTATTTTGTTGGTTGAAATAAATTTTAAAGTTTTAGTATATGCCCGATCTCGACTGTCGTATAGTATATTCAATAGTTTAATATATACGAGTAATTAAAGGATTGAGGAAAAGGCTGTCTAATTTATTACCTTTTATTATAGTATATTTAAATAACGAATATTAGTAGGAAAGTTGTTTCCTACCGGTTATTTAAAATTTTTTAGAATTGGTACCCTTTAATAAACCCTAAAATATTAGATAATTATACAAAAAGCTTAAATCCCGTTACTTATAATAAGGGCTATAAATTCCTTATTTATTTCAAATTTCTTAATAACTTGAATATTATAGGTAGAAGCTTTACCGGCATTTAGAATATAATTAACCGAATTCCTACTAGCATTTTAACTACTATTAACCGAATTTTTACTAATATTTGGAAGGTCATAGGTAGAATCTTTACTAATAATTAAAAGGTTTTTAACTAAAATTTTACTAATATTTTAATTATTATAAGTAGAATCTTTGCTAATATTTGGAATATAATTGGCCAAATCCCCATTGGCGTTTTAATTATTATTAACCGAATTATTATTAGTATTTAGAACGTAGCTTATTTAAATATTTTTATAATTAAAAGGAGTAATACTAGTAGTATTATCGTTATTTTAATTACTAATCTATTTATTGCTATCCCCTCTATTCCCCCCCTTATAATAGCTATTGTTTTATTATTAATTTTGCCTTTTTTCCTCTTATTAAAATTAAAATAATTTATTTTCCTCGTTAATTTTAGAGGGTCCATCCTCCTTATTACCCCCTTTATAAGGCCTTCTATACCCCCCCTTATTTTATTATTAAAGAATTATTTATTTTTTATTATCCTTTTTACTTTATAGTAAAATAGTCGGGGTATTTTAAAAGTAATATAATTTTAGCCTTTTATAATATAGTAGAAGGGCGGTATTTAATTTTTATTTCTCTTTAGGGGGGAGTTTGGAAATCTTTTTAAGGTTACTATAGGATAGACTATACAACCCGTCTTTTAAATAAATAATCCACCTAAGTAGAATTACCTCTTTACTAAGTAGGGTATAATTAATAATTATTATAAGAGATAGAGTATAATTGAGAATTGTATAATATTATTATAATTATATAATAATTAAGTCGCCGGGGTTAGTATAAAGGATATTAAATTTAATTCCTTTTTCTCGAAGTTTCTTCGGGTTTATTAGGATATCTAAATATCGTATAGATTAATTGTATTTATAGAGTGGCTATTTAGTTGCAAATATCCTTTCGAATTTAATAGTATTATTCGGATTGATTATTATTTAGAATTTCTATTTATAAATATTTAAATTATAGGAATGTAATTATATATCCTTATAATAGAAAGTAGTTCCGGAGTTTTTTTCGCCTATATATATATATAAGGTATTAATTCTAAAGAGTTTACTGAATATTAATAATAGGCTGGATAGGAAAAGTAATATAAGTAGTATTCTAAAAGTTTTAAATAAATTAACGAAGTAGCTTTAGATTCCTAGCGGCGGACTTACTATTGTATTATTCTAGGACTTCTCAGCTTTATTATATATAAGTAGATCGAATTCGAAATTGAAATCGATAAGAATTATTTTATTCAAGGAAGTAACGTATAGCTATAATATCCTATTATTGTACTATTAGTATTATATAGCATATTACTTATAATTTATAAATAATTGAATTCGTTTAGGGATTTCTTTTTAATCGATACCTAAGTTTACGACGTATATACGAATTTTCCTATAGAAATAGGGGTTTCTCTCGAATTCGCCAAATTTAATAATAAGATTATATCCGAAATCGTTTTTAATTAATAGTTTAAGGGTACTATCTTTAAGATTTAGAATATAAGGATTAATAATATTGGTTGAGTATAGTATTAGTAGGGATATTGAAGATATAGTTATTAGTTTACTAAATTTAGTATTAATACGATTTAGGGCTTTAAGAACCTATTAAATAGTATTAGAAATACCGTCGGTCCGAGGAGGAAAAAAGGGAGTAGATTCTAAATTAATTTAAGTAAAATTGTAAAAATATTAAATTTAACCTTTAATAGATTCGATTTCGCTTTAAAACACTTCTATTATAAATTAACTCGAATTAAGGGCGATAATAATATATAATAGGAGGAAATATATATTATATTAGTAGGATATATATAATATATTTGTAAAATAAAATAATTAGTATATAAAGAGGTTTGGCGAGGTTAGAAGGTTAGAAACGGGTATAAATATAAATATAAGTTTAGGATTAAATTGTAAAGGGGACGGGAAGATTTGAAAAATTAAGAGGAAATAAAGAACTTTATATAGGCTATAGTAGAACGATAGTTGGTCTAATAAAGGGGTTATAGCCCGCTACCTAATTGTACGTAATACCCGTACTTTAGCCCTACCTTTTTAAACCTCGCTAAATTCGTACCCTTTTAAATATATATAGTATATTAGGGGGGGTTCTAAATATTAAATTTTCTTCCCCCCCCTCCCCCCCTCTAATATTTATTATATAGGACTTTTAGAAATAGAATAGTTAGAAGGATTTAATTTATAGGGGTAAAGGAGGTACGGGAAAGAGTATATAATTTATTAGTATACTAAAATACTTACCCTATACTATTTATTTATTTTTTAAATAGTAAAAAGAAATAATATAGGAATCTTATTAAAAATGAAGATATTATTTAGATATTGTATAATTTATAAGGAAGTAATAATATTAAAAAATATAAAAAGAATACTATTAAAAGGAAGGAAGGCTTCTAGCTAGCCGTTTATATAGAAAGGATATATTATAAGAGAGTTAGGGTATAAGCTATAGGGTAACCCGGGTATAGTAGTCTAAGAGCCTAAATTGGGTATAATAAGAAAGCCTCTATAGTAGCCTAATTAATTTAGGTTATTATAATTAGTAAAGGCTATAATATAATATAGAAGAATATAGAAACTCCTAAATTTCCCTATTAAATACCGGCTTATATAAGAAAAGAAAATATTATACTTCGATAGGCCTAATTGTCTAGGTCTTATCTAATAAATTTTAAACCTCCTTTAATAATCTCTAATTCTCTAATAACGAATTTATCCGTCCGGGATATTCCGGGGCGTATTGGAATATATTAGTATAGTACTAGTAAAAGTAGTCGAAGTCTAGGGATTTCTAACGAATTCCGGGAAGTCGGATAGCGGTTAGGGATAGTTAATTAATTAATTAATAGGTAGACTAGGGGGGTTGAAACTTATAAAGAAGAAAGTATTAAGAAGGAGGTTAGTATTTAAAAAGGTAGTTAATATAAGAGAGAGAGAGAGAAAGAGAGAGAGAGAGGGGGGGGGGGGGGGGGGGAGGTATTTAAAGGTACTATAACCGTAGAGAAAGCCGGTTTTATAAATAAATAGAAAAAGAAAAAGAAAAAAAGGGGTGTAAATAGGAGTTCTCTAATTTATTAGTACAAATTATAAAGAATTAATAGGGAAGTTAATATAATTATTACGAGCTAGTACGAACTTTAGAGAATTAGTAAAGGAATAATAACTATATTTTTAAAATTATATAAAATTAATAAAGGAGTTAATAAAGGGGGTAATAATTATATTAATTAGTAATAATAGTTTATTATTAAGAATTGTTTAATTTATAGTAATAATTGCCTATATATAAAAAAGGAAGTAATATTATTACTAAATAGATAAATAAAGAAGAAGGGAGAGGGAGGGAAGGAGAATAATATTTATACTATAAAAACTATAGTAATAAATTTATTAATTATATTTCTAAATATACCGAAATTTATTTAAATTATTTTACTATTGTACTAATTAATATTTTTTTTATTTTAAAAGATTTCGAGGGACTAATCTCTAAATAGTAATAATTATAATTATAAAGGTAGGTAAAAAGGAGGTTTCGTAAAGTAAAATTCTAGCAGTAAGTATAATAGCCGTATAGGGTTAAGAGCTTTTTATTACTATAGTAATTATTAGGGGTATAGAATTAATTACCTTCGTTATACTTAATTACTATAGTTACTAAGCTACTACCTAGGGAAAGGGAAATAAGTAGCTCTATTAAAAAATTACTAAATTCCTACGGGATAGGAGATTTATTTCTATACTATAAGACCGGCCGAGTTTTAATTAATATAAATAGGCTATAAGAATCGGAACCTAGGCCTAGGGGTGTAGGAAGTAGGCGCTTTTATAATTATAATCGCGGAGGAAAAGAAGCGGCGGGAGAGTCGAATATTAGAAGCGGTTCTATAGGGGTTTTAAAGGTATTTTAATTAACTAGAGCAGTTTAATAAGCTAGGGTATTATTAATTATAATAATAAAAAACTATAAATTAGAACGCTTTAAACTAGGAGTAGCTAATTTAAATTCTTAAATACTAGGCTTCTAAATAGCGGGCTCTAAAGTACTAAGCTTGTACGTATTCGAATAAATATAGTTAAAGAGGGTATTTCTTAATTAAAATACTACCCTACATTCGTAATACGTATATTCAATAGTAGGTTGGGGAGACGGCGGCTCAAATACTAACTTAATACTATTATTAATTTTATCTTTCTTAATATAGGGATCTAAAATTCTTAAATATTCTACAAGTAGCGCGAAACTATTATTTAATAGTACGGATTACCTTCTTTGGAATAATAATATAGCTTTTACTAGTATTAATAGAATTTAGCGCTAAAAAGTAAATAGTTTGGACTATAGAAATCGAGAGGGTGGGAGTTGGGGGCCGGTAGAATAAAGCGCCGGGTTTGCGAAAGAGAAGAATATTATTAGGGAGCTCTCTATTATCGCGAAGCTAATTGAAATTTTAGGATTTATTATAATACTCGTATCTTTATTACTATTTTAAAAAGACGAAGGTAAATTAAGAGTTAAAATAAGGGGAGAATTTAATTTATAATCGGTTAGGGAGAGGCGTATTTAAATAATTCACTTTAGTAGGGTAAGATTTATAATATTATTTTGTAATAATAGAGTAGGTAGATTAATAATTAGTAATAATAACTAATAGCTATTATTGTAAGTAGTAATGTTAATTAATATATTGATTGCTTTTACTAATTAGAGGTATTTTACGACGAATTAAGTAGATGAAGTCGTTATTATTACTAGTGGTGAAGTAAGTAAATAATACCCCGCGTTACGTTTAGTTATTGAATTGGTCGATAAAGATCGTTCGAAATAATATAGTATAGCTTAAATCGAGCGGTTACTATAATCTTTAATTGTAATTACTATTTAATAGGGCGTTAGGTATACGAATTAACTTCTTATATATACTTCCGGGCATAAGTTATAAACCCGATATATTAAATTTATAGCCCGTGTATTATTTTATAGTTGTAAATTACTTTCTATATTTAGAGGTACTTAGTTATAAAAAGTATTTATCTTTAGAATATTAAAAAAGCTTCTAAATACGGGCTATAAGTCTAATATATCGGGTTTATAGCCTATATATTACTTTATAGTCGTAGATTATTAAATTACCGGGTACTTTTCCTAGTAATGCCTTTAGGATCCGCTAATAATATTGAATTTAATTAAAGATATACCTCTAAGTACTTCTTTCCTTACGTTCCGCCTTAAGGTTGCCCTTATATAGGATTAGCTTACGGGCTTTAAAGTATCTTTTAGAAGTACTTAAGCGTATTACCGTCTCGCTCTTACTCGTATAATATATTAAACCTAAGATATAGGATTAGATTAAAAAGACGGCCGTCGAAACTATTACTTCCAATTAGGTAGTGTAAAGCCTTTTTAAAATATTATATTATTAACAATATTGTAAAGTAGCGGAATAGAGTTATTATTAACCCCGACGATAAGGGCCTCTAATTCTAATTAATTAGCCGTTAATACAATATATTAACGCTTCGTACGAGCTTTTGTAGTACAACTTTTATTAGGAAGGAATATATAATAATATAAGGCTTTTTTATAAAAGCTGCCTCCCCTCTATAAAGATTAAATTATTTAAATGTAGCTCTGCCGGCTATTAGTCTTTTAGAATCCGAGAACCGAATTAGTATGAATTATTGCAATTATTATTATTATTTTCTATATTGAGGAGTACTTTAGTTATATTATTTTTAGAAAGGTATTATAGTTAGTAGGGGAGGATGTGGAAAAAGAGAAGATAATTAAATATAATATTAAAAATAATATTGTAATAGAAAGTCTATTAATACTATTTCGGTTTTTATTAATTTAAGTATTAGAAGTTATATTTATTAAATTAGATACTATCTATTATATTATTAGACGTTCTTCTATTAAAAAATAACCTACCGCCTTATACGAACGGGAATTTAATTTAAGGCAAAAATAAATTTAGAATTAAAATTAAATACCTAATTATTTTATATAGCCTATATTTACTTATTAATACTCCGCACTACCTTTTTTACCTTCTTTGTCTTCTATTTTTCTAATATTATAATAATTTATAATAATTTATAACCCTTAACTTTAATTATATAATTAAAAAGCTATAATAGTAAAATCATTTTTATATAAATATCTCTTCTCCTCTCTTTCTTACCTCTATATATAGGTATATTTTATAAGACCTACCTTCTTTTACTTACTTCAACCTTATTTTTATTACCCTTATTCTATAAGAATTCCCCTTTTATATTTACCTCAATATTAAAATATTTAATAATAAAAATAATATTACTATACTTACTCTTAAATATATATTATTCGTATTATAGCTATTTATTTGCGGAAATTATTAAAAAGTACCCTAATTTTACTATAGAAGAATTCGAAAAAGAGTTCAAAATTAAAGTTATTAAATTCTACGGTTTTAAATACTGCTACCAACCGTTTTCCCTACGAAGGATCTACTCTTAAAGATTATATAAATTATTTCTAGTTTTTTAGAATTCGAGAAGCGAATTAGTACGAAAGTAATTAAAGAGATTCGAAGATTATTAAAAAATCCTTAAATATTAGAAGAGCTACCTTATATTAGATAGGAAATAATTATTAGTATTCGAGGATATCGAATATTTATTTTTACTTTAGACGAGAAGGATTAAAATATAGGATTAAAAAGTTAAATTTCCTATTAGAGACAATTTGCCCTTGCGACGAAATTTCTATTTATTTTAAGGGCCTCCTTCTTTAAGAGGGCGCTATAAATACTCTATTACTCCCCTCCCTATATTTAGAGTAGGTAACTATCTAGCGGAGTTAAATCTCTTTTATAATTTAAAATTGTTAGGATATAGGAGTTATACTTCTAATTGGGAGAGTAAAATAACGTTGTATACGGCCGGTAATATATTTATAGGAGTTGGTAGTATTTAATAAGGAATAACGGATACTAGAATTTATTTGAATTTTATATCTACAATTGGGAATATGCGGTGGCGATTTTTAATGCTAATTTCTAGGGTTTAGATACTATTATTTACGATATTGATATATATAACTTTATTATTAATAAAGAAATTTGATATTACGTCGATATTCTATACCTATCGCCTCCTTATTAAATATAGTCTCCGGCCTATATACGACCCGGCTAGAATAATAAGAAGAATTTTGCAATTCTTTTCCCTTATACCTACTTAATTGAAAAGATCCGGCCTCGCCTCTTTACTATCGAATAAACGTTTAGTATCCGGCCGATTTTTGTAAATTTATTATATAGGTAGGTAGGTAAATATTATACTTTATCGAATATTAAAATAAACTAAATAATATAATTTATTAGGCACGCACCGAAGAGGTTCTAGAGTACGGTTAGTAGGTATATTCCTATATTAATAATTAGTAGCTTAAGTAAAGTAAAAGACGGTTATCGATTTAGATAAGGATATTTCCAACCTATTTAAATTTAGACCAAGATCAAAATAATAGATCCGAAATTGTAATTATATATATGGATTTAGGCTTATTATTATTGTACTTATTATTTGTTAAGATATTTTGTTTTAGTTGTAGGTAAATATAGTAATATTGCCTTATAATTTAGGGATCTATTCTACTACTAATTTTATAGTTTTTATATACGGTTTTATTTGGTTATAATTAGAATTTATTAGCGCTTAAATTTTGTTAATCGTTTTGCCCTTCGTTTTTAAAATACGTTGAAATCTCCCTACGCTCTAAGATTTATAGATATAATATATTTAATTAAAATAGAATTTATCCGAGGATGGTTATCCGATACTTTAGAAGAGGTTATAATATAATTTAATTCCCTAACGGTTTATGCGCTAGTAAACTAATTTCTACTTTAATACCTTTTAAAGCGTCTATTATTTTTTTCGAACGTAGTAGAATAAATTTATTTTTGAATTTAAATCACTTTTATATTTTTATTCTTCTATCTTCGTTTTTAATATCGAAAGCCGGACTGGCTTAGTCTCAATCGAACCTATAGGGCTATACGGTTATAATATATATCCGGGCCTTAATACCCTCCCCTACTTACTAATCCGGATATTATACTATTTATCCCTATAGGTCCGAAATGATTGCGCTATAGAGTAGCGGGGAAGTGGATAGGGGCTAATTAAAATTGAATATTTAAGGCCGGCTATCGTTTACTCCTTGGTATGCTAATAGGCTTACTACGGATCGATATACGTTATTTACTCGTTTAATTATAAAATATAGGATAGTAATAATCCTAGTACCTATTTAATAAGAATGAACAGCCTATAGTAACCCTATTAGTAGGATTCTATTTATTTAGTAATGTAATAATTAACGCTAAGGACAATAAATTAAATTAAGAAAGTGCCTCCTATCTCCACCGGTAAACCTTAGTATATAGGTTAACCTAATACAATAAATTCGGGTCTTTACTAACTTTCTATTAATACTCCTCCTTATTAGTACGCCGGCTTCTCTTTCCTAATTAAGTATAATTAGTAAATACTAGTAATTATTATTATAGAATACGTAGTTATATATTCTAATAATAAACGTTTAGGCATTTAACGGAATAATTTATTAATTCGCAATATATCGGTATTATAACGGATTTCTCCTATTATTATATATTATATTATCTCTTTACTACGCCGCCTTTACCTCTTATTATAAGGATTTACAATACTATTAGTACCCTCTTCCCTAATAAGACGCCTGATTCTATACGGTTAATTAAATTTACTCTATCCTTAATAACTTAGGGTCCTGCCCTTAATAATTCGTATATTCTAACTATCTATTATCCTTAATATTACTACTAAAATACTATACCCCCTCCAATCTTCTATCCGGCTATTTTACCTTAATTGCTTTAAATACTACTATATTTTATTATATTATTTTAAAATAATACCTCTAAATATATTCTACGACTATTATTTACTTATAGCCTGCCATCCTTCGTAGTCGGTCAAATATAAATAATAGGGTTTAGGATATATTTTAATCGAGCCTTAATTAATAATATAATTACTAATCTTAGTTCGTTTTGTAAATAAATTTAAAAATATACTTCTAAATACGCTTTATAATTACTATTTACTTATAGCCTACTATCCTTCGCGGTTAGTTAAATATAGATAATAGGGTTTAGGATATATTTCAATTAAGCTTTAATTAATAATGTAATTACTAATTTTAATTCGTTTCGTAAATAGGTTTACTAAAAATAGATTATACGAAGTTAAGTATTAAAAATCGTTAGAGCTTGAGGATAATCTATTATAATATTGTTTATTACTAGTCCTTCTACTTAGAGTAGGGGTAAGAAAAGAAAATTACTTAAAGTATAATATCTTCCCCTATCGATATTGGATATAATTAATATATAATACTTTTAAATCCCTACTATACCTATACTTATATAAGATAATAAATCTATATTGCTACTACTATTTAAAAAACTTAGTACGAAAGGTAAATAAAGGGCAGAAGGGTATTTGTATATTGGATATTTAATAAAGTCTATACAATTGCCGCTATTTAAAAAGCTTAGTATAAAAGGGAAATAAAGAGTTAAAGGGTATTCGAATATTGAATACTTAGCGAAATTTACCGCCGAATACCCGATGGAAGTGGGTAGCGATCTTGAAAGGGGTGGGGAAGTACGTATAGTCCTATTTATATAATAATTTAAATTAATGTATTTAAATATACTAGACGGATTTAATATTGCGTAGTCAACCGCTGGATGTACTCCCCTTTATATTATAGTATACAATTAAAGAGAGCGATATTATCGGAGTTACTTTTTAAATTAATTATATATACAAATTCGTTAAATTTAACCGCCCGCTTAGTATAAGCCCCGTTTAGAATAAAATTAAAAGTCCCTTCCAATTTACTATTATAGAATCGACTAAACCGGACTACTAATTAACCGTCCTCGCCGCTACCAATACTATATATTACTACCCTCCCCAACTTTACTTTACTATATACGCCTTTAATTTATTTATACTTAATACCGATGTAATAACGGAAAATATTATACTAAGGATCCTAATAATATTAAGATAGCATTGGCTTGCGCAAGTTACTACCTACTAATTAATACGCAATCCCGATCCCTATATACGAATTAAAAATTTCTATATATAATTAAGATCGTTATTTTGGGTTATGTAGTTGGAGGTTGATTTCGAAAAGTAAATAGATTAGTAAAATGCTTTTAACGATTTCGAACGCCTATTATAATAGCTTAATAATTCGAAAGAATATCCAATAATTACTTCACCCTAAAGTGTATATAATTTTTAGTTTCGAATAAATTACTTATTTTATATCCCTCTATTCTAGTAATAGGACCGGGTTCTAATAAATAAGAAGGTTAATAGTTTAATTATTATTAAAAAAGCGGGCAAACCTAATTCTAAGAGTCTAGAGTTATTGAATTATTTTCCAGTAGTACGTCTACCTCAATTAGATATAACTATAGGGAAAAGGATCTATAAATTAATATATTTATTAAAAATTTAAGAAAGAAGCTAATTATATAAATAATCGCCTAGTACTTACGCTTACAAAGGCCCCTACCCTAAAAGTATTCGCTCGGGATATATAATATAGGTTCGAAATTATTAGTTCTTAGGTTTAGGGTTCGTATAAGGCGTTACAATTGGGTATAGAACGTATTAAAGATAAATCCGCCTCTATAGATCAATTTAAATGCAAACTCTACGAACGGATTATTAAAGTCGAAGACGAATTGTAAAAGATATCGGGTAATTTAATTAATATATTGGATAATATAGAGAATAAATTCGTCCGGACAATACGGTCTGAAATTTAGCGTATATCTTTTACCTAATAAATACTAATATTTTTATATAAGTAGTAGCCGATTTAAAATAGCTATTAAAATATACGTATATATAATTATTTCATTACTGTAATAGTCCGCGTAAATAACGCCTTCGATTAGGACCGAAAATTTAAAATAACTTTAGAATAATTCAAATACTAATACAATATTAAAATCTACTTCAAAGTACAGGAGGATCCTATTTAAATCTCCGCTACTTCTCTTAAAAACGCCTAAGCGGCTATACATATTATTTTAAAGAGTTTAATACTCTGCGAAGGGTATATAATAGTCTAGCGAAATTCAATATTTATTATTCCGCCTAATAGTAATAAGAATAGAACCGGCTACTTACAATTAGTATAATTAAGCTTTATAAGGAGTAATAATACTAATCTTACCCTTAAGGGCGATATTGCTATAATCGGCCTTAAAACGGTGATAAAATTATATAACAACCTTAAATTCTTCTTCATTAATTAGTAATTAATTCTTTAGTCCTTACTCTTATAAACTGCCGATATTAAAGAAATAGTACGGACTAAGCAAGGTACTACGATACTAGGACTAGAGGCGCGATTTAGCTATATTATTACTATTTTATAGGATACCTTTATAAAAGGCAGCTCTAGGGAAGGAGTTAATTTTAAAATATATACGATATTAGGTATCGAGGAAATATACGTCCTTCTCGTAATTTTTTAATATATAATATTAGAAGGGTAAATAATAATAGTTAAAAATAATAAAAGGGGTATTAAGAAGAATCGATATAATATATTAGATATTGTAAATAGCGTTTGCAAAGTGAGATAATATATAGGTAGGCTAATAAAAGGTATATAAATATTAATATAAAGTTTCGAACTATTAAATCAAATTCAAACAGTAGGTAAATAAGAAGATTATAAGCCCAGCCCTCTAAATATATATCCTATTTACTAAATTCGAAATACTACCTAGAAATATACAACGTTTCGACCTATTGCTACCAACCTCTCCGACTACTATATATTACATTATATAGAGGGAATTAAAATATAAACTTAGAAAATAAAGAAAAAGATATAGATAACCCCTTCCGGTATAGTTTTTCTAACCTTCTTAATATATTAACCCTTTAAATAAACATCCAATTTACTAAATTCGAAATACTATACAGCGTAGCTTTCCCAACCTTCTTAAAATACGCCCGGCTAAAAGGATAAAGAATAACCCGCCGCCGCCACCGCTACTAACACCCCCGAAAAAAATTAATAAAGAGAAGATATATAAAATCTTAAGCAGTACGTTCTTTTTAATAAGCGTTACAAACTCCGGTTATAAATATTGTAACCGCTATATTAGTATAGGACGGTAAAGATATAATTCCCTTATTTATATTCCCTTTTAAATTCGTAAAAAGATTCTAAGATACTTACTTATATCCGACAAACCTGTATATATAAAGCGCCTCTAAACTAAATAAGTCTATTTCTATACGCTATAGTACCTACGGACGAGGATACGGGGTTTACGGCGAAGATAAATCCAAAGAGAAATATACTAATAAAACGATTATTTTATAAATATTCTATTAAATATTAATAGAGGGTAATTTACCTTCTTATTCTATTTATAATATTAGTTCGTTTATTTATTACGAGACCCTTTTAATAATAAGGTGGATTTTGCTTCTTTACTTAAGGAAGTATAAAAGAAATCCCCAAAGAAAATCGAAGGTCGTAATAAATAAAAGCGTAAAGTAGACAACTAAGCCGGTACTAGGAGCTGCGGTTTATACTAAATTAATATTGTAAAATATAGATACTTATAGCGATATTTGAATATAGAACTCGGGCCGAACAGATCCGGCAAATAATATAGGGAGCTTATAACTATAGCGTACTACCCGGATTATAGAAAAGAATCTCTAGGATAGTCCAGTAATTGTAAAATTCTTTAATATACTATATAATTTTATATTGAAACTAATCTATAGATTAGTTCTATCCTGAAATATCAATACCTCTATTTACTTAAGTATAGTCTCGTTAGGAAAAATAACCTTAACTATAATCCTCTTATCGAATTAATTTCTATTAGAATTATTTTACTTAAGGGATTCTTTTTATAATTATCTTTAGAGAAATTGAATTTACTTAAGTAAAATATTTAAGCCTTAAAGAGGAGTTTAAGGATATCCTAGAAATAGTTTTACTATTTTAAATTAATCTACGGGCATAGATTAGTTCTATATTAAAACTATTTTGAAGTAGGTATATTTTATAATTATAAGAATATCCCTAGGATTATTTTCTTAAACCTAGGTAGCACGCTATAGAAAATAGGCACTCGATATTTTAATTAGCTCCAATAGAAGGGGTAAATATTTACTTACTAATTAAGTACTTATATTATACCCTAGGCTTTAGGGGGTACGAGTTTAGCGAAGTCTAAAAAAGTAGGGGTAGGGGACGAGTAGTAGATAGAAAGACCCTAAGAATCTTCTTCTAGGGATAGGGCTATAAAGCGTTACTATATAATACTAGTTAGTATATAGTAGCTAATAAGGGTTTTTTTTTCAGCTCGCGACTATAGTAAGGTCCGTTAAATCCGATTAACCGCCTTCGTAAGGGGAAGTCCAATATCCTGAACACCACACATTCTACTAACAATATAACTAAATACGGTATATACGGCCATAGCAATATATAATAATATTACTTATTCGACCAATATAGCGGCTGCCCAGAAGGGACCGCTATATAATAATAGTAATAAACTCTCTAGTTCTAGAGAGGAAATTAGCAACGACGAATACCCCTAACCGCCGGGTCGCAACAACACTATCTATCCTATATCCTTCACTACCTCTTTTATTAAGGAGGAAGAGTTATTAGGGCCTCCTATTACTAATATTACATCTTCGAATCCTATATTTAATAGTACTAATAAAATATCGATTGCTATATTAATTTTAATCGAAGGGACGGGTCGGGGTAAACGGGTAGTATCCCTACTAAATAGCCAACCTATTGCTAAGAAGAAGAGGGTTATTATTTCGAATTAATATAATAAGATACTCGCCGATATAAAGCGTAGGGCGTACGCGCCAAGCTATGTAGAACCGTCTAATATCTAAGAGAATTAAAGAAGATTAATACTTGTTAATAATAATAATTAGTATTTTAAAATCTTTAACGATAGTGAGGAGTATATTAAGGAGGATGATAAAAACGATAACGAATTTACTCTACCTATTGCAACAATATAAATAACCCTAACGGTACAGCGTTGTATAGTAACCGACCCCGATTTAATTCCCGGCGTTACCTCTATTCCTTTAAATAGTACCCCTTTAATTCCGTTATCTAATAAATAAGAAATAAGAATCCTAACCGATATTTTTAAGTAGTCTATAATCGCCGCCGCTACATCGCTAGCGAGAGTCCCTAGCGCGGGCGATTTATCGACGGTTATTACAAACTTCCAAAAGATATTCAAAGAACGGCTGGAAAAGGGTAATATAATAAAGTATATTAAGAAGTTAGTAAAGGAGCTATTGGTTGTTAGTATATAGATGAGTCTCGGCGAGGAAATTAAAAATATATATATAGAGGAGTGGATTGGTAATTCGGAAATATATAAATTATAGAGGCCGTAATATATATTAACTTCTTTATATATTAATTATATATACTCCCTTTATTAATCTTAGGTTACGCGCATATAGAGACCCTGCTAAAAGAACGTACATTTTCTATTTTTATATATAAACGTTTTACTAGACCCTTCCTATATTAACTATCTTTACTCTTATTAAAGTAAAAGGACCTTATTTTTATCGGAGTAAAGAATTCTCATCGGAATAAAGAGACCTCACTACCTCTAATCCCACTAGAATAAAGAAGGGATATTATTATTAAAACGATAGGAATAAGGTAATAATTAAAATAATTCCTATTTACGCTTCTAATATCGGGATTCGACTCTAATCGAAAAAAAGAGGACTTAATATAAACCTAATACTTACCTTCAGCTATTAACCCCTGCGCATAGGACGCCGGGTAGAATATAACAGCGCGATAGGGGCTAGGGTTATAATAGTATATAAGGCCGGCCCTAAAGGATCTATAATTAGAATAAGTAGGTAAGGCGGTACTATCTCTACCGTACACTATATTATTAATATAAACGTTTTTATACTTACCATTCAGAATAGTATATATATAGTAGCGACCGAAAATAGCCTTATATACTCTCTACAATAAGGTCGGGGCTATACTAATCTAAATACTCCCAACTTTATAGTAAGGGTATACCTTCTATTATTTCCGCTATAGTACGTACGGAGGCGCCTCTCCCGATTAGGTATTAAGCGTACAATTTATTAGGATATTTCAGGCGGGATAAAAACAGGGTACGGCAATTAGAAATTAATATTTAATATTACAAATATAAATATAATACATTCTATAAAAAAACTTTCAAAGCGAAATAAGAACAAGCCTACCTTATTTATAAACGTAGGGGTACCGAGCTTCTTCGGTTTTAAAGGCCTTTACTCAATTCAACTAAAGTAATAATTATATTTATTATAATAATTACTCCGTAAGTAATTCTAATAATCAATATTACCCTAGAGTATTTTAAATAGGGTTTTGCAGAAATATATTACATTAACAATAGTATATATATTAGAATAGCTAATAACTAAGTCGGCTCGTTATTTCTCGTCCCGCTTCGTCCACTACTCGGCTAGAAATTCCGGAACAGGAATATACCATAGAAATAAATAGAGTCTTTTACAAACCGCATATTTATAATCCAATTTAATAATTAGGATTATATTACTTCGAATAGGGTTTCAGTTATAAAGGACGAATCGGATTTATATATACGTAAGGGGTCGGTAGGTTGCATCGTTAGTATAGACGGTTTAATAAATTCGAACCTAAATAGATTAAAGTACTAAATAATAATTTAGGGCGTAAAGAAGGGAAGTAGGCGATACTATATCTACTACTACAGATAGCGCGGCCAAAACGTTACTATTAATATAAAATATCTTTAAATACTTAAATTTAATTTAACCGTATTATATAATATATATTACATCGGGGATATCCATTCCTATTCCTAACGCTACTATAGATATAATAATACAATATTAGGACTCGGGGGTAATAAATTAATAATAGAGGCAATTTTAATTAATAGGGCGGATATATAAATAGTATATTTAAATAGTTAAATACGTATTAAATCGATTACGGAGATTGTATTTAATTAGGTAAGGAGCGGATAAAATATTTCTTAACTTTACCAATTAAATTTTTATTATCAATATAGATAATTATTTTTAGAATAATACCTACTATTAAATATAGGGTTGAGGATGAATTTAAAACGTTTAAAGTTTTGTATTTTAAACTTAGGGATAGAATTAAAAATTATATTAATATTAAACCAGTCAATAGAAATACGAATAATTTAAAACGAATTTATTAATTATCCGAGTGGATAGAAGCCGGCGTATTCTTGTATATATAAGTATATTTCCGATTCTTTAATTAGTAATATAGCTATTAGTATATCCGAACTATAGGATTAAAAGCGGTAGAATCCGACGGAGTTAGTAAAGGAGAAATGGGCACGGAAGTCGCGCTACTAGTAAATAGTATAAAGTTCGTTAATAGCAACGAACACTATCCGGGCAACGAATTCTAAAGCGCGAAGGAGTTTAAGAAATCGGTAATAGAGGGCTTATTCGGGTCCGAGGAGAATATATATAAAATATTCCAAATATATATAATCTTACAATATATTATTCTAAATAGAGGTATATTAATTACCTATTAAAAAAGATAGGGTAGGTTTATATACTTTATAGAGGTCTTAATTAATTAATAGGGGTTTAGCGCTAAGATATATTACAATAACATCCCTCTATTCTTAACTAAAACGACTAAAAAGTACAATTTATAATATAGTTTACGTAGAAAGAATAACCAATATTACCTAAAGTACAATACTTTTACTAAAACCGGTTATAATAATTAGAATTATATTACCGTACTAGTAAATAATACAACAAACACACTCGACCTATTTAGGGTAAGGCTAACGTAGGGCTTGACTAGACGCCAATTAAGCGATTAAATTGAATAATAGTCGAATAATAGTATATATAATTTGAGTTTAAAGTTCTTTATATTCGTTTGAGTGCGTATGTTTGATAATTGTAGCGATATACTACTGTATGGTTATATTTAGTATAGGTAAAGCAGTGAGGTCGGAACTGGTTTTAAAATATTAGATGAAAGTGAAAATTTCGTTAAAGGTATTATTTGGTTAAGTTATTGTTTTTATTAAGTTTTAGATAATTTGGATTAAATTTAGTAGAATTACGATACTTATTTTTTAATTAATAATTATTATAACCGACGGAAAGTAACCCCCTAGTAGATAATTAATAATTAATATAAATAATAATAGAAAAGGAATAGAATATTTATAGAAGTTCGTACTTATACTATATTTAATAAATAAATTATTTCTAAATATAATTTATTATTCTTAAAATATTTATAAATATTTATAAATTTTTTCGTCTCTATTAAGGCCGATCTATATATTTACAATTATAGCCGACGAAGTTTTTACGCAAAACTATTAAAATAGACCTCCTCTTACAAAACTTCGAGGAGGCGAGACCCATATAATTATAGGGCGGGTCCATTGAAGCTTCTCGTTAAAGGTTATATAATAGGTACTTAAAGACTAATACTATATATTTACAGGACGAATTATATAAATATTTAGCGTATAAAAGACCTATATAATATATAATCCGGAACAGTACTTAATATATATTTAGGGAATATATATATATAAGGAAGTATATATTAAAATTTCTAAACCGCTTTAGTAGAGGGATCTGCGGGGACGTTAAGGAGATAGAGGTAGTATAAAGGTAGTTATTAGGCCCTAAAAGATCCTAGAAAAAGGGTACTAATGAATATATAAATATATATTAATTTAAAGTATACAAATAAATATATATACGAGTAGGGGTAATTATTATACTAATATAAAAAGATATATTTATATAGAAGGTACCACTTTTTTTTATTAAGGATAGAAGGAGGTTAGCAAATATCTCTACTAATTTAAACTATTACCAATTCGTAAATAGCACCACTTTAAGTAATCTTAATCAAACCTACAACCTCCAAAACCACCCTACCCTACCCGTTTAAAGTTCGAAGAGACCTATATTTTATATAGGACGGGGGAATAGAGGCAGATAGGGTCTATTTAGAGATTATACTTTAAAGGAGAAAACTTTTATTTATAACCGTAATATACAATACTAATTATTCAATCAATTTACCCAATCCCTATTCTACCTTTATATTCGTAAATTCACCCTCTTTAATATATTTATTACTATACTTTATACTAGTATAAAGAAGACAATTATTAATACTATAATAGAAAGAATACGCCGTAGTAATAATTCGTTAGGCCTATTAGTCGAAGTATCTTCGAACCCTATAAAGGATCTATAACCCATCGATTCTCTAATCGTTAAAGAGCAGCCTCAATGTAAGAGAAGCTATATAAGTATAATTTTAATAGCCGAGGAGGATCCGAATCCAAATTATTAAGAGTCCTATTAATATACTAATAATTAAAAATAAGAGGAATAATAAAACTACTATTATCCCTTCCATCGAGACCGCTTTTATTAAAGAGACTACTCTATTGTCGGCCGCCTACAAATTAATTTTAAAGACTACTATTTTTAAGATTAATATTACAATTAATAATATATTTAAAATGGCTAATACCCAGCCTACTACAAAATTCGCTGCGTAAAAACGTACTTCGTCCGACCAAACCGAATTCCTTTATATTTCTACGACCGATTTAAATATTTTTAAAGTATTTAATAAAGAGGAGGGTAATAATAATAAAAGATTTATCGGAGAAGAAGGTAATAGTAAATTCGAATTATATAAAGAATTTTCGGAAGAGGAAGGTCTATATTCGGTAAATAAAAATAATAAGGATGGGTTATCCCCTATTCTACGTTTCTAAATAGAGAAAGAAGGATTTCCTTTATCTCCTTTTATTATTAATATATTATTTTGTACCCCTAGGGTAACCTTGCAAATTTCTATACCTAAATTTATTAATAAGTCGAATAAATTGGTAAATTTATATTATAAGTTCTAAAGATTATTATATTTAAAATAATCGTTATTAGAATTAGGATCTCCTTTTAAAAATAATTAAGCCGAACGAAGAAATAAATCCTAAATATTATTATTAAAATCTCCTTCCGGAAGTACTTAATTATTTTATAACCTACCTTTATTAAAAAGATTCATTGTACAATCTTTACTCCTATTAGCACCCTCTAATTAATAAACTATCTAACGTCCCCGCTTAATATAATTACTATAAATAGTTAATAGCCCAAATAATTAAGCCGAACGAGGAGATAAATCCTAAGGATTGCTATTAAAATCTCCTTTCAAAAGCGTTCAACTATCTTACAACCTACCTTTACTAAGAAGATTCGTCGTACAATCTTTACTCCTACTAGCACCCTCTAATTAATAAACTATCCGACGTCCCCGCCTAATATAACTATTATAAATAATTAATAACCTAAATAATTAAGCCGAATAAGGAAATAAGTCCCAAAAATCGCTATTAGGATCTCCTTTCGGAAGCGCTCAACCGTTTTACGACCTACCTTTACTAAGAAGATTCGTTATATAATCTTTATTCTTATTAGTACCCTCCAATTAATAAACTATCTAACGTCCCCGCCTAATATAATTACTATAAATAATTAATAGTCTAAATAATTAAACCGAGTAAGGAGATAAATTTTAAGGATTATTATTAGGATTTCCTTTTGGAGGCGTTTAACCGTCTTACAACCTACCTTTATTAAAAAAACTCGTCGTACAATCTTTACTCCTATTAGTACTCTCCAATTAATAAACTATTCGATGTCCCTATCTAATATAATTACTATAAGTAGTTAACAGCCTAAATAATTAAGCCGAATAAGGAAATAAGTCCTAAGGATCGCTATTAGGATCTTCTTCTAGAGGCACTTAACCGTTTTACAACCTACCTTTATTAAGAAAATTCGTCGTATAATCTTTATTTCTACTAGCACTTTCTAATTAATAAATTATCTAATATCCCTACTTAATATAACTATTATAAGTGGTTAATAGCCTAAATAATTAAACCGAGCGAGGAGATGAATTTTAAGGATCGCTATTAGAATCTCCTTTCGGAAGTACTCAACCGTCTTATAACCTACTTTTATTAAAAAAATTCGTCGTACAATCTTCACTCTTACTAATACCTTCTAATTAATAAATTACCTAACGTCCCCGCCTAATACAACCACTATAAGTAATTAACGGCCTAAATAATTAAACTGAGTAAGGAGATAAGTCCTAAGTATCGCTAGGTTTAAAACAATCGTCATTAGAATCTCCTTTCGACTTTGAGAATAGTGAATTTATATATATACTTATAGGTATAAAACGTTCTCAATACCTAACTTTATTAATAAGAATAATTAAAATAGATATAATAGACTCCTTAAGTAATTTAGATAAATTAAGATTGTTATATTTAGAACGTTCCCGCCAAATACAATTACTACAAGTAGTTAGCGATTTAGATAATTAAGCCGAATAAAGAGATAAATGATAAAAATATGTAATTTAGTAACGTAATAGGAAAGAGGAGACGATTAAGAAATAAGCCTAGGTTGCAATATACAACTAAGCTTAAAAGGAGGTGGCTAACGCTAAACGACAATTCCAAAAAAATCTAGATAAAGAAGATTATTGTACTTATAATTATATTAAAAGCCTGTATACGGATCTTTATAAAAAGTACTTTGAAATCGAACAATAAAAATATATAGTTTAAAAACCTATTTAGAAAGAGGAAGCAATTAAAAAAAGTATTAAAAAATAAGCCTAAATTGTAGTACGCAACTAAATTTAAGAGGAGGTAAATAAAGTTAAACGATAATTTAAAGAAGATTTAAATAGAGATAATTATTATACTTTTTATTATTAAGCTAAAAGTTAATATAAGGTATTTTATAATAAGTACCTTAAAATCGAATAATAAACATACCTATAAGCAATTAAAGAAGAAGTCGAAAAGGAAGCTTAGAAGGATATATATAAATAAATTCGTAATAAAACGTATAATGTTGAATAACGATTTGAAGAATATTTAAGTAAAGTAAATTATTGTTCTTTTTAGTTAAGAGATCCTAATTAGAGACTAGGTACTTAAATTAAAAACTAATATTTGAAATTCCTTAAGAACGAACGACGAATATAAGTAAAGAAGAGATGTAAGTAGGAAGCGGAGAAGATTAGACAATAAGTCGAGAAACGAGCTCGGGAGGTAGTATATAAAAGGGCTTATAATAAGAGCCAATACGCTATTCTACTAATAATACTACGTTTATCGGAGGTAATTACATCTATAATATTAGTACCTACCTCTATACTTTATTAATAGCAACCTAAATCTTGTATATTAGCGATGTTATTGAATTAACCAAGGGTCTCGAATATAGGGTTAACGTCCTTTTATAATACAATAGCTACTACTAGGCCTACGTAAAGTGAGGATTGTATTTAAGGAATAGTATAAAGTATTACCCTCTTCTAACCAATTTATAATTATTATTTAATAATAGTATAATAATATTTAAAGTTATAGGGCTAATACTCTAACCTATAAAGAAAGTACGAAACTTATTCGAATATATCTCTTCCTTTAAAAGGCGAAAATTCCTTTAAAGCTTAGGAATAGCCGGTATTTAAAAGTACGTAAGGGGAAAATCTATTTCTAGACATACATTATAGTTATTGAATAATAATTATAATTAATATTTAAGAACGAATATATATTTTTATAGGAAGTAAATACTATAATATAATAGTAGTAGTAATAGTAGTAGTAGTAATAGTAGTAGTAGTAGTAGTAGTAGTAAGAGTAGTAGGTACCTAAGGTAGTTTCCGCGGTTTTGGAGCTGGGTCGGGTATTGGGGTTGGGTCCGAAATTTTTTAGAGTTTTAAAGTCCTACTATAGCGGAAAACTATTAGTATATTAAGCTTTGCTAGTAGGGCTCAATACTTGCAATCTTTATAAGCCTTATTATAAAATCTAGTACTATAAGTTCCTTAGTACTATTATTTAAGGAAGGGCTTTTATTGGCTAAATTGCTTTGTACTTTAGGTAATTGAAATTTGAGAATTATTTTTTCTTATTAACCTAACCCTTCCCCTAACCCCCCTTCCTCCTTATTTCCCTATATTAATAGAAATAACGACCCTCGCTATTAATTATTGGGTTAGTAGTTTAATACCTAATTTCTATTGTTACTCTCCTTCTTATAATTACTAGTTCGATTCTAATTAGAATAACTCTTTTTAGTTTAAATAATTTTATGTAGTTAAAGGTTATAAATATTTTTAAGTAGCCTTAATTATTCCCGCCCCCTCCCCTCCTATTATAGGTAATTGTAATATATATTATATAAATATATATTACTTTTAGAAATTCTATTTAACGAATAAAATATTCTTCTATTTTTTAGTAGTTTAGCCTAAGAATATTGTACGCCTTTAATGCTTTAATACCCTCCAACGCCGGAGGACGCTCCGGACTTTGAAATTAAAGTTCTACCTAAAGTAGAGGTATTTATAATTAAAACCCTTATAGTAGCCTTCTAAAAGGTTATTTATTATAGGGGTATTTAGTTTTTACTATTTCTTATCTAAATTTAATTAATTAAAAGTTTCCTTTAATTAATAGTACTAAATCTTATAATAAGGCTAGGCTAATTATCTATTCTAAAATCTGAAATTACCTTTAAAACCCCCCTTTAAAGCTAAACATCCTCCTTATTTTACTATTATAATACCTCCCTTCCTCTTTACCCTCCCTTTCTTCTCCCCCCCCCCCCCCCCCCCCCTCTACGACCTTTATTAATAGAAAGAATTAACTATATAATTCAAAAATAACTAATTCGTTTTATAGAGGTAGTAAACGGATAATAAAATAATTTTCAATTCTATTCTTATTCGTAATATTTATTTAATTCCTATTCGTAACCAATTTTTTATAAAATTATTCCAAAAGACTTTCCAAATTCCAATACTAAGTAGCCTTTACTTTAATACCTAATCCTTAGAAGTCTATTAAAATATAGAAGCTATACCCTTTACTATACCCCTATATCTTTATTTTATAATAGCTTAAAAAATAATTAATATTTAAAAAATAATAATCTATAAGAGAACGCTTATTACTACTCAAAGTTTCTCGCTTCAGTAAATAAATATTTAGGCCTTATCCCTTTATATATAATACATATACAACGTACGGGTCGAAACCATCCTTTACACCTATAAAAGAATTATTAATACTATCTAAATTTCACGGTTATTCTATTTATATATTCGTATTATAGTGGATTCAATAAGGGTAAGAACTAAAGGAATAAGTTCGCCGCTAAGGTACTCTTTAATCTTCTTCGCCGCTCTATATTCACAATAAGGCTAATTAGAACGAACTATTTTAAAGGGTTAAATATAATAATATTATAACAACAGAACAGAGACTTACAAGGATTTTACATATATTTATATCCTTAAAGGAACTTATATCTTAAAAAATCTTAGGAAGAATACAATATAGACTATAAATATAGGTATTATACTAAATAAAGCCCTCGGGAGGCCGAAAGTACGCCGTAGCAGCGCCCTTCTTACTAAAGTTCTCCTTAACAAAGTACTAAGTAGCTATCGGGCTAATACGAGCCCCCTAATTAGCCATACACTCCCGGAGGCTCTAGCCACATATACTAAAAATACGGCTCATCCTCGTCTATATAGAACGAACCGCCATATACAAATTCTATAATTCCCCATCTTCCTTATATAATTATATAAATTATACTTTACCCCACATATTTAATATCGCCTTATCCTATAATAGTAAAAATATTAAGATATAATTCGAAAATAATACGAACGTAAAGGAACGCGGAGAAAGGGATATTAAGGAATTTACTAATAAAAAAAGCATAAAACTTAAATAATACTAAAAATTCTTTTATAAGCGAAAAGGGACTTTTTAGTCCGTACGTTCGTATTTAGGTAGTAAAGATATAATTTTATATAAATCCGGCCGCGAAAAGCAAACACCCTACCTTTATTAAAACGCTTATTTCTTTAAATTTTAATTAATATTTTAAAAATTCCGTAAGGAAGAAATAAATATTTCTATTTAAAGCGGTCTAATACTATTAATTATAGAGCCGGGGGCCTACTTTCTACCCAATTAGGAGATTCTGAGAGTTTAGTAAAATTCAAGGCCCGTATATTCAACTAAAAAACTATCTTCCGATATTGCAATAGGAATTGCTCCTCAACTAATATATATATTAAATTGGGACTAATTACAAAAGTTTCGCAGCTTTTTTCTAATTATTTTAATATTTTTTATAAATCTTCCTAATAAGTAGTCCTTAAGAAAATTAAAAAGTAAGAAATCATTACTACCTATATATAAAAAAAAAAAGGCCTAACTATCAATCGAGCGGGTAGCTCAACGGGCTTAGTAATTTAAATTTAGTAATTTATTTATTTAAACTGTAAATTCGATCCTATTTATAGGCTAAAATTTTATTTTAGAAAAATAGAATCTATAATATCGATGTAAATTAATAATATAGAAATTAAATAAAATAATAAAATAAAATATATTACTAGGTGAAAAAATTGAAAATGTAGCGGAAAGAAAAAAAGGAAAAAAAATAAAAAAAAAAACGGAATAAAGAAAAAAGAAAAAAAAACAAGAGAAAAAATAAAAAACAATTGAAGATAAAAAATGCAAATAAATAAATAAAGATAAGCTAGAATAGTAGAATTTCAAAAGGGAAAAAAAGTAAGAAAAAGAAATAGTATCTTACTAAAAGAGGTTATTAAAAAGAAAGTTTTATAAGCAAAAAGAAAACTTTAACAAAAAAAAGTTCGTAAAACTAAAATATTTAAAGAATATTTACAAAGAAGTTATTTTCCTTGATTAATTTCAGTTTTTTTTCTAATACAAAAATATTAAATATAGAAAAAATATAATACTTTTATAAAATTGAGTTTCCTCTTTCCCTCTTTTATCTTACTAGGAAGAATAATTAAAGTAGAATTTTCATTATTCGACTATTTACTTAAAAAATTAATTTTAATAAAAGAAGTTATAATTAAAAAGTATTAAAATAGACCTTAATAAATAATAAAAAAATAATCTTAAATGTTTCACTATCTTCGTTAAATATATAAAGCTCTACCTAAGGAAAGATTATATTAATTCAACAGCGTAAATCGTATATATATTAACCCTACCTAATTTATTATCAATGTAATTCTAATTTTATATCCTATTCTTTATAAATTAATAATACCCAACTAATAATTAAACTAAGGGTAATTTATAAATATATAGAAATTAAAATAATTAAGAATTAAATATATATTAAATACGGGTTTAATAATAGTACGTACTTATTATAACCCGTATACCACCCTACATTACTTTCTATATCTAATTAATTATAATAGGTACCCGCCTTTAAAATATTAAATAGACTTTTAGAATACAAGCTATAAACCTAATGTATTAAATTTATAGCCCGTATATTACCCCACAATCGCAGATTGCTAAACTTACTATTAAATCTATCTTATATTAACTCTTTACTAGACGCTTATATAATTTATCGGATATTATACTCTCCTCTTAAAAGTGCTATATTTACAAGTAAAATTGGAATTAGTAAAACGCTTATTTATAATATAATATTATAAATAGAGTATATATTAGTACAACGCCTTTATTCGGAAAGGAACCCTTTATAGGTATACTTAAATATTTTAAATTACATTTATTCTCGTACGGTTACTATATAGAAGAGGTTACCGTATAGTTTTATATGGTAAAATTCGGACCACCTTTTATATATATTATATAAATATTTAAACCCCCCTTATACGGGTGAAAAAGGATAACTCATTATTAAAATAAGGAATAGAATTCTTATAAGGAATTATAAATATACAAGTATTAAATCCCTAGAATATAGGGCATTATAGAATATAAATATATAGTATATTACGGCGCTTTAGGACTAGTCTATATTTTAATAATTTTATACGGTGATATTAAATTTATACGGTTTTCTAATTATATATAACCCTAACCTGAATAAGGGGGTTATAAATTGTATTTCTATACGGCAATTAACTAAATAATTACTATTTTATACAATTATAGTATAGAAATAGCCGTATAAAACGGTTTATATAGTAATTATACAAGAATAAACGCAGCCTAATAAAGGACGAGTTACCTTCTAACCTTATATAGTATAATTTATAATTAAATAGAAGAATAAATATTATAAAAAATTAGTACCGCTTATATTAATTCCCTTTAAAATAAAATGTACTTATTAATATTCTCTAATATATTTACAAATTTATACCTAACTTAAACTTCAAAAATAAAGGTATATTAGATTTAATTAGACTGTAGGTATTTTAAGATTCTTACTAAGTATAAAATATTAAAAAAACTATTCTCCTACAATTTTAATCGCTTTTCTTAAATAGTTAAGGCCCCCTAAGGGATCGCTACGTAGGTATTATTCTAATTGGGCGAAGAGGATTGGATATTTTTATTCTAAACTACTATCTTTTTTAATATAATTTATTAATAGTAATTTCGAAGAAGCTTAAAAGTAAATTAAATTACGCTAAATAGTTATATTCCTATTATCAGCCCCTACTTCATCGATTATAACTTAAATTTAATTATTTATACGGAGGTATTTAAATATATAAATAATATAGCGGTAGAAGTTAAACTGCTCGTTTAATAGTTTGTAAAATATATAATTAGGGATTCGAAGGTAAAAATTAAGCGATATATCGATAAGGCCAACGTAATTGCATAATAGAATAAATAGAAAATAGAAGTAGCCTTTAAGGGTAACGAAATTAAGGCCGAATTTATAAAGGATATTATAAATAAGAAGATACAATTCCTTATAAGTAAGTAGGGCGAACTATTAAGGATATTAATAGCGAGATATATTTTTGCCAAATATAAGTAGACTAGAGAGGTATATAAAGCCAGCCCTTTATTAACCTAACTAACGATTTCACTCCTCCGCCTTTCTATATTAAAGAAATTTATAAGTAGGACCGGTCCCCCTCGTAACCTAAATCACCCTCCCTACGGGTATTAAAGCGGATTAAAATAAACGATTAAAATTAAAATAGTATACCCGCCGTTAATAAATATTAAAATACTAATAATATATCCGGTAATAATTTAATTAATAGGCCCGATATTACTGAATTTATATATATTATTTACGGTTATATATAATGAATACCCCGTATCCACTTTACTATAAAATCGCCATATACCTTTAAATTTAAAGATATTAAAACGTTATATACTTTTAATTAGAAGGCTTATAAAATAGTCCAGTACTTTAATATATAAAATAATAATTTAAAAGCGTAGAAATTAATTGGTAATAAAATATATACTAGCGGTATACGTTAAATATTGGACTAAATTAAAAACTTTATACACAAATACACAACGGATATCGAAGAGCTTCTCGGTAGTTAGTAAATATAGATTTTATTCCGAACGGAGTAAGGCTTAACTCCTATATAAGTAAAATATAATATTCTCGGCCTCCTCTAATTCTAATAGGGGTAAAATCGTAGGGTCTAAATTTTATTTCTACTTTATTTTAATTTAAGTGTTTTTCCTATACAATATAGTAATTAGGATAGGTTTAAAATTCGTAGGGATCTTAAAGACTATAGAAATAATATTAGGTATTATTATAATATCCAATATACGTAGGAATACAATAAAACCTTTATTTATAAACGATATTTCTCCTATAGGAATAGAATTATATTATACGTAGTAAAATACTAGTAGTTTAAAATTAATATTTAGGAGGTTTTAGGGCCCGATATTAGGATAGATTTTTAGGGTACTTACAATATTATATATTAGAATATATAGTTCAATATCCGTAATACTTAAGTACTACCTTCCTATAACTATTTTAATAATTATCATTAATTATAAGATAAATTAAATTCCTCCTAATTCGGACGCGGAGACTATCCCTAACTTCTCCTAATAATATAAAGAATTTCCGAATATAAGGTTAATCCTACCTATCTATACTATGCCCAATAATACCTAATCTAATATCGCCTCTTCTATTTATAAACTATCCGATTTATAATACTATACTACCGAAGAATTGTATAGCCAACTAGAATTGTAGGAAAATCCTCTATCGTCCTATTCCTAATTCTTTCAAGGACTATAAATAAATACATTAGGTACCTACCTCTACCTATATAACAATTTAAAAAAGATATTTCCAATCTATTTACTAATATACTTAATTTCCGGCGAATTTATAATATATTACAAAGCTTTATAAGAGAATATAATCCTAGGAAGTAAATTAATATAAATTAAATTCGTAGTAATTCTCGGTAATATTATATATAACTGTATAGGGAAGTAGCTTATCGCCGTCCTAAATAAAATATAAAGTACTTTATACATTAGGAAAGGTTACTTATAAATACCTCTAGGGTTAATATAAAGGGTATCTCCTTCTTTTCTTATCAATAGCTACGAAGGCCTACCGGGCTATAATTATAGGTTTAAGACTATTATTATAAATTAGTAACTCCCCTAGACTAATATTAATTATTATTAAATTCCTCCAAGGTTAAAGTAGGCTATAGTAAAAGAAGTTCACTACTTTCTATCGGATAAAATAGCCCTAATTAATAAATTTATAGACGAAGCTCTAAAAGAAATTATCAAACCGAAGGTATAAAATATTAAACGTCTATTCGATAGTAAAGAGGCGAAGCTTAATTTTTTTAATTAGGTAGGTATAAGAGAAGAGAATTGCGAAATTCTTTTCGTTATTCTAGCCGGGTCGTATATAAGCCGGAGACTATATTTAATAAGGAAATAATAAGTATAAAATATCGATATAATATCGAATTTCTTTATTAATAATAAAATTATATATATTGATATCGTAAATAGTAGTATTTGGACCTTAGAAATTAGTATTAAGAGTTGCTACCGTATATTCCTAATTATAAATATAAAATTTAAATAAATTCTAATATTCGTTATTCCTCGTTAAATACTACCGGCTCCTATAAATATATTACCGGCCGTATATAATATTATTTTACTCTCCCGGCTAGAAGTATAGCTCCTATATCCTAATAATTTTAAATTGTAGAGGAGATTTAGTTCTACTAAATAATTACCTACTCTAAATATAGGGAGGGGAGTAGTAGAATATTTATAGCGCCCTTTTAAAGAGGGAGGTCCTTAAAATAGGTAGAAGCTTTATCGCAAGGGCAAATCGTCTCTAATAAAAAATTTAACCTTTTAATCCTATATTTTAATCCTTTTCGTCTAAAGTAGAAATAAATATTTAATATCTTCGAATATTAATAATTATTTCCTATCTAATATAAGGTAACTCCTCTAATATTTAAAGATCTTTTAATAATCCTCGAATTTCTTTAACTACTTTTATACTAATTCGCTTCTCGAATTTTAAAAAACTAGAAACAATCTATATAATCTTTAGAAGTAGATCCTTCGTAGGGAAAACGGTTAGTAGCGGTATTTAAAATTATAGAGCTTAATAACTTTAATTTTGAACTCTTTCTCAAACTCTTCTATAGTAAAGTTGGGGTACTTCTTAATAATTTCTATAAATAGGTAGTTATAGTATGAGTAGTATATATTTAGGGGTAGGTACGGTAGTATTGTTTTCGTTACTAAATATTTTAATATTAAGGTAAGTATAAAAAGGGAATTTTTATAGAATAAAGACGATAAAAATAAAGTTGAGGTAAATAAAAGGAGGTAGGTCTTATAGAGTATACTTATATATAAAAGTAAAAAAGAGAGGAGAAGAGATATTTATACAAAAATAATCTTACTATTATAGCTTTTTAATTATATAATTGAAATTAAGGGTTATAAATTATTATAAATTATTATAATATTAGAAAAGTAGAAGATGGAGAAGGTAGAAAAGGTAGCGCAGGGTATTAGTGAGTAAATGTAGGTTATATAAAGCAATTAGGTATTCGGTCTTAATTCTAAGTTTACCTTCACTTTAGGCTAAATTCCTATTCGTATAAGGCGGTAAGTTATTTTTTAATAAAAGAACATTTAACGATACGATAAATAGTATCCAATTTAATAGGTATAACTTCTAGTATTTAGATTAGTAAAGACTGAAGTAATATTAGTAAATTTTCCGTTACGGTATTATTCTTAATATTATATTTAATTATCTTTTTTTTTCTATATCCTCCCCTACTAGCTGTAATACCTTTTTAAGAATAATATAATTAAAGTACTCCTCAATATAGGAAGTAACAATAGTAGTTATAATAATTCGTACTAATTCGGTTCTCGGATTCTAAAAGATTAATAACTAATAAAACCGCATTTAAATAACTTAATCTTTATAGAGGGGAGGCAACTTTTATAGAAAAGCCTTACATTATTATATATCCCTTCCTAGTAAAAGTTATGCTGTAAGAGTTTGTACGAGGCGTTAATATATTATATTAATAGTTAATTAATTGGAATTAGAGGCCTTTATTATTAGGGTTAATAATAACTCTATCCTATTATTTTGTAATACTATTAACGATGCGGTATTCTAAAAAGGCTTTACGCTGCCTAATTGGAAGTAATAGTCTCGACGGCCGTTTTTTTAATCCAATCCTACATTTTAGGTTTAATATATTATATAAATAAGAGCGAGACGGTAGTATACTTAAGTACCTCTAGGAGATATTTTAAAGCCTATAAGTTAATTTTGTATAAGGGCGACCTTAAGGCGGGACGTAAAGAAAGAAGTATTTAGAAATATATTTTTAATTAAATTTAATATTATTAACGGATCCTAAAGGTATTATTAGGAAAAGTATCCGGTAATTTAGTAATTTACGACCGTAGGGTAATATATAAGCTATAAATCTAATATATTAGGCTTATAACCTATATTTAGAAGCTTTCTTAATATTCTAAGGACGGATACCCTCTATAGTTAAATACCTTTAAATATAGAAAGTAATTTACAATTATAGAATAATGCACGGGCTATAAATTTAATACGTCGGGTTTATAGCCTATACCCGGAAGTATATATAAAAAGTTAATTTATATACCCAATGCCCTATTAAATAGTAATTATAATTAAAGATTATAGTAGCCGCTCGATTTAAACTATACTATATTATTTTAAACAATCTTTATCAATCGATTTAATAATTAAATACAATATAGGGTATTATTTACCTACTTTACTACTAACAATAACAACGATTTCGTCTATCTAATTTATTATAAAATACTTTTAATTAATAAAAGTAACTAATATATCAACTAATATTACTACTTACAATAACGGCCGTCGGCTATTATCACTAATCATCAATCCACCTACTCCGTTATTACAAAATAATATTGTAAATCTTACCCCGCCAAAGCGAATTACTTAAGCGCGCCTCTCCCTAACCGACCGCAAACTAAACTCTCCCCTTATTTCAACTCTTAATTCACTTTTATCTTTTTAAAATAGTAATAAAAATACAGGCATCACAATAAATCCTAAAATCTCAACCAACTTCGCAATAATAAAAAACTCTCTAATAATATCTTTCTTTTTCGCAAACCCAGCGCTTTATTCTACCAACCCCCAGCTCCCACCCTCTCAATCTCCGTAGTCCAAACTATCTACTCTTTAACGCTAAACTCTATTAATATTAGCAAAAACTATATTACTATCCTAAAAAAAGTAGTCCGTACTATTAAATAATAGCTTCACACTGCCCGTAGAATATTTAAAAGCTTTAAATCCCTATATTAAGAAAAACAAAACTAGTAATAGCATTAAATTAGCATTTGAACCACTATTTCCCCAGCCTACCGCTAAATATATATATTACAAATACAGGGTAGTATTTCAATCGAAAAATACCCTCTTTAACCACATCTATTCAAATACGTACAAACCTAACACTCCAAAGCCCGCTACTCAAAAGCCTAATACTCGAAAGTCTAAACTAACTACCCCCAACTTAAAACGCTCTAATTTATAATTTTTTATTATTACAATTAATAATACCCTAACCTACTAAACTATTCCAATTAACTAAAGTACCTTCAAAACCCCTATAAAACCGCTTCTAATATTCAATTCTTCCACCGCTTCTCTTCCTCCGCAACTACAACTACAAAAACGCCTACTTCCTACACCCCTAGGCCTAAGTTCCAATTCCTATAGCTTATTTATATTAATCAAAATTCGGCCAGTTTTATAATATAGGAATAAATCTCCTATCCTATAGGAATTTAGCAATCCTCTAATAGAACCGCCTATTCCCCTCTCCTTAAATAGTAGCCTAGTAACTACAGTAATTAAATATAACAAAGGTAATTAATTTTATACCCCCAATAATTACTATAGTAATAAAAAGCTCTCAACCCTATACGGCTATTATATTTACCGCTAGAATTTTACTTTATAAAACTTCCTCTTTACCTACCTTTATAACTATAACTATTACTACCTAGAAATTAATCCCTCGAAATCTTTTAAAATAAAAAAAATACTAATTAACACAATAATAAAATAATCTAAATAGACTTCAGTATACTTAAAAATATAATTAGCAAATTTACTATTATAATTTTTATAGTATAAATATTACTCCCCCTCCCTCCCTCTCCCTTCTTTTTTATTTATTTACTTAATAATAATATCACTCCCTTTCTTATATACAGGCAATTATTATTATAAATTGAACAATTTTTAATAATAAACTATTATTATTAATCAATATAACTATTACCCCCTTTACCAACTCCTTCGCCAACTTTATACAATTTTAAAAATATAATTATTACTCCCTTACCAACTTTCTAAAACTCGTACTAATTTATAACAACCGTATTAACTTCCCTATTAACTCTTTATAATTCGTACTAGCAAATTAGAAAACTCCTATTTATACCCCTTTCTTTCTTTTTCTCTTTCTATTTATCTATAAAACCAGCTTTCTCTACAATTATAGTACCTTTAAATACCTCCCCCCCCCCCCCCCCCCCCCCTCTCTCTCTCTCTCTCTCTTTCTCTCTCTTATACTAACCACCTTCTTAAATACTAACCTCCTTCTTAATACTCTCTTCTTTATAAATTTTAACCCCCCCGGTCCGCCTACTAATTAATTAATTGGCTATCCCTAACCGCTATCCAACTTCCTAGAATTCATTAAAAATCCCTAAATTTCAACTACTTTTACTAATATTATATTAATATATTCTAATACACCCCGGAATATCCCGGATAAATAAATTCGTTATTAGAGAACTAAAGATTATTAAAGGAAGCCTAGAACTTATCAAATAAAACCTAGATAATTAGGCTTATCGAAGTACAATACTTTCTTTTCTCGTATAAGCCGGTATTTAATAGGGAAATTTAGGAGTTTCTATATCCTTCTATATTATATTATAACCTTTATTAATTATAATAGCCTAAATTAATTAAACTACTATAGAAGCTTCCTTACTATACTTAATTTAAGTTCCTAAATTATTGTACCCGGATTACCCTATAGCCTATACCCTAACTCTCTTACAATATATCCTTTCTATACAAACGGCTAGCTAAAAGCCTTCCTTCCTTCTAATAACATCCTTTTTATACCTTCTAATACTACTACTTCTTTATAAATTATATAATATTTAAATAATATTTTTATTTTTAGTAAGATCCCCGTATTATTTCTTTTTACCATTCAAAGAATAAATAAATAGTATAAGGTAAATATTTCAATATATTAATAAATTATATACTCTTTCCTGTACTTCCCTTACCCCTATAAATTAAATCCTTTTAACCACTCTACCTCTAAAAGTCCTATATAATAAATATTAGGGGGGGGGAGGGGGGGGAAGAAAATTTAGTATTTAAAACCCCCCCTAGTATATTATATATATTCAAGAAGGTACGAATCTAGCGAGGTCTAAAAAGGTAGGGCTAAAATACAAGTATTACATATAGTTAGGTAGCAGGCTATAACCCTTTTATTAAATTAACTATCGCTTTACTATAATCTATATAGGGTTCCTTATTTCCTCTCAACTTCTTAAATCTTCCTATCCCCTTTATAATTCAATCCCAGGTTTATATCTATATTTATACCTATTTCTAGCCTTCTAACCTTGTTAAACCTTTTTATATACTAACTACTTTATTTTATAAATATATTGTACGTATCTTACTAATATAATATACATTTCCTTCTACTATATATTATTATTGCCCTTAATTTGAATTAATTCGTAATAGAAGTATTTTAAAGCGAAATCAAATCTATTAAAAATTAAATTTAATATTTTTACAATTTTACTTAAACTAGTTTAGAATCTACTCCCTTTTTTCCTCCTCGGACTAATAATATTTCTAATACTATTTAATAGGTTCTTAAGGCCCTAAATCGTATTAATACCAAACTTAGTAAATTAATAACTATATCTTTAATATCCCTACTAATACTATATTTAACTAATATTATTAATCCTTATATCCTAAATTTTAAAGATAATACCCTTAAACTATTAATTAAAAATAATTTCAAATATAATTTTATTACTAAACTTAGCGAACTCGAAAAAAACCCCTATTTCCGTAGGAAGGTTCGCGTATATATTACAAACTTAAATATTAATTAAAAAGAAATCCCTAAACAAATTCAACCGTTTACAAATTATAAGCAATATATTGTATAATACTAATAGTACAATAATAGAATATTATAATTATATATTACTTCCTCAAATAAAATAATTCCCATTAATTTCAATTTCGAATTCAATCTATTTATATATAACGAAGCTAAGAAGTCTTAGAATAATACAATAGTAAATCCGCTATTAGGAATCTAAAACTACTTTATCGGCTTATTTAAAACCTCTAAAACGCTACTTACATTACTTTTCCCATCCGGCCTACTATTAATATTCGGTAAATTCCTTAGAATTAATACCTTATATATATATATAGGTAAAAGAGGCTCCGGAACTACTTTCTATTATAAGGATATACAATTATATTCCTATAATTTAAATATTTATAGGTAGAAATTCTAGATAATAATCAACCTAGATAATACCACTAAATTCGAAAGGATACTTACGACCGAATAGCTACTCTATAAATATAATTAATCTATATAATATTTAAATATCCTAATAAGCCCGAAGAAACTTCGAAAAAAAGGAATTAAATTTAATATCCTTCGTATTAGCCCCGGCAACCTAATTATTATATAACTATAATAATATTATATAATTCTCAATTATACTCCGTCTCTTATAATAATTATTAATTACACCCTACTTAATAAAGAGGCAATTCCACTTAAGTAGGTTATTTATCTAAAAGACGGGTTATATAATTTATTCTATAATAATTTTAAAAAAATTTCCGAATTCCCCCCTAAAGAGAAATAGAAATTAAGTATTACCCTTCTACTATATTATAAAAGGCTAAAGTTATATTATTCTTAAAGTATTCTAACTATTTTACTATAAAGTAAAAAGGATAATAAAAGGTAAATAATTCTTTAATAGTAAAATAAAGGGGGGTATAAGAGGTTTTATAAAGGGGGTAATAAGGAGGATGGACCCTTTAAAATTAATAAGGAGAATAAATTATCTCAACCTCAATAAGAAGAAAAAAGGTAGAATTAATAATAAAATAATAACTATTATAAGGGGGGAATAGAAGGGATAGTAACGAATAGACTAGTAATTAGAATAATAATAATACTACCAACACCGCTCCTTTCAACTATAAGAATATTCAAATAAGCCACGTCCTAAATACTAATAATAATTCGGTTAATAATAATTAAAACGCCGGTAGGAATTCGGCTAATTATATTCTAAATACTAATAAAGATTCTACCTACAACAATTAAAATACCGGCAAAACTTCAACCAAGAACCCTCTAATTACTAATAAAGATTCTACCTACGACCTTCCAAATACTAGTAAAGATTCGGTTAACGGCGGTCAAAACGCCAATAGGGATTCGGTTAATTATATTCTAAATACCGGTAAAGCTTCTACCTATAATATTCAAACTATTAAGAAATTTAAAATAAATAAAGAATTTACAACCCTTATTATAAGTAACGGAATTTGGGCCTTTTATATAATTATCTAATATTTTAAGGTTTATTAAGGGGTACTAATTCTAAAGAGTTTTAAATAACTGGTAGGAGACAACTTTCCTACTAATATTCGTTATTTAAATATATTATAATAAAAAGCGATAAATCAAATAGCCTTTTCCTTAATCCTTCAATTATTTATATATATTAAACTATTGGATATACTATACGACAATCAAAATCGGGCATATACTAAAACTTTAAAATTTATTTCAATTAATAAAATAAAGCGTAAGAAAATTAGCGATTATGCGTTATATAATCGAAAAATAAAGTAGTATATAAATAATAATATAGAATTAATATATTTTTTACTTCGTTTTAGAATTTATAGAAAGAATATTTTATATAGGAAGTAGAATAAGGTTGAACCTAATAATATATATTAATATTTCGAAGATAGGTATAGAAAGGATAAGTTACTAATTTTGAGAGAGATAGATAAAGAATTTATAGAATCTATATAGGAAGGAAAATAATTTTAGAAAAGGAAGTTTAAAAGATTTTTAAATATTGAATTAGCGGATATAGAAGTAGAGGAACTATTTTTATATTTTAAAATAATATAATTATAAAGAATATTTTTTATTATTTATTATTTTTAATTATTATTTAAACTTTACTAATCTTTATTTTGTACTTTAATACTTATTTAAAATAGTACCTAATTACAATATATACTTTACTACTCTTAATATTATAAAAGCGGATTCGGTTAAACTTCTATTCTATAAATTATATAAATTCCTAATTGATATAGAAGAGGAACTGTAATAATACTTCTATATAAATTAGGACTACCGCCTATCTTTCCTCGGCCGTCTCTTACCTTTTAATATAAATTAGCCTAATCTAAACTTTTATTTATATAATTATAATCCTCTACGTATACTTCCCTTCTCCTCCTTTATATAGTAATATATATTTTACTTTACCCCTAACGGTACTTTTTCGCCCTATAATAATTTATTATATAAAACTATTATACGATATATATTTACTATTTAATAAAGAAGAAGATTGATTGTAATTGTATTAATTGGTTAATTAAAACTCGTCCCTACGTAATTAAAACCTCTATTATAATTCCAATTCTCGAATTAAATAACTACTAAGCCGAATACCGTAATTAAACAATTCGCCCTCTCTTTCTCTCCCTTATACCTACCGGTATATTAATTTAGTAATTAATATTTAATACTACTCCCCTAATAATTAATAACTTTTTAATAATTATAGTGGGCGGTACCCTTATAGTAGCCGACTTAGCCGACCTTAATTAATATAAATATTTCGTAAATATTCGAGACTTCTAATAATTAAGCGGTAATTATTAGTAATATTCCAATTAATAACACTTAACCTTTAACTTCGCTAGCCTTCCTATAGTCCGTACTATATTTATAGCCTTCAACTAATTAATTTATAAGGATATTGTCGGAGTTAAAATAGAAGTATACGAAGTAAAGGAATTAATTAAAACTACCAAATCCTAACGAATATCCATTTAATAATAAATTAAATAATTTAATAGTAATAGTTTAGAGTCCTAGAGGCGTTTCTAGCCTAGACGAGTTTAGTGTATAGATTTGTAAAAGTAAATAGATTCGCGAAAAAAATTAGGTATATAGGCTATTTAGTAATATTATTAGTAAATTAATATATTTCTCTTTTCTTATATCTTATTATAAGTAATTTGACTTTTATAATTGTATGAATTATTATAAATTAATAATTATCGATTTGGGAGCGTTGGAATTTAATATTAAATAATAGAGATAATATAATTAAGGTTTAAAATATTTATATATTAGGAAGTAGTAATAATAGTAATAATAATATCGATCCTACTTTATTAAATTGTTAATTGAATATAGGGTTATTTAATAGATTAAGCGATATTATATATACGAATATAGTAATTTCTATTAAAATAGTATAATATATTTATATTACTAATTTATATAAGTACCTTTAGGGAAGTACAAAAATTTTCGCAAATCTATTCACTTTCGCGAATTTATATATTTAACCCCGTAGGTATTTCTAGCCCTAACGAATAGTACTTCTTCTTCTCTTTTATTCCCTATAATTAATTATTTATTATATTCGTTAGATTAGTAGTACTAGCTACTTACTTAGTTTATGTACTGTGACGAGAAGTATCTTTATTTTATTATTATAAGATGTAATAAATTTGTTACTAATATATTAATTATTAGAATATTTATAATATTAAAAATAAATAATAAAGTAATTTAAGGGAATAAAGGTAATAGTTTTAATCCGATATTAGGCTAAGTCCTTTTACCCGATTTAGAGAATTAATTAATATCCTACGGGCGATATTAAAATGGTGAAAAAAATTATAATAACGATACTACTATAATTAATATAGTAGAAAAGAACTGTAGTTCTTTAGTTATTTAATTAGGTAGGGTAGGAAGTAATTTTTAAACTTTTTAGATAGTCGAAATAGGAGGTACTAAATTAGACGGAGCTTATTAAGGTCTTATATTTATTAAATAACTTAAGGTTTTTTCTCTATTAAAGAATAGAGATAGTTATTAGATTTTTCAATATTCTTTCGTCTAAGGCAATAATAAATAAATAGGAACCCTTTTAAGAGGAGCAAATAATTATCTAATACTTTAAACGAATAAGGATAAATAATTAAAAATTATTAAAAATAATTTTTATAAATTAAAATATATAACTAAATTAATAATTTAATATAATAAAGGTTATAATAATTTATTATCTTGCTATTAATTATTATTAATAACGTCCCTCTTACTATTTTCTCTTTTACTATCCCTACCTTCCTTTCCTCTATTATTTATTAATTTATTATCTTATTAGATTAATTCTTTATATTCTATCTCCTATTAATATTAATTAATCGGATTTTCTCAATCTTATAAGTATATCCCTAATCCGTATACTTTGTTGGGGGAAAAAAAAAAGAAAAAAAAAATTATCGCCGAATATTAATATATATACCTATAATTTAGATTAAAAGGAGCTTTAAAGTCTATAGGTTTCTTAATTTCTAGATATATATTGAAGTGCCAATTACTATTTATATATTTTAATTTCTAATTACTTATATTAATATTATAAATATAAAGTAGTAAAAATTAGTGCTCTTAATAAGGAAAATAATAAATAATAAGTAATAATTTAAGTTAATTAAATAAAGTAAATCGAATTGCAATATAAATAATCGAGTTGAAGTTAATTTATTTGATTACTTTATTTCGATTACCTTATTAATTATACTATAGCTTATAATATTAAATAGGACAGAGTTTAATTGGGAATCTAACTCTTTATTATATTTAGTACCTAGTACTGTATTTATTCTTTCCTCCTATAAAAAGTCTGCCTCCGTTAATTGTTTATTTGAGGGCGTTAAAGGCTATTAGAGGAGGAAGAGTAAGAGGAGGAGGGTATATCGGAGCTGGAAAAGTGGGTATCCGAGAATTGCAATCGAAATAAGGCAAATAATATTAGCTTTGAAATAAGGTAAATATAGGCATTTAAAATAATTTGAGGTAAATCGGTTGTAAAGGTTTATTCGTTTACCTTATTGCGAGTACTAAATACAATATATATATTTGCTTAAATTATTAGTTATAGGTTAATATTTTTATTAATATAATAATTATTTGATTATATTTATCTATTTAATAATTGGCCTTTGTTTTAAATAGTAAAAGCCTTGTAATTATTTTATAGTAATTTTCAATTAATATTGTACTTATATTAATAGAGGTAAGTAGTAGGGGAGAAAGTATTATATTAGATTACCTATTTAGGCTACCTAAGTGGCGGGGGTTCTTTATAATTCCTATTATTTCACCTTTCTAGTAATTATAGGCCAAAATTCTAACCTAGGTAGGTATATGAGAAAATTAGAGTATAGGTGCTGTAGCCGATAATTTAATGTTCGTTTACCCTAAGTGCGCCTTTAGGATTATTTTAATATAATAATATAAAATTTATATTCCTTAATGTAAATATAATAATAGGAGAGTATAATAAAAAGGAAATAAGGAATTCTAGCTCCGGCTTTAAATAAAGATAATATATAAAAGTAGTTGTAAATAATAACCTGGGGATAATAGTGTAAAAAGGAATATAATTTCAATATAAGTACTAAGTATTTATATATTAAATAATATACCTTTAGTTAGCGAGGATAGAGGGAGGAAGGTCGAGAGGTATTGAAGCTTAATATGTATTTATAATTGCGGGCTTTATTTATATTAATTATTAATAACGAATATCCTCCGGCCTTATTCCTCCTTAGAGAAATAGAATTCGTTAGGTAATTAAATAATTGCCGGTATAATAACATTGGGGGAAGGGGGTTCGGGGATCTCCTCTAATTTATTAGGGGATAAAGTAATTATTAGTATAAATATAGTAAAATTAGAGTTTAAAGTAAAAGCCCCTAGTAGAGTAGTATAGTTAGGGATAAAATTTGAGGAGTTAGGAATATTATTACCTAGCGGAATAATATAATTAGGAAGGTTATTTCTAATTGCTATAATATTACTGCCTAATAGATTCTTACTATTATTATTAGTATTGTAAAGAGATTATTTATAGTTATTAGTATTGTAAGGATATTATTTGTATTCGTTTTCTCTAATTCTAATATAATATCTCTTCCGGTTTCCGTATTTATTATTATTAAATTCGGTATCGCTACCCTAAATAACTTTAATACTAGAAGTATAAGTTTGTTTTTTAATTAATATATTATAGTCCGATACGTTCTTTAGTAATTGTCTGTATATAGGAATTATAGTATTAGTAGAAAGAACTAGGAATATATATAGAAATTAATATTCTAATTCTCTCTTAATTTTAGAAGGACGGCTATATTTATATTTAGTAGGAGTAGGAGTAGTAGTAATCTAAAGGGTTATAATAGCTTTGGATTTTAGATTATAAAAATTATTAATAATAATGGCGGTATAGGGTGGGTAAAAAACTTTATACGATTTTGATTGTATTAAAATAAATTTATTAGTATATAGTAAGATTTCTGAGAAATCGTCGTTTTTAGTAAGTTTGACCCTAAGTAATAATATATTTCCATTGCGGTTAATAACTTATATTTTAGCGGCCGAACAACGGAGGAGGCGAATTATATTTAACTATTTATTATAATATTACTCCTAATTCTCTTTTACATTATACAAAAACTTATTCTCATTTATATTTAGGATTCTTATAATACTATTAATAAATATTATAAATATTAGGCTTTTACTTAAATTATTACTCTTATTAACTGCTTTAAATTATTAAAGGAATAATTTATAATAACCGTTTAAGCGGGAGCCTTTACCAGCTATAATATCGGCGGCGTCTAAGGTAATATTTCTAATTGCATTCTTCTATTTAGGGATATAAATAGGAAGGACGGCGGTAACTTTATCCTACCCTATAGTAGAAGTACCGGCACTTCCAACTCAAAATTTATTCTTATTACCGGAAGGTTTACTAAGGCCTTTACATAGCTTCGTATTTTCGGGGGTAATAATAGTGGCAATAGGAACCTAGATAGCAATAAGAACCTAAATAATAGTAGGAATCTAAATAGCAATAGGAACCTAAATAGTAATAGGAACCTAGATAGTAGCAGGAACCTAAATAGTAGTAGGAACCTAGATAATAGTAGGAACCTAAATAGTAGGAATTTAAATAATATTCTAAAGCGGGGGAGGAATAATAATAATATTAACGGTAATTCGAAATTTATTCTTATTCTTACTACTAGGAGGCTTGCCGGGGCCTCTATATAAAATAGTAATTATAGTAGGGGCAGCTTTTCTACTACGTTAACGACCAGATCCTCTTCTTATTATATATATATATTAGCAGGAACGTATTAATAATCTTCGTATAATTCTAAAGTGAGAATAACGTTATTTATATTTAATTATTAATATACGTAGAGATAGGAGATTAGTACGTTAATGAAATAATATTGCAAGATAGTATAATAATATAAAAAGACGATAGAATAAATTAAAAATAGCGATATTAATCTTTTAATATAGAAATATAACAGTTAGTAGGATATAGAAGGAAGAAAGATGTAGTATTAAAGTAGAGGATAGATAGGAGTAGGAGTACTTTATAGAAATTTAAATATAATAATTACTTATATAGGTAATGCGCTGCGTATACTACTTCCCGTCTGCCAGTATTGTAGAAATTTTAAATTATTTTTAAATTAAAATTTTATTATAATATTGAATTAGGAAATATCTAGGAGATTTTATTAGTATTATATTATCGGTATTCCCGTTACTTTAAATTGTAGTAGGAAGGAGAACCGTAAAAATAAATATTTAGAAGTTTATATACTTATATTAAAATAATAGGAACTAATAAAAACTACTTCTATTAAAAATAAATAATAATATTAGAAGACTAATATTAAAATATTTGGAAATATACTAGGTACCTACGTCTAATATTATACTTTATTATATAAGATATTAATATTATAATTAAATATATATTAATAATATAAAGTATAAAACCTAATACTATATTAACTAAGTATTAAATTAAGGTCGATATTATAATCCCGTTCTTCGATCTTTCGTCCCATATTATTCCCGTTATTAGTATCGATAGAAGGGATTACGAAATACCCTATAAAAGAATAAAAGATATATAAATATTAAGTGTCTATATAATCCTCCCTACTAATACTTATTAACCTAATACCTAAAAACTTAAAATAATGAAATCCGAGTTCTAGAAATAAAGATATACTAATATTTCTAAAAAAAAAAAAAAAAAAAAAAAAAGAAAAGGGATAACTTTATACTAATTTATTCAAATAGTCTCATTATATTTCATATAAATCGCTAATATACTATTCAATTATCCTTCAAACTCAATAGCCTCTTCCTTATACAATTCCTTATTAAGCTAGTAATTAATATTATCGTCAATATCTTCGTTATTCTCGCCCGTATTCTCCTAATTCCCTATATTAATTCGAATACTAAATATATCCCCTTTACGCTTTATACCAAGAAGAACGAAGTTTTAACACAATTTATCGTCTAAATTAATTAAAAAGGAGCGTTTACCACCTACCTTTTTCATTATTAATTTAATTAATTTAAAAATAGTAAAATCCTTCTATTTCGGTCTATTATCTTTATCCCAATTCTCTACAATCTCCTCCTAATAACCGCAAAATTCCTTATCGTTATAAGCGTATTACTTAGAAAGGCAAGTACAATACTTTACATTAGTATTATAATCCTACAATTTAACTAAATATAATATAATTAACTAATTTCTATTAGGGTTAGGGATTACTATAATACTATACGGGTAGAAAAATAATACTACGCACCAAACAAGGCTCTTAAGAAATAAATATAAACTACGTAGCGAACCTTGTAACGAAGGACCTTACTATTAAGACCGGTCTTAAATTTATATATTTATTTCCTAAATAATAGTAGGTTCCTAAATAATAGTAAGCAACTTATATTATAAAGGATAAGAATCTAAATTTAATTTACAATAAGGGAATAATAATTAAACTATATAGATATTTACTATTAATTTTAATTTAATTATTCTATAGCCTCTCAAATATTTTCAAATTCTAGTATTAGAAATAAAATATACATCATAAAAACTCGCAAATTAATATTAGGTTTATTAATAACTTTCAATAGTCTTAATTACTTATTAAGAATTATACAATCGGACAATTATAATTTAGAGTAACAATTAGTAATAATTCGCTAATAATTCAAATTAAATAGATTTAAATTATTACTAATATAAATAGTATTAAATATTAGTAATAAAGAAATTTCTAAATTTCTAATTAATAGGGGAATTCTTGGAATCCCTAGATTATTATTATAGTACGGCTAGACGGGTTCCTAAAACCCGGGCTACTAAGTACTAATATACTAAATAGAATAAGGCCGAGACTTTTATTGATAGCGATTCGGATTAGAAAGGCGGCGATTAATAGTAGAATCCGGATTTATATATCTAATTCCGAATACCTTCGTTCCCTAACCTTCCTTTTCTTCTTTATACTTAATATTACTTTAATTTATAGCTTCTAATTTTATAGTTTATCTTTCGTAGGATTATACTTTTATAATTATTCTACTTTATTATACTATAATTTAGACTAGTTATAATAAATTAATTATAATAACTTAAATTAGCTAGGCTATTAGAAGCTTCCTTACTATACTGTGCCGTGCCTAGTCTAGGTATTTAAATTGCTGTGCCCGGGCTACTTCGTAGCTCGTACTCTAGTTTTCTAGCTTACTATATAGTATATTTATTACGTACAAATGGCTAGTTGGAAGCCTTCCTCCTTCTTAGAATATCTTCCTTTGCTTTATTTTATTTACTATTATAAATAAAAATTACCCTCCGGTATTATAAATATATTATATATTATAGTTTAAATTAACCGCGATAGCCTCCCTTCTTTTTACTATATCCTTCTTTTACCTTCTAATACTACCTACTATTTCCTTATAAAGGGTATAATATTTAAGCAATGTTTTTATTTTAATTAACCTCCCTATATAAATTAGTATAGTAGGGTTAATTAATAAGGATAATCCTAGAGTAATTTATTTAGGGGTGCTAATAATATTAAAGAATTTATAAATTATAAAATAAGTAATAATAATATAAGTACGTTAAAATCTCCTCTTAATTATATTATAAAATATATACTTTGGTTTTTTACAATAATTTTTTTCGAATTTTTTTAATAAAGCCTATTAATCGGGGATATATTTGCAAGATTGAGAGAATCTGATTAGTTAATATTAATAGAAGGTGGAATATAAGGAATTAATCCGATAAGATAATAGGTCGAAGAAATAGAAAAATAGGGATAGTAATTAGTAAAAGAAAGGAAGTAGAATAATAAATTAATAAGATATTTAATATTAAGAATAAAATAAAGAATTATTATAATATTTATTATATTTTTATTATAATATTCCCCTATCTAGTCTAGAGCTTTACACATCCCTATCGAAATACCCTTAAATCCGTACTATAATTATTACTCCTTTATTATTATTAAGAAATAATTACTAAAAATTAATTTAATTAATAATATAATCGGCCTCAACTAGATTTAAGGTTTTTATAATTCTTTATTGAATTGTATTTCTATAGTCTAATTCGAGACCTACCTTTCTTATCTTCTTATCATTAAAATTGGACCACTACCTCTTTTCTTTTTTTTCTCCTATTTACCCTTCTATTTTATTTAATTATTAAAAATACTCCTAATTACTTATACTTTCTATTACTAAATAACCTAATATTACAAACTAACTATTCTATTCTTTAATAAAGATAAGACTTTGAGTTGTTTTATAGATATAGGAGTTTAATAAGCCCCGCCTAGTTTAGTACCTCCTATTTCGACTATTGGAAAGGTATAAGGATTACTTCCTACTTTACTAAATTAAATAGCCAAGGAACTACGGTTCTTTTACGGTATATTGGTTTAAATAGTTTTATTATTATAGTTTTCTTACTATTTTAATATATATATATATATAACCGGAATTTACCTATACTTAATTAAAGGCCCGCTATCTTTATAACCCGGGGTCTACCCTTCGAATATTATTTTTCCTCCTACTATTTTACTAAGATATAATTTATAAGAGTTTGGTATTTAAGAGGTATAATTTATAAGAGTTTAGTATCCTCCTACGTCTTTTCAAATCCGACTAAATTTAATTAGAAGTTTGCTTCTTTTACCAGTAATATAATAATAAAATAATACTATTTATTTTAAACTTAAAACCCTTTATAAAAACTACTTAATTTAGGATTAGGGATAAGGATAGTTAAACGTATACTACAATTTAACGATATTCGTATATATAAATTTATCTATCTCTCTTTCGCTAAATTAGGGGTAGAGGTATTTTAAGAAGGAAGTAGTACTATTCCAGACTAATTATTTTTTAAAATAGAGGTAGTACTATTATTAGAGGTAGGGCTTTAGCAATTAGTAAGGCTAGCGAAGGTATAGGAGTAAAAAAGGAATTAAGTAGTAAATTCGGAATTTATTACAAAGGATTTATTTTTAAATATTATATAAATTCCCTTAGGTTCTATATTTCTAGTCTTTTAAAATCTAAGAAATAAATTAGTACGAAACTAGTTAAAGAGATTCGAGGATTCTCAAAACGGTCCTCAAATATTAGAGGAGCTACTTTATATTAGATAGAAAATAATTATTAGTATTCGAAGATATTAAATATTTATCTCCTCTTTAAATAAGAAGGATTAAAATATTCCTTTAATTAATAGTACTAAATTTTATAATAAAGTTAAGTAAATTATTTACTCTAAAATTTAGAATTATCCTTAAGGCTCCCCTTTAAAACTAGATACCCTCTTTATATTGCTACTATAGTACCTATAATTATTATTATAATACTATACCTAGCGACCCCCTCCTCCTATAGGGTTCGGTCGCCACCACTAATATTAAGTATATTTAAAAGGAAATTAATAGCGTAGTAAGCGCTAAGAGGGCAGCGGGAGACCAACTTTTCTAGGAATTTATAATTATAAAGCCGGGCTAGTATTTTAAATAGGAGGTTCCTCCAAGGCCTATAATTACCGAAGGCGATCGAATTATTACAATTACTATCGTTATTCCTTATATTAAAGAGTGCTTTAGGTATATAATTCTTAGAAAAGTATTACAATTAGTAGGGGAGGATACGGAAAACAAGAAGGCGGTTAAATTCGTAAAGCGTTTTAAAATAGAAAATAAAAATAATATTAAAATTAATACTAAGGTTAATATTAAGGATGATATTAAATATAATACTATAATAGAAAATCTACCGACGCTACTTCGGTCCTTACTAATCCAAATATTAAAGGCACTTATTAAATCGAATATTATATTTAACGTATCTTCGAATCTCCTTCTATTAAAAAACAATCTACCACCTTTAATAAACGGGAATATAAAACTTAAAGCAAAAGCGAACCTAAAACTAAAATTAAACTCCTAATTACTCTATATAGCCTAATCTTTTAAAATCCGAGAACCGAATTAATACAAGTTATTACAGCTATTATTATTACTCCCTATATTAAGGAATACTTTAGTTATAATATTATACCGCCAATTATACCCTCTATAGTTCGTAGTAATCCTTTAAAATTAAAATCCGAAGCCCTTCGAATAATACTTTCTATAAATAACTATCCTTATCCTCTTTTAAACTCTACAATTTTAATTACTACTATATAATTAACCATTTTCCTTACGAAGGATCTACTCCTAAAGATTATATAGATTAGATTATATTTAGTCTTTTAGAATCCGAGAAGTGAATTAGTATAAAATAGAATAATTAAAGAAATTCGAAGACTTTTAAAAAAGTCTTTAAATATTAAGGGAGTTGCCTTATATTAAATAGGAAATAATTATTAATATTCAAAAATATTAAATATCTATCTCTACTTTAAACGAGAAGGATTAAAATATAGAATTAAAAGGTTAGACCTCCTATAAAGGATAATTTACCCTTATATTCCAAGGGCCTCCCTCTTTAAAAAAGTACTATAACTACTCTACCATTTCCTTACCTATATTTAGAGTAGGCAACTATCTAACAGAGCCAAATTTCTTTTACAATCTAAAATTATTAAAATATAGGAGTTATACTTCTAGCTAAAAGAGTAAAATAATATTATATATAACTAATAATATATTTATAGGAATTAGTAATATTTAATAAGGAATAACGGATACTAGAATCCACTTAAATTTTATATTTACAATTGGGAATATATAGTAGCGACTCTCAACGCCAATTTCTAGGGTCCAAATACCACTATTTACAATATCGATATATATAACTTTATTATTAATAAAGAAATTCAACATTATATCAATATTCTATACCTATCGCCTCTTTATTAAATATAGTCTCCAGCCTATATACAACCCAATTAGAATAACGAAAAGAATCTCGCAATTCTCTTCTCCTATATCTACCTAATTAAGAAAATTAGGCCTTGCCTTTTTACTATCGAATAAACATTCAACATTTTACACCCTCAATTCAATAATTTCTTTTAGAATTTCGTTTATAAATTTACTAATTAGGGCTATTCTATTTGATAGAAGGTAGTAAACTTCTCTTACTATAATCTACCTTAATTTTAGAAGAGGTTAATAATAATTAATATTAATCTAGGGGAATTATTAATTTATAATAACGGCCCTAAGCCTATAACTATAGTCCGGCAAGCTTTTATAACTATTAATAAAAAAAAAAGGAGATACCTTTTATAATAACCCTAAAGGTATTTATAACCTTTCCCAATGCGTAAAGTACCTTAGGACGGTAATAAACTACTTCCCTATACGGTTATATATAATAATTACTATAGGTCTAGATTATATTAATCCCCCCCCCGGACTATATTCTCTTATAAAATTTTATAATATATTATTAAATATACCCAGTCTCCAACTTATATATAACCTAATTAAAAGAAGAAGAAGAATTTTACAATCCTCTTCCCTTATACCTACCTAATTAAAAAGATCCGGCCTCGCCTCTTTATTATCGAATAGTATTTTTAATTACTAAAGTAAAAGAGTATAGTTAATAGGCACATCCCCGTATTAATATTTAATAATTTAAAGGTAAATAAAGTAAAAGATATTTATCGATTTAGACGAAGATATTTCCAATTTACCTAGATTTAAATTAAAATTAAAATAATAAATTCAAAACCGCAACTATACGTACGGACTTAAACTTATTATTATTATACCTACTATAGCGGGAAATCCCCTAAAACATTTAATATAGTAAACTTTATTAAATTAACTTAATTATTTAATAGAGGGCTCTAATTGGTCAAATTAGGTACCCCCTATAATAATATACTATATTAGACTTGGAAATATCTTTTTTCTTTTTTTTTTTTTTTTTTTTTTTTTTTTTTTTTTTTTTTCTTTGGAGGAGGAGGGGGAGTCCGGATAAGGGTATTCACACTTACACTTCCGTACGAAACTTCTCGCACGATAGGAAAAAAGCTATTACGAACTGGAATCGAATTAGTAATTTTAAGAAAGAATACGATAGCGAGAACTATTAAACTACTAGCCTAATTAATTAAAAACACCTTTCATTCTTTCCTTTAATATAAGGTAAAGGACTTTCTAAAGGGTAATTAACTTGGGGAAGAAATATTATTTAAAGTCGAATAGGTAGCTCACCTTATATATACCCTCGACCTCGGCCCTTAATTAAAGCGTTAAAACTATAATAAGGGTACTACCCTATATTATAGAAAAAATTTAACCGAAGTTAAATACTTTAATAATAAATTTTCTTATTATATATTTTTTGAGTTTTCTTATTAGTAGGTATTTACAAAAGTAATATAAGATAAAAATAGCATATAAAATATAATATAAAATAAATTAATTATTAATTAATTAGAAATATATATATAATATACTTTTAATTTTTATTAAATTTTATAAACCCTATACCAATAAGGCGCTATTATCACAGGGCTAGCCTATGTGCCTTGTACTTAGTACTAACGTATAGTAGCTTCCGAGACTACTATCGCTATTATTACTACCGGCTATTACCGGCAGCTAACTAGTTAGAACACTACTTACTACGGGTCTATAGACCCGCCGGCGGCCGTCCTCATAAGGCCAGCCTTCCGGGCACTCGGCTGCACTTCTCTTCCTTCTCCTTCGTATAATTACATATAATCATATCTACTACCTACCCTTTACCTGTAATAGTTAATTACACCTTTTAATTATTATATTTATAGCATAAACCTATTTTCTTTTATCGCGCTATTAATTCTTAATTAACGCGCATATAAGAATCGCCTTACTTATCGAATCGCTAAATCCAATACCCTAAACACCAATAATCGTAAATTACAATAATCGCAATTATAGTCTCGCTCCTTTCATTTAATAAATAAAAGCAAATACTCTTCATCTAAAGGATAAAAAACCGCTTCGCGCGATTACCTTTCTTATATTTTACAATAAGAGTAGTAACCACGTGTCCTTCTCTCCCGTTAATAGTACTAACGATTTTATTAATCTCAATACCCCTCCTAAGAATATACTATTTAATTTAAACGATATTTATAAAATATTTAACAAAATCGTTAATATTACTAACATCGCCGTTTATTAAACCGCACTCGTCGAACTCCTTCCCTCGATAGTAATTAATAACCTTCTTATTAATATTAATAATAACGAGGAAAAGAAAGTTATCCTTCGCACCTACCTCGATATAACTAATATTATTACTTAGGACCCTACTTTCCAATTAATTATCGCCCCGCTTAATCGCCTTCACTATAACGACTTTACTTAATACAAAGATATTACTATCGACCTTAAATATAGTAAGGACGAATTAAAAATTATACATAAAATAATTATTAGAGCCCAAAATAATTTCGATTAAAAGAACCTCGATTATTTCAATTTAACAATCGAATTTAACGACCTTTAGAAGAAATATAATAACCTCAATATAAATTACACCGCCCTCAAATTTTATAATACTAATATCCAGTCCCTACTCGATAATTTTAATAAAATAATTAATATTAGTACTAATAAAATATCATCTTTAAAGCAAACTATAAAGAACCCACCGATCTTTACCGGTAAGGAGAATATTAGTATAGCCCGTAAATACAAGATTTTTAAAATATAACGTTTCCGCATTTTATCTTAATAAAAGTACAACCCCCTCCTCTATATTAATAAAGATATTAAGATTATTCGTATTACTATACTATTAGGTTCCGAAATTTTATCCAATATTTAGGATAATTTAGATATTATCTAGAATAGAGGAGATGTGGTTTCTTAGCGTTAGAAGACCGGTACCGAATTTATAGAATATTTAATTACCCGTTTTTAGAATATTAATTTAAAGATAGATATTAACCGTCGTCTTAAAGAATTCTTTATAAAAAATATATCTTTTACGGAATTCGAATTAGAATTTACTAATTTAATAAACCTCTACGGCCTTAATAATTCTATAAAGGTTCACTACTTACGCAATAAAATCAATAAGCACCTCCGCGACGCCCTTACATATTATAACCTTCCTAAAGCCAACGATTTTAAAAAGTAGCCCCCAATCTACCATACTATCGCAGGTAATCTAGAGGACGCCGACCACTACTATAAAATAAATATTCGTCTTTTTAGTAATAGCGCCCCCGCCGTTAATAGAAATTCTAATAATAATACTAATACAGACGGTGCCTCTAATTCCTATAATACTAACAACGTCCTAATTAACTAGGGTAATAATAAAATAGACCTCAATACTATTAACTTCGCTATTTTTATTTACAAAAATATTCTTAATTAATATACCTATAATAGTAAGTACTACTATTATAATAACGACAATTATATTACTAGTAATTGCCTTACCTCTATTAATTATAGCGCCTAAAGCCCCTAATATAATAAAAGTAAGAGGAATAAAGGTAAGGGCTATAGTAAAGGCCGCTATAATAAAGAGGAGGTCTGTAGTACCGAAGCTACGCCCACTACCGCCCCCGCCGCTCCCGCCGCAACCCCCACCGCCACTACTACTAATAGCGAATATTATAACGAGCCGGAAAATACTTAACTTCTATACCTAATTATATATAAAAACCTTTCCAATTATTATCATAGAAATAAATTTTAAGCTCCCCGGAATTAGAGGGTTTGGGAGAGGTTAGAATATAATTATTAAATAGTTCTACTTCCCTAAATTTAATACTCTTATTATTTTACATTATAATTAAATCGTATAAAAATCATTATATTTCCCTTATTAATACCGGCTACTTTATATTTATTTTTATTAATCGCTCTTTTATTATTAAATATAACCTTCCTTATTTCCGCCTCCGCTACGCAAAAAAACTTATCCTCGCTGATAGAATTATTAAAAGTATTATTTCTAAGGGAGTGATAATTAAGCTCCGTATCAGGTACTACAATAAGACAATTACCTTCCTAATTTATAATATTTTAAAAAAATACCCGGTTATTTTAAATTTCCTATAAATACAATACTACAAGTCCGAAATCGACTACGACTAATATAGAGTATATTTTACTAATTTCGTTTATAAAGGCCGCTACTTATTTACTAACTTTATTAAAAACCAATTAACAGCCCCGAAAGCCCTTATTAACTAAATTTTAGTCGCAATTATCCGTAGTAGGACCGCTCTAATTTCCTACTAATTCTAGCTCCTCGATTAACTCCGAAGAATAAAGCCGCTACTCCTACTAAAATAGCCCCGGTACTGCCAAAATTAACGTCGGTTAATAAAACTATTAACTTTAATTAAATAGTACTAGCGCTACTAAACCCTATATTAGGAATTTTTAAAGCTGGTTATCGACCTATTTCTACCTCTGTTAAAGTACTAATAATTAATAAGGCCGGGTCCAAGATCGGTATTATAGGCACAACCGCACTTCTTATTAAAATTAAGAATCTAGCGCCCTACGAACCCTATATCTACTTTAACAACTAACGTATTTCTATAAGTATAAAGCGCCCCTAAACCCGCCATTACTATAACCCTAATAATACTTCTCCTATTAAATCTAACGATATTAAAAAACTTAATATAATTACCTTCAATTTTATTTATAAGTCCTAATAATTATAGCCGTACGTTATAAATTATACCGAAATTAAAAGGCTAATTGCTACAACGGAGGTCCGGGATATAAATTTAATTAAGGAAATAGTTGCTAATATAATAGAAAGTAATAAATAATAATTCAAAAAAAGTCTTCCCCTACTCCTCTATAATTTTATTAATAACCTAGTTAATACTCACTCCTTCGAAGAATTTAAGGAGGCTACAATTTTTATTAAAATAATTCACCTTACCGGAAATTTCAATAAAGACGCCCCATTCTATAAAGAAATAATCCGTCGCATATACCTAACCAAAATCTCTAATAAAGACGCAAAAAAATTTCTTAATAAGGCCGACCGTCCAATTAAAATAAAGGACGAGATTCTCGCTATTTTAAAGGAATTGGAGGGACGATAATATATTAATAAAGTAGCAGCCTTCTTCCTATTATTAATTAAAGAAGTCCCGCCCAACTATTCGTACGATTATAAAATTAAACTCTAATTGGGAATAACCCCTCCTAACGCGCGCCCGCGCTATATATCCCCGATCGAAACCGTCGTTATTAAGAAGTAAATCAATAAGAATTTAAAAAAGAATTTTATTCGCCTATCACAATCTACAGCCGCGTCTCCTATTCTTTTAATAAAGAAGCCCGGCGGTAGCGTCCGTATTTGCATCGACTACCGTAGTATTAATAATATAACATTGAAAACGCATTACCTACTTCTATTAATTAAGGAGACCTTCGATATTATTTGCTACGTAAAGATTTTCACTAAGCTCGATATAATCGCTATATTTAATAGGATTTACATAAAGGAAGAATATAAATAGTTTACTATTTTTATTACCTATTTTAATCTCTATAAATCTATTATTTATTTATTCGGCTTCTAAAAGGCCTTAGGAACCTTTTAGAATTATATTAATAACATCCTATATAATATTTTCGATATATATACAATAGTATATTTCAATAACGTTTTAATTTATTTAAATAACGAAGAAGATTATAAAAGTTACGTTAGGGAGGTCCTACGACGGATAATTCGAGCCGGGCTATAAATTAATATTAATAAATACGAATTCTACGTTATAAGGATAAAATATTTTAATTTAATTATTACCCTAAGAAGATTCGAAATAAATCCTAATAAAGTATCTACTATTATAACTTAGGAGGTTCTAAAAACTAAGAGGGTACTATAGTATTTCCTAAATTTCGCCAATTTCTACCGACGATTTATTAAACATTTCTCAATTATCGCTAGTCTATTATATAAATTAATAAAGAAATTGGCGGAATAGTAGTAAACCGACCGTTACTAAAGGTCTTTTATTTTAAAAAGGCTTTTAATAGTAGCCTAATACTCCGGATCTATAACTGGTCGAAACAGACCGTTATTAAGACGGATACCTCAAACTAGGCTTGCAATAGCATTCTATCCTAATACAACGAAGAGGGCATTTTATACCCAATTGCTTATTTTAATTAACAGCATTCTTCAACTAAATATAATTATAATATTTATAATAAAAAATTACTAACTATTATTAAAACCCTTAAAAAGTAGCGCCCTAAATTAGAAGGAGCCTAAAAGCCTTTTAAAATTCTAATTAACTATAGGAATTTAAAGACCTTTATAATTAATAAATAACTTACTCCCTATTATATATATTAATTTTATTTTCTCTTTTATTTTAATTTTACTATTAAATATCGCCCCGGATTACTATAAATACATCCCAACGTACTAAGTAGGAAGCCGAAAAACTTACCTAAAAATAAAGCCGACGAATAATTATTAGCTAAAAATAAAGTCTTATTCAATTAAAATATTTTTGTTAACGGAGTTTTCATTTTGGAAGATAAAGGCGAAGAGGTCCCTATTAGTATTAAATATATTTATAAATTAGAAACTTTAAATAAAAGGTCGATAAATAATTTAATAATAGAAGGTTATGAAAAATTGATTATTCTATAAAATATCATTGCCTATTTATTCGACCCTAACCGCCGAATATAGTCTAAAAAAGTTAAAAACTATATAAAAAGGGTTCTATTCGCTAAATACCGAATAATCCAAAGACGAACGTACTTTCGTAGCGCTGTCCTCGTTAATCCTATTAATATAAAGCTTCACCTTTTACTCCTCCGCTATATCTACAACTCGCTGTCGGCCGGATATTTAGGCCGAGAAAAGACCTATTTATTATTATTGTAATCCTTCTTTTAGCTAGGGATATACGCTACTATTAAGTCGTACTATAAGGCGTATCTAGTATACGCTAAATCTAAACTATCGCGATACGCCCCCTATAGTTTCTTAAAACCGCTAATAGTACTATTCGTACTATAAAAAGATATTTCTATCGATTATATTACTCTATTAATTCCGTACTTATACTGTGGATAAAAATTCAAATACGTTACAATTGTTATCGACCGCCTAATTAAAATAAAGTACTATATCCCTACCGTCGGCCTAATAATAGAAGAATTAATAGAACGTTTTATTAAAAAGGTTTATAGTATTTATAATTTACCGGACTCCATTATTTCTAATTGTGGTACCTAATTTATTTTGTAATTTTAGAAAGTTTTATCGTTACAATTAGAAGTTACCCTCAAACCCTCCTCCGCTTTCCACCCCGCTACCAATAGCCAAATTAAATGTATTAATATAAAAATAAAGAAATATTTACATCTTTATATTAATTAGGTTTAAGATAATTAAATAGATTGGTTGCCGATTATAGAGTTCGCTAGTAATAATCTAGTATTTAAAACTATTAGTATCTCCCCCTTCTTCGCTAATTATAGATTTTACCCTTATATAGGTATTGAACCGGCAAAGCTATACCCGCCAGAAATATTAGCAGTATAATAAATAGAATACTTCAAAACTAACGAATTAACTGACCATTTTAAGAGAATTTTAGACTTTATTACCAGTCAGGCCTATTAAGTACAATAATATTACGAAGGTAATACGAACACTCGACGGTCGGACGCCTTAAAATATAAGGTAAGAGATAAAGTTCTTCTTAATATTAAGAACCTCGATATTGGCCGCCCTTACGCTAAATTTACACCTCTCTTCGAAGGCCCTTTCGAAATCCTTAAAGTAAATAACCATCGGGTAACGCTTAAACTTCTAATTAATATAAAATATAGCCCGATATTCTATATTAGTAAAGTTAAATTATAGGATGAAGAGGGTTTATTAGGATAAGTAGATTCGGAGGAATAGGATATTCGCACTAACTATAGCCGGACTATAAGGAGGATTAATAATAGGGAGGATTCTATCGAATACGAATTCGAAAAGATAGATAGATACCGAAAGAACAATAAGGGTTATTAAAAATACTTTATAGTTTAGGTACCCCCGTATACGCCGTTATAATAACTGTACGCCGATATATTTATAGCCCCCAATGCGGTACAAGCCTTCTATAACAATTACCTGGAAGCGCTGTATCCCCCGGACTAGGCAGCGGCGGAGAGGAGGAGGAAATAATTACTAGAAGCGGAAGCGGCTATAAAGGTTTTTCGAATTAAAATTACTTATTTAATAGGGATTTTTATTATTCTATATAATATTAATTAATTATATAATTTCTTTTAGTCCGGGGAAGTATTATAGGGCTAGCCTATATGCCTTATACCTAATGCTAGTGTATAGTAACTTCCGAAATTACTATTGCTATTATCGCTGCCGGCTATTGCTAGTAATTAACTAGTTAGAGTACTATTTACTACGGGTCTATAGACCCGCCGGCGGCCATCCTTATAAGGCTAGCCTTCCGGGCACTCGGCTATACTTCTCTTCCTTCTCCTTCGTACAATTACGTATAATTATATCTACCACCTACCCTTTGCCCGTGATAGCTATAGTTATAGTATAGGGAATAAGACAATTAATTATTAAATTTTATAATTATACTTTAATTAGTATAAGGTTAAATATATTAAAAATATATTATAAATATACTATATTGATTGTTAACTTTTATTATATTTTATAATTATACTCTAATTAGTATAATGTTTAATATATTATAAATATATTATTAATATATTATACCAAGTCTTAACTTTTATTATATTTTATAATTATATTTTAATTAATATATCGTTAACTATATCACAAATATATTAATAATATAATATACCAATTTTTAACTTTCATTATATTTTATAATCACACTCTAATTAGTATATATATAAAATATTAGGAATATATTATTAATATATTATAAATATAATAATATATAATATTTCTAAATAGTAGATAGATATATCGGGTAATAAGAAATAAGTAGTAGTAAAAGATAAGGATAAGATTTTGAAGATATAAGAGGTAAAGAGGGTTTAGAAGGGTTAATAGTATAAAGGGGGTATATAGGTAGAATGAATAATAACATTTTCTAACAAGTGTAGTATAGCGGTTAATATACTAGCTATTGGTATTGAGGTTGTAGGTTCGATTTATACTATAGTTTTTTTTTTTCCTTATTTTAAGAAATTTAAACTTCTATTATTTTATAGCTATAAATATCTATTTATTAATTATATTACTTTCTTATCTACTTTTTCTCTATTAAAAACTATAGATAGTATAGTAAATGAACTTATTATAATATATAAATTAAATTATATTAAGAATAATTGGAAATTATTTAAAAGTTTTCATAAAAACACTTTTCTTTTTAATCTTTACTTACTTTTTATTTAACTTACTTTATTTTAGTAATAAGTATTATATAAAGCTTAAAAGATTTTATATATCTAGATTTACTATTTAATATATAATTCAACTATTATATTATATTTATATTAATTTATATACTAAAATGGAGCAAAAACCACACCAACACGAAAAGCACCCTACTATACCTAAATATAGTAAGGAGCAGATCCGGAGTTAAACATAACTTTCGTCCTTAGGAACTAAAATAGAATAGCAAAGTCACAACTCATCAACCACCACCAAAGACCAACGAGAAGAATAAGATTCTCCTTATTAATTTTAAGTTGGCTAGATAGGTCTAAGAGTTAGTTTTTTTATAAAAGGGTTATTAAATTTACTATTACGAGGGCGTTCGACGGTAATTCTATAGTGTAGGAGCGGGATTCTTTGGTCTATTATCGAGGATAGGTATTGTCTAGTCTAGTCTAGAGTCCTCGCCTTCCTCTCTCTTCTCGGTCGGGATCTCCTCCTTATATCCCTTTTTCTACCTATTACATTCCCAGGGTCCCGTCCGACCAGTGTAATAAATCTGCTCCTCAATAAGCAATAAGCCAAGGCCCAAATACCTCCACCTATTATTTGAAAGCAAGAGCCTACAGTAAGGAAAAGAAGAACACACAAGGAAAACGAAAAAAGAACAAACGAACCACCCCACATCAATACTTTAAAGAATATATTTAAATTATACCCTATTATAATTTATTATTATATTATTTATATTTATAAGGAGAATTAATTAACTAAACTACAAACAAATATCTTATCTATCTTATTATTAAATCAATTATTATACTACTTATATTTATATAAAAAAATATTAAGTAATTTAATTTATATACCTTTAATATAAATTAATTCTTAATATACTAAGAAGGGATAAAATGAATATGTTATTACACTTTTTAGTTATAGCTAATTTAATATAATTGTAAATATATTATTCATATATTATAAATATATTTGTGAGTAATAAAGGAATATAAATACTAAAAATAGAAAAATCTAAATATAATTATATATATAATACTTCATTATTATTATATAACTTTACTCCTTACTTATATTTTACTATAAATAAGTTTATTAAACCTTTTTGTAAAATATTGTTTAATATAGTTTTAAACCTTTAATTAACTTATAATTTATATAAAATATAATATTAATAATAATTATAAGAAAATAAAATATTAAAATATATTCAAATTAATATATAATATATTTTTAATATATTATATACTTTTAATATAATATATATATTTTTTCAATTCTTTAAGTGAATATTATATTTCTTTCTATTATATTTCAATTATAATATAATATGTAAATATTTTAAAAAATAATTAACATATTTTTCTTTTACTTTCTATATTAATAATTTCCTTTACCAATATAAATTGCTAAAAACTATTAAACATTAAAAAAACTTTAGACTATATTCTTAATAAATTTAAAATAAATTTTTAATTAATCTAAAATTAATTTGTAATATAACTTTTTATAAACTATATAAATTCCAAACTAAATTCAAATCTATATTTTATTTAAAAAGAAACCTTCTATAATTTTCTTACTTTTAATATTCTTTTATAGATTAATTTACGGATAGGATAAATCAATATAGCCTCTTCCTAAGTAGCCTCTTTTAGAGCAGCCTCTTCCTAAGTAATAAAAAATTAAGAAGAGGGAACGTTAATATTAGTCTATAATTAATTATAAATTAATATAGCTTCTCCTTAAGTAGTTTCTTCCTAAGTAACCTCTTTTAGAGTAGCCTCTTTTAGAATAATTAAAGGTCTAGAAGAAAAGCGTTAGTATTAGTCTAGGACTAATTATAAATTAATATAGTTTCTTCCTAAATAGCCTCTTCTAAAATAACCTTTTCTAGAGTAGCCGAAAGTTTAAAAGAAGAAATTTTAATATTAGTCTATAATTAATCGTAAATTAATATAACCTCTTCTAGAATAACCTCTTCCGGAATAGCCTCTTCTAAAGCACCCGAAAATTCAAAAGAAGAAACATTAATATTAATTTATAATTAATTATAAATTAATATAACCTCTTTTAAAGCAACTTCTCTTTAAGTAATAAGAAATTATAAAGAGGGAATATTAATATTAATCTATAATTAATTGTAAATTAATATAACCTTTTCTAGAGTAGCCTCTTCTTAGGCGGTAAAAAATTAAAAAGAGGGAAAATTAATATTAATTTATAATTAGTTGTAGATCGATATAGCTTCTTTTAGAGTAGCCTCTTCCTAAACGGTAGGAAGTTAAAAAGAAGGAATATTAATATTAATTTATAATTAATCGTAATAAATTTCGCTAGGGAGAGAAATATTATCGCTTATATTAAGATTTATTAATAAATAATTTAAAATTAATATAATTTTTTATTTAATAAAAGATTTAGAAATATATATTTTATATTATAACTATTTTTTATAAGTATTTTCAATTATCTTTTTCTATTCTAAGTATAGACTTTTATTTAAAAAGCGTTTAAATATTATTGAAAAAGATTAATTATTAATAAATATATTATTATTATTAGTTTTATATATATTAATTATATATATAGTCCGCCTAATAGGTATATAATACTATTTCGTTCGTAGTTAGTAGGAAAAACCGTACTATAATAACCAAATGAAAACCCTTTACTTCGCTATTGTAATAGCGCTATATCGGCTCCGTACCTTTCTATTTTCCTTCCTCTCAGTATAACCTTACTATTATAACCGAAGTTATAAATTTATATTATATATATAGCCGTTCCAGCTCCGGTCTATCGCCGTCCTACTTCCGTCCTTCTTATTACAATCTCCTTATAATTAGTAACCTTTTATTCTATCTTTTTTCAATTATATTATCCCGGGCCGCCTAGATTTTCTATAAAGGAAACTTCGACCCGCCTTCCTCCTTCCTTCCCTTCTTTCTTTTTTATATTATACTATTGCTCCTGCTGTATTATATCCGCCTTATTACCGAATCCGCCGCCACTTTATATTTATATCCAATTTAATTCAATATTATTATTATTACATTATACCTTATAAAAAACCTCCTAACGCTACTAAAAAGATACCTACTTCTAAGGTAATAAAGGTTATAGCCCTCTTTAATAATTCGGAGGGCGGCGCCGCTTTAAACGCTATAATATTTAATATCGGCCCTAGTAATTTGCTATATAATAATACCCCTATTAAATTTATTATTTTCGAGAAAATTCGGAAGTATTTATTAAAAGAAATGTTAGAAAAGAAGGGCGCTGCTATAGGACGCTTCCAGCCTTTTAAGAATTATAAATAGTATAAGGCCTATACCTATAGGCTTTAATATACCCTCCCCTTAATTTATTAGAATATAAATACCTTTAAAACTATTTTTAATTAAGCCTAATATTTTTAGAATCCCTATAAATCTTTATTTTATTATTATAGTATTTTTATTTCTAATTTATAAAATAGTCCGTCCCTTTATTCCCTATTATAAATACCGGTTATAGAAGAGGACTAAAGAATACCCGGATATTAAATTTATTCCCCTAGTACGTACTTTTATTAAAGCTATTATAATTCTATACGGTTATAATACGGTTAAGGGTAATTTTAAAGTTTTTATTAGTAAGGTAGAGGCTGTAGCCGCCGTATAGGTTACGGCGGACCGTACTAGTACTAAACCTTCTTTTATTAGTAATTTCCTAATTTCGGATTTAATAATTATAATTAAATCTCCTATTAAAAAGAGAAAATTTACTTATACTACTATTAATACTTTAATGGACCTTACTATACTCTATAATAATATTATTATAATTTATTTCTATATTATAAAAATTAAAGAGACTATCCGCCTTCTTTCTAATAAAATTAATATAATTACTATTAATATTATACGTATCGGCGAAGGAATAATAGCGGTTCGTACTAGGTAAAATAGCTTTAATACCTACCTTTCTATTATAAATACCCTATATCGTTCCTATATTAATTCCTCTACTAACCCCCTTCGTATAGTTTACTAATATTAAATAAATTATTTGTAATATTTATATTTATATCCTAAATATAGGTCCGGTCGATGATTCTTCTTCTATTCAACCCCGCTATAGTATAAAGATAGTACTTACTAGTATTATTACTAAAGATTTTAATAAGGATAATAATAGAGGTTCTGACTTAGAGGATAATTACCTATTAAATTAATAAAGTAAGGAATGTTTAAGATTGTAAAGTGCTTTAGTAAGTTAGTATACTATATTTTCTTTACTATAATTGGGTATAGCCTTCTCAAACGCTATTAATTATTCAATATAATATTAAGTATTGTTAGGGATAAAGGTATTTAAAAAAATAGTATCGAAATCGAACTAATAGTATTCGTAATCGTTTATAATTATAATTATTAAAAATAGTCTAATATTAATAGAATATACTATTACTATATAGATCTTTTATACTATTTAATTACTTTATTCGAAATTACTATAAACTACCTATCTAACTCTAGCTTTCTAATTTTTAGTATTAATATTGTACTTCTTATTATATACCTATTTTCTAAGTAGAATTTCTATATCTATAGATTTAGGAATTAAGGTATAGATTCCCCTATCTTCAAATACTTTAATTTACTTCTTTATTATTAATAACTAATATAATTTAAAATTACTCTACTTACGTACAATTCGATAATTCTTAGGGATAAAACATTGAATTTTATTAATAATAATAATTATTATATTATAATCGACTTTAACAGTAGTAAGACAATATACAAACGTTACACGCCTTACTAAATAACCCTCTATTATACTGTAATAGGAAAATCTATTTCTAGATATATATTATAATTATTAGATAATAATTATAATTAATATTTAAAAAATAATATATATTTCTTATAAAAATTAAATGCTATAATATAATATTCTTAATTTTAGAGTTAGGTCGGGTCCGAATTTCGAAATTTCTTAAAGTCTTAAAGTCCTACCTTCCTTCCCAACCTTTATTAACGGAAAGAATTAATCTATTCCTCTAGAAATAATTAATTAATTTAGTAATTAAATAATTAATAAAATAGTTCTTTACTTTTATTTTTATTCGTAACCTTTATTTAATTCCTATTCGTTATTTACTTTTTAAAGTTATTCCAATATTCTAAAATTAAATATCGGCCTTCTTAAAAGGCTATTAAAAAAAGGCTATTAAAATATAGAAGGTTATACCCTATATTTTTTTAGTTTCTAGGGGCTTAAAAGATAATTAATATTTAGGAAATAATTAATATTTAAAAAATAATTACTATTTTCTTTATACGTATTATCTCCTAAATAAGGTTTATTACAACTTAAGGTTTCTACGGTAAGTACCGTAGAAATTGTTAGGTAGTATTACTAAATTTTAAATAATATTACTATTACTATTTTTTACTCTTTAAATATTATATTTAAAATTTATTAATTTAGTTATTAAACGACAAAGTCTACCTTCACTTACTTTTATATATAGTATTTAAATATTAGACTTAGAGGGCTGGCTTTTCTGTCCTTATATTTATATAGATTGTTAGCCTATAGGATTTAATAAAATTATTATAGGGTCCGAATTTGAATTTGCAAGCTCTAAATTTAAATTCGAAGGGTCCGAATTCGAGGCTTATTTTTCTAAGTTTAATTGAAATTACAATTTACTAACTCGCAATACCAACGACGGGGTATATTATCGCGTACGAATAGGGTTTAATATATTTATCGGTAGTAATTGAATTACTAAAGCTAATTATTAAAGATTGCTAAACAATGGAGTACCTAGAGTAATATATATAATTAATTTATTAAAATCGTATCGGTCGTATTAATCGCGGAGTATAGGGTTTTCTTTATTTAAACCTTTAAAATTAAAAAAATTGTTATTATATTCGATAATTTCTCTAATTAACAAGTTTAACAATTAATATTATAGCGGATTTAGCAATAAGGGCACTAGAGAATTCGGTACTAAAATCAGGGTTAGTAACAGTAATATTAGTAACACCGTATTAATTAGAATATTTAATAGAAGTACTATAATTATTTAAATAATCGAGGTAATTAGAGCGGTTATAGTAGCCGGCGCGGTTATAGTAATTAGCGCGATTAGAGCAATTGAGGGTGCTAGTATAATTTTTAGCAATAGTAGTAGTATAATTGTTATCTCCTATATTTTTTTAATTTCTTCTTATTATTAGGGTAATTCAATTACTTTCTATAAATATAACTATAGTATTATACTATCCACCTTTACTTAAATTTAGTAACTGCTATTTATTATTTTATTAATTTTATTAATTATTTAATTTGAAAAGATAACGTAATATTTAATAATATTACTATTACTACTATAGACTAGATCCTTATAATTGACCGGGTCTTCTTCAAGGAAGGTTACTATACTAGTTTTAATAATTTCGCTAATATAGGGATTTTAAATAAATATAATACGATTATAAATATCATCAAAACCGATAAAATAGCCTTTCTATACTCTAACGCGAAATTTATCGCCTTATAATCGCTTTTCTAATTTAATAAAGTAGTAAGCCGTATAGAAATAAGACTTTAAGTACTTAAAATATAGCTTCTTAATTTCGTCTAGGAAGTTGGCCGCTTTGGCGAATAGCTCCTATAGACTTTTACCTTTATTATTAACTTTAAAAGGGAATAAATTAAGCACTTTAATAATATAATTAACAATAAAGGGCTATAAATGCTTTGGGATATTGAAGTCTATTATTAAAACTCTAGTACATTATATAATAATAGCGCTAACTCTTTCGATTTTTCCTTATATTTATAGGGTATAGAGTATTAATTTTAGAAGTTCGATACCTTCTATACGTACCTAATCAACAATTTTACTACATTAAAATTCTTTAATATTAAAATTAAATTCTAGACCGCCGTTAAAATTAAATACCTTAATTTTTAATCCGCTTTAAAACTTAGCCTATTTCTTAAATTTTTTAATTTAAATAAAGGCATTACCCTTATTAACTATAAACCTTACTTAGTAAAAACCGGTAATTTAATTAATAAAATAAATTATATATTTATAACCTTTATAACCGGGGAGAGTATAGGAAACGATATTAATGTAAATATATATTAATAGTTAAATCGTAACTTTATTAACGATTTTAGGAATTACAACGTAAACCTTAGCTTTAACGCATACTTTATAGAAATAGTCTTAAGTATTACTTAACTTAATACTAACTGCCTCGTAAACTTTGAGAATCTAATCTTTGCCTACATATATAAGGCGACAATATATTATTGAATAGTTGATTGAAGCTATTATAGTATAGCGAATATTTTAGGAAAAGTCTAGCTAGGTAAATACTAAGAGGATTAGAAGGTTATTAATCTATTTACACTATATTGTAATTTTACCGTATATAGATATCTGGTTGGATTTTATATCCCAAACCATGCCGTTATCGAGAAGACCTCTTATAGTTAATAGATTTACTAGTATAGAAGGACTATAAATACAATCTTTAATTCTAACTTTAATAGTAATATTATTTAGGGTAGTTATAGTTAATTTAACGGTACTAATATGGTAAGTATAAATCGAGGTTCTATTACCGACTGTATAAACGGCTGGATATAGTAATAATTATATATTTATAAACTATTTAAAGTGGTTGAAGATATTATTTGCATAACTAGAGTTATAATAACTAGATTACGAATACTATTTAATTATTAATATTACCTTAGAGCCTATTAGTCTTCAGCTAAATTACTATAGGTATATTAAAGTTGTAATTAGAAATAATCGATTAATTAACTACTTTAAATACAGTTAATACGTTCAACAATATTAACTAGGAGCTCTAGCAAAATCTATACTACTACTTATACCCGATATACTTATAAACATTCCACCTCTATATAATAAAGTAAAATTAGTAATAGCGGGAATAGTAAAATTAATTAAAATATTATTAGCGAGGGTACTAGTACTAGCGTTAGTTACTTACTTTCTTAACTATTATATCCTTCTTAAGTTTCCAAATATCGGGTACCTTCTTAGGGTAATAAACCTAATAGACATCCGCCTTCTTACTAATATAATAACTATAGGAAATATACTTTTAAATAATATAAATCTTCTTATCGCAATTAATATAATCAATTCGCTTACTATTATCCTTCTTCTTATTAACCGAACTACTATTATTATTATTATTCTTATTAGTATTATTAGCCAACTTTTAAATATTAACGTTAATATTAGTACGGGATTTAATATTACTAATATTACTAAACTTCGATAGGAAGGTACCGATATCTAGTTCTTTAACTTCCAAAGCGGCTGCCTAGTATTTAGCATCGATGGGGTAGGCGGCCTTTATAACATTATAAAGGAAAGTAATCTCGAAATCGTTATCAATCTTAAACTTAGTATTTTCGATACGCTTACAGAGCAAGGTATAACGAATAAAAAGAGAAACTATAGTATTAAAATTAATACGCTTAATAGCTAAATATTCGGCGAGGACTTTGTTATAAGCCTTATTAGTAATACAAATAATATATAATTAAATAAGATTATATATAACCTTAGGGTTTCTACCGGGTTTATTCTAATTATTAATATATAAAGTAATAATAACATTAGGGTTCTTAAGGGTAGAAAGGAGAATTTTATTAATATTGGTACATTTAATCTATTAGGTATTATATTTCTTGGGCTCTATCGCTTTATCGGGTTCCGGAATTATTTTAAAAATATACTCGGCGAATTAAAAGCAATTAAACTCGGCTATAAATCCTTAATACTAATCGGCGATATTCTAGTCGCTAAGGAGGGGGATTAGCGATGAATTAATAATTATAATCGGTATAAGTAAATTCAATATATTAAAAAAGAGATAGGTAGTAATTGCTAGATTATTAATAAAGTTAATATAATTACGTAATAGAATAAGTAGAAAGTAGAGGTAGCCTTTAAGGGTAACGAAATTAAGGCTAAACTTATAAAGAATATTATAAATAAAAAGATATAGCTCTTTATAAGTAAGTAGGGCGAATTATTAAGGATATTGGTAGTGAGATATATTTTTATTAAATATAGATAGACCGGAGAAGTATATAAAGCCGGCCCTTTATTAACCTAATTAATAATTTTACTCCTTTGTCTTTTTATATTAAAAAGATTTATAAGCGGAACTAGTCCCCCTTACAACCCGAGTCGCCCTCCCTACGGGTATTGAAGCGGGTTAAAACGAGCGATTAAGATTAGGGTAGCGCGTCCGCCGTCGATAAATATTAAAGTACTAGTAGCGCGTCCGGTAATAATTTAATTAATAAATTTAATATTACTGAATTTATATGTATTATTTACGGTTATATATAGTAAATACCTTGTATTTACTTTACTATAAAATTACCGTATACTTTTTAATTTAAAGATACTAAAATACTATTTAACGACTTATAGCTACGAACTTTTAAATATAGTATTAAAAGGGGATATACTATTTATTAGCCCCTATTGTATATACCTTTCAATTGCGAGGCTTATAAAATAGTTTAGTATTTTAGTATATAAGACGATAATTTAAAGGTATAGAAGTTAATTAATAATAAGGTATATACTAGTAGTATATATTAGATATTAAATTAAATTAAAGATTTTATATACGAATATACAATAGACGTTAAAGAGTTTTTCGGTAGTTAGTAAATATAGATTTTATTCTAAGCGGAGTAAGGCTTGACTCCTATATAAGTAAAATATAATATTCTCGGCTTCTTATAATTCTAATAGGGGTAAAATTGTAAGGTTTTAATTTTATTTTTACTTTACTTTAATTTACCCGAAGCGGGAAACTTTAAATTATAATAAATGTTATTTAATAAATAATTAATATTTAGAAAATAGTAATTGTTTTTTAAATATTAATTATCTTCTAAATATTAATTATCTTCTAAACCCTTAGAATTTAAAAGTATAAGGCTTAGTATAGGGTATAACCTTCTATACTCTAATAGTTTTAATAGTAACTTTTTAAAGTGAAGGGCGGTATTTGAATTTAAAGGTCTTTCGGAATAGATTTAAAAAGTTAGTTACAAATAGGAATTGAATAAAGGTTACGAATAAGAATAAAAATATAAGAACTACTTTATTAATTATTTAGCTATTAAACTAATTAGTTATTTCTAGAAGAATACTTAGTTCTTTCCGTTAATAAAGGTCGTAAAGGAAGGTAGGACTTTGAGACTTTAAGAAATTTCGAAATTTGGACCCGACCCGGCTCTAAAATTAAGGATACTATATTATAACGCTTACCCCCTATAAAAAATATATATTATCTTTTAAATATTAATTATAATTATTATCTAATAATTATAATATATATTTAAAAATAGATTTTCCTACTACGGCCTACTTTTCCTATATAATATAGTAATTAAAATGGGTTTAAAGTTTATAGGGATTTTAAGGATTATAGAAGTAGTATCGGGTATTATTATAATACCCAATATATATAGGGATATAATGAGGCCTTTGTCTGTAAATAATATTTCTCCTATAGGAATAGAATTATATTGTACGTAACGAAATGCCGGTGGTTTGGAATTAATATTTGGGAGGTTTTAAGGCCCGATATTAAGATAGATTTTTAGGGTACTTATAATATTATATATTAGAGTATATAGTTTAATATCCGTAATGCCTAAGTATTACCTTCCTACAATTATTTTAATAATTATTATTAATTATAAAATAAATTAAATTCCTCCTAATTCGAATACGGAAATTATCCTTAACTTCTCCCGATAATATAAAGAATTTCCGAATATAAGGTTAGTCCTGCCCGTCTATACTACATTTAATAATATTTAATCTAATATCGCCTCTTCTATTTATAAACTATCCGATTTATAATATTATACTACCGAAGAGTTGTACAACCAATTAGAATTGTAGGAAAATCCTCTATCGTCCTATTCCTAATTCTTTTAAGGATTATAGATAAGTATATTAAATACTTACTTATATAATAATTTAAAGAAGATATTTCTAATTTATTTACTAATATATTTAATATCCGGCGAATTTATAATATATTATAAAATTTAATAAGAAAATATAATTCTAGGAGGTGAATTAATATAAATTAAATTCGTAATAATTCTCAATAGTATTATATATAATTATATAGGGAAGTAATTTATCGCCGTCCTAATATTAATAGGTAACCCGCCTATTTTTAATAATTAAATATTTTTAATACGTACTTAATTAATATCTATAATTTCTAATTAACTATTAATAATTCTTAAACGTTAAATTCAATTAACTATTAAACTTATAGTAAATTAAGGTTTATATAAGCGGAGGCGTTAGTAGGCCTACTCCTTCCCTTAATTCTCGCCCGTCGCCCGCCTAAATCCAAAACTACTAAATTTTATTACCTTATATCTCAGCTATCGTTACCATCGTCATCGCTACTATTGAGTAATTGAATTTATAATACAAATAATAATATTAATTTAAGAATCGAAATAAAAATAAGCGAAACTTTACCTAAGAATATAATAAGTAATAATAATAATAATAGCAATAGCGACAGCGATAGCGACGGCCTTAGAATATTATAGTAGTAATAGTTGTAAGAGGAAAATTAGGAGACGCCAAATACTTTAACTTTTATTTATTAACTCCTCTTTCTTTTACCTTCTCTCTCTTTCCTTTTCGTCTTCCTACTTTCCTTCTTTTTTGTTTTCCTACCTTCCTTCTAAAGTTCTAAATTTATTTAAAATTTTCTAGCCTAACGGTTAGGGATTTTCAACGTTTAGAATATTTTAATATTTAAGAGGTTAATTAATAATTAAGGGGGTTATACTATAATTATTTTATATCAACCGCGCGAAACATCCCTATATAACTATTAATAAAGGGGTTTTATATATCGGAAAAGGTTATAAATACCTTTAAGGTTAATATAAAAGGTATCTCCTTCTTCTCTTATCAATAATTATAAAAGCCTACCGGACTATAATTATAAATTTAGGACCATTATTATAAATTAGTAACTCCCCTAAATTAGTACTAATTATTATTAACCCCCTCCGAAGCTAAGGTAAGCTATAGTAAGAAAAATTTACTACCTTCTATTAGATAGAATAACTCTAATTAATAAATTTATAAACGAAGTTCTAAAAGAAATTATCGAACCGAAAGTATAAAATGCTAAACGTTTATTCGATAATAAAAAAGCGAAATTTAATTTTCTTAATTAAGTAAATATAGGAGAAGAGAATTATAAAATTCTTTTTATTATTTTAGCCGGGTTGTATATAGGCCGGAAATTATATTTAGTAAGGAGGCGATAGGTATAGAATATCGATATAATATCGAATTTCTTTATTAATAATAAAATTATATATATCGATGTTGTAAATAGTGGTATCTTAACCCTGGAAATTAGTATTAAGAATTGCTATTGTATATTCCTAATTATAAATATAAAATTCAAATAGATTCTAGTATCCGTTATTCCTCGTTAAATACCACCGGTTCCTATAAATATATTACCGGCCGTATATAACGTTATTTTACTCTCCCGGCTAGAAATATAACTCTTATATCCTAATAATTTTAGATTGTAGAGGAGATTTAGCTCCGCTAAATAATTACCTACTCTAAATATAGGGAGGGGAATATAGAGTATTTACGGTACTCTCCTAAAGAAGCCCTTGGAATATAAGGGCAAATCGTCCTTTATAGGAGGTTTAACCTTTTAATCCTATATTTTAATCCTTTTCGTTTAAAATAGAAATAGATATTTAATATCCTCGAATACTAATAGTTATTTCCTATCTAATATAAGGCAGCTCCCCTAATATATAAAAACCTTTTTGAAAATCTTCGAATCTCTTTAATTACCCGGTTTCGCACCAATTCGCTTCTCGGATTCTAAAAGACGGAAAATAACCTAATCTATATAATTTATAGGAGTAGATCCTTTATAGGGAAAATAGTTAATTATATAGCGGTAATTAAAATCGTAGAGTTTGAAAGAGGATAAGGATAGTTATTCGTAGAAAATATTGTTCGAAAGGCTTCGGGTTCCAATCTTAAAGGATTGTCGCGAGATATAGAGGGTATAATCGGCGGTATAATATTAAGTATTTAAGATTAACCGCTTTATATTATAAATATATCCTCCGAAAGACGCCTCAAATATAACGATTACTATTATAATTTCTGCCTATTTAGGGATTTAAATAGAATTACTTTACTAAATTTTAGAAACTTTATACTAATAATATATTATTTTCGCCGAATTTCTATTCATCTTTAATCAGCCTCGTATTAACTTTAAATTTAAAATCCTTAAATTATTTCGAAGAAAAATATCGACTCTACGGCTAATTCCTACTTCGATATTTCCAATCTCTTGAAATACTAATAATAGTCGGTTTAAATTCGACTTTTAACCCTTTATACGAAAATATTAAGAGTATCCGCTATTTATACTTATTAAATATAGAATTGCAATTCCGAATATTCGGTTTTAAATTCCTTAAGATCCTTTAAAATCTTACCTCTTTTATATTGAAGTAGCGCCCATTAGATTTAGGTAATTAGCCCCAGCTTCTAAATATTCTAATAGAGAAATTACTAACGTTATCCGAAATCTTATTTTTAAAAGTTAATAAATTTTAGGAATTTAGTTTTATCCTTTATTATATTTATTATTTCCGAAATTTTATTAACTCTAGTAAGCGTCTTATTAACTTCCTAACTTTAAACTAATTTAAAAGGTTAATGATTTAGATATATTTCTTTTTTACGGATACTTGTAGATTTTCAGCCAATCTTCTAATTCTACGCCTTCCGCCTAATTTCGTAGAATTAAAAATCTTCGAAGAATAAAAATAAATATTACTAAATATAAGTTATAGTATCGGTAGATTTTTTATTGCGGTATTATTTTTAATATTATTTTTAGTAGGGGAACCTCCTATCTAAAATATTAGCCCAGTTTTACAATTATAAATTCCCGGAAAAGTTAGTCTCTTACTACCCTTAATTCTTAGCGCCTACTACGCTATTAATCTCCTTTTAAATATACTCAATATTAACGGCGACTAAACCCTACGGAGGGAGAGGGTCGTTAGGTAAGTATAGTATTACAATAATATTTATAAGTAGATCTAGTATTATAATAGAATTAATATAGAAGTAGGGGGTTGAAATATATTTAATAATACCTTTTAAATATAGTAGGCTTCTTAGAATCAGCCTTAGTACCGGGCTTAGTCTTAGCCTTAGGGTTACTACTTAAGTAAATACTTTGAAATATAGAATTAGGGGTAAAGATAGGAATATGGGTATCCGGAGTACTCTATAAATAATAGTATAATAATATTTAAAAATATTAGGAAAAATAATACAAAGGGAAGAAGTGAGAGTGCCTCTTATATAAGGCTCCCTTATCTTATTAGAATATCTACTTTATATACGACTATATAGTTGGGCTAATTATATAAGTAATTAACTACTACTTAAATCTATCTAATTAAAACGTTTATTTATATTTATTATTATTTGCATCTAATATAAGATAGATAGTAATAAATTTTAAGGGATTAAAGAATAGTATTTAAGGAAATTAATATACTTAAGTACCTTTAATAAAGATTGTATTCTTCTCAATTAAATTTATTATAGTATAATTAGAGTATTGGACGGGTGCTTAGAAGGGGTACCCTAAAGGATAAAATTCTTATTTTATCTTTCTATTAATAAATAATTTAGATTAGGAAGGCGGTAATAAATGTTAGATCCGACTTATATTTCTATATCCGGATCCAGATCCGAAGTGCCTTTATTCGTCTACTTTTTCTTTTTCTCTTTATATTTAATATTATTTTAATTTGTAGCTTTTAATTTTATTATTTTAATATTCGTAGGATTATATACTTATAGTAATAAGGAATTTTTGGATCTAGAATAAGGGTAGGAGATTTTTTCCTTTTTACCTCTATAGATTTCCGTCTATAGGTTCGTACTGCGGGGGCGATTTATCTTAGGCTAAGTAAAACCTATAGTACTAAAGTCGCCTATGCAGAGCCGGTTAGCGGGCTTAATTATATACCTATATATACTTCTATAGTAAATATATTTTACTCCTCTAAAATGAATATCCGAGGTATGTATATTATATACCGTTTTAGTATAAGAATTCGGTACGAATTAATAAACCTGCCTAGGGACTTATCTACTATTCTAATTAGCCATCGATTTTATAGATTTAATAAGGAATTCCCTACCTCCCGCCTATACCTAATTATTTTATTAGTATGATAGGTTAAGGGTGTATATACCGAGGTTGCTAAATTTAAAAGATGGACTATATTCTACTTATAAGGTAGAATAAGTAATATATACTATATAGTTAATATTAATAAGTCTTACCCTATAATAACTAAGTTTCAATAGTTGGTAATCTTTAACAGTTTATTTTTTGTTAATAGTTAATTATATATACGAACCATTTACTACGTAGGCACGCGTTATAAATAAACAACTATTAATATATACCTATATATATCCTATTAATAAGCGCTCTGCGGGTTGCTTCTACGAATCTAAATATCCTTTCGATTTATAGTATAGTAACGAAGACGCCCTTATAAATAAGGTAGTAGATCTAATATTACCTACTAAAATAGATTTTATATAGAACCTTACTATTTAGGTTAGTTTAATACTAATAATAAAGTATAAAACACGTAATCTACTAATATAGGATTTAATATATAATTTAATATGTAATTTAACTTTATAATTATATTTATATATCCTAAACCCTTTTTACCTTAATTTAACAGCTTTATAATTATTTAGAAGTTATTATTTATAATTAATACTCTTTAGTTCCTTTCTTTTTAATACTTTCGCAAACGTTTATAATAGGCAGATATAAGAAATATAATATAACGCCCGAAAAAAAGGAGGCTGCTCGGTAAGTAAAATGAGAATATAAAGAGAAGAAAAGGAGGGAGCGAAAAGAGGTAAGAAAGTAATAATAATAATAACTAAATTTTCTTTACTATCGACTAAACGCTCTACCCGGCTCCAACGCCTTTAAAATTAATACGTTGGTTAATATTAATATTAACCCCGCATTATAATCTTATTTCCCGTATATAAATATTATACTTAAAATATTAGTTATAAATATAAGTAAATATTCTACTATTTGATTATTCTCCCTACACTATTATAAATACTTCCCGCTATTTAAGACCTAGTTAATATTTATAATACTACTATTAGACTAATATTCTAGCTAATTACCGATACTAATAATAAAAACCCTAATTCAATTGCTAAACCTCCTAGAACCTAGAAGTATCCAACCTATTAACCTACTCTTATATCTCTTTAATTTAAATTATAAAAATAAAATTAGTATAGAAATAGAGAGGAGCGGCGGTAAAATACCCTAAATAATTAATATTACTTCTAATTACGCTAATCTAAATATCGAAGAGCCTTTCTCTAATATTAGCGATTATATTAAAAATAATAATAATAATTCTACTACTACAAATTTATTAAGGAAGAATCTTTTAGAAGATATATAAATAGAAATAAAGGATGTAGAAATAGAGGGAGAAAAAGAAAGAAAATATATAGAAATAGAGGGAGAGAGAGAAGAGGAGTAAGTTAAAGTAATAAATAAAAAAGAGGTAAAATATATACCTTCCTTAATAGGAATAAAGGGAAGTAAATACTAACTAATTCTAATTAATAAATTAATAAGCGTATAAATTAATTCGATGCTGTATTTAACCGACTAAGGTTGTCTATACTGCTAGAAGAACCCGAAATAATATTATAAGAATAATAATACTTTTATAATACTTTTAAGGTTATTAGCGACGAATAATAGTATAATGTTACTACTAACGCCCCGGGCTAAATTAATAGTAATAATAATAATAACAATGGATATAATAGTAATAATAGTAATAATAGCAAGAATAATATTACTAATAATATACGCCGGCGCTAACGTAGAATAGGCAATAGTAATATTTCTAAAAACGGCGCCCTTCCGCATTAAATGCCGCCTATACTATTAAAGGTCTAAAATCTACCACTACGCCCTCTACTATTAATATTAAATAATTATAATAATTATAATAGTAATAAAAGTAAAAAGCGCCTATTGAAAGTATTAAATAATATTATAATAAAATTTATTAAAGAGCTAAGAATAATATTAAATTGCGGATTCGAAGCCTACTAATAGGAATATAGCTTTTAATACTTAAAGTCCAAATATAACGACTTCGGCGTTAATACTAACTATTATAATTTATAGGATATTATTATAGTCTTAGAGGGTAAAATACTACCTTTACTGTCGGAGAGAGATATTTACCGCTATTATTACTAAAATACTATTAATGAAGACCTACTATGTAAATTCTAAGGGAATAATAATTAGGATGAATTGCGGATATTAGTTTTTTCGAGCCTCCTACTATTATTAATTCTAATTAGTAGACGTCTGGGACTCCTAGACTACAACTTACAATTCAATTGCTAATAAGTATTTGAAGGGTTAGCTAATAGTAGTATTCCTCCCCGGCTTTACCTAAAATATTTTAATAATATAATTACTATTACTGTACTATTATCTATAATTACCTTTAATATTAATTTAGTTTTGGGGCTTATTCAATCCCTTATAGTAATTCGGCAGGGTATTTAGTAAATTACCAATTATAGACCTACTTTCAATTTTAAGAGTAATATTTATTTAAATATACTTGTATTACCCCGTATAGTAAACGTTATTAAGGATTAGAATTGTTAGGAATTCCGCCTACTATATTAGATTCCCTACTACACTTTTACCTATATCGAAGGATGGTTTTATACTCTTCTATATATATTCTTTCCCCGGATATATTGTTATACTAGGGTATAAATTAATAATAATATTTAAATAGGTAATAGCGATAACCCTACTACCTTCGAACCTAATGCCGGCCTCTCTAAATGGTCGCGAAAGTAAGTACCGAAGCTTCGGATTAATAATAACGGGCTATTACTAAAGAATATTATTTCTATATAGAATATAATATATTAAATTAATAATATTATATTACCGACTCTTAGATTTATTTGGAAGGATTACAATATAGAGGCTTACGGTCCTCTTTCGAGAATAGGGGCAATTAATATTATATATACGCCTAAGGAAGGTAGCTGCCAATAAGTAGTAGACGGTAGTAACGCTAATATTAATAAGGAGGAAAGCGATAGGTAAGGGGGCTTCCTATTACCCTATTACAATATTTACTAAACAATTATAGTAACTTATATAATACAGTTATACTTCTTCGACCCCTTATAATAGATTATTTAAAAACGTATTAACGATCTTGCGTTTAAAGACCTAGCTATGTACAATATTTTTAAAGACTAGTAACTATTCTTCGATATTAAGAATGAGAAAACGGCTTTTATATTTAGCTACCAGATAGTTAATTATAATTATCCCTTAGAAATTGTAATAATTATTAATAAAGTTTTTAAAGAATATGCTAGGAATATTAAGAAAAAATTCCTTAATATACTTAATCCCGACCACTACGAAAGTAACATATTTTACTTAAACTTTAATAAATAAATTACTAATTATAATAATACTATATCTACGTACCTCTAATATACTTACTACCTCGTATCCCGTATTATAATTAGGCGCTAGCAAACTGTAAATATAATTGCAATTAGCGTAGCGACTATATTGGATAAGAAAGGCCGCCCTTAAATTAAAGAAGTAATATCGGATTTAAACGAAGTAGAATTTTACTATACGAATAAAATCCTCGCCCTAACCGACCGATTTCGCTAATCTCTTATAGTAACCTATTATCTTTAGGCAACTATCTCCGGCTATAGGAATATTATAATTACTATCTACCCTAGAAACTACGAATAAACGGTTAACTTTATTTATATACAATTATATAATATTATTAAAGTACCGTTCGACGCCGCTAACTACTATATATTTACTTTACTTATATACGAATATTTTACTTTCAACCTACTCTATATCCATTAATTCTAATAGAGTAGTAAGGCTATTATTACTAACTTTACCACTTCCTTAATAGGGTATTTACAGATAAAGCGAAGGGCGGCTAATAGTTTGGCTAATATAGTTAGTATATTATATAATATTTAGGAGGAGTATCGGATCTCTCTAAAGTTTTTTTTGTATATTGAAGAAAAATAGAAGAAATTAACGAATAGCCGTACTAATTTTATTAAGTATAGTTAGAATAATAATACTAAACGAATTAAAGTATTACTGTAGTTTACTATCCTAATATAGTAAGTCGCTAATTTCCTCTCCGCTTAAATTAACCGTTACTACCTCTTATTCGAATATATTTATAAAAGTACGATAATATCTATCTCGCTCCTACAAATAGTAATTATAATTATAGCCTTATGAGGGTTTTAATATTACTATAGCGGCGGACTTATTTATTAATAGCTATTATTCTTTAGTAAAGTATAGAAATAATAGGAAGAGGTAAAGGTAATTAGAAATAGTAGTAAGAGAGGCGAAAATAGCCGTCTATATTCCCGCTATAGTTTAAGTATATTTAAAATAATAATATATTATAACTTTAAATAGTAATTATTATAATTATTCCGCTAGTAATATTAGTGGTTTATACCGGACGTAACCAACCAGCTCCTAATTAGTAACTTTCTAATTTACTGCGAATACTATTATTATACAAAGGCAATTCGGAATTCTTTAAATATACGGGTCTAAATTATATAATTTAATAAATAGTTTATTAATTACAATATAACCGACCCGCCGGAAATAATAGTAGTACACTATAAGGAGGATAAAAAACGGCGAAATACTTTACAAAATATTTAATTGTATATTTTAACTTATATTATTATTCGTTAATTTGATTTTAATATATAGTAGAAGTTATTTAAAGAGAATAAGAAGTACCCGGAATTACGACCCTCTATAACGGCGAAAGAGGAATTATTAACGTTCTACTATAATGAAATAAAGGACTTCTTTTATAATAGGACTATATAAAACCCCGAATTAATACCAATACTACTGTACCTAATAGCCGGCAACCGCCGAAACTAGGTATAGGCCGATGAATTTATTTCCTATTTCTTTAATACGGATAATAGCGAAAACTAGAGCCCTTAAAAGGTAGTTAATTTTTGTATTACTGTAAGGCTGGGCTGTAAAATTATACGTAAGTAGTTAGGTAATAAGATAATTAATAAATAGTCTTAATATATATTAGTACAATTAATATTAGTAACGTACTAGATCCTGCCTTAATTTGATAAAAAAGGTAGAACGTTTCTTAGTATAATAAAGAATTATACTAGTAAGGAACTATCTAAGCGGACTATGTAGGCGGTAATTAGACTTTATTATACTTTGTCTAATAAATTAACCTTAAATTATGCTAACCTCCGAATAAGGGTATTACCGGAGGTCGAAGTCCTATTAATATTTATTAAAAAATTATTTAAACTTAGAAATATTAGGCTTCGGAAGCGAATTCCTATAATAAATATTATTAGAAGGGTATTTTAGGATTGGACAGACTTTAAGATTTCCTAAAATTAAAAGTTGGGTTTTAGACGGATATTTTATAGGAATAAAATTATATTAATAATAAAAAAGGGGCTACCGCCGGAATTTAAGTATTTTCGTAAAATTAATATATATAATAATTTCGAAATACGAACGCGTTTATTCTAAATAATTATTAATAAAACTATAAAGGTAGTTGGTAATAATATTAATATTTATTAGACTATTCCCGCTCATTTAATAATCGACGATTATATAGACCTAACGAATCCGTAATTATAGTAATATTACTATAAAAAACGACTATTTTAAAAGAGGGGCCGGTAATAATATTGCCCGCAAACTTCTTCTAAACCGGCGATTCTATAATAATAGCCGAATTAGAGCTAAACTTTACTACGGGTCCCTACGGTAGAGTTAGCAACCGAGACCTACGCAGCAGCCGAGACCTACACGGTAACGGCGACTTATAGTATAATTAAAATAATATCGAAATTATAAGTATTATTACCGAGGTTGGTTATATTATAATATTTAGTCGCAACGCTAATAAAAGAATTTATAAACTTTAAAACTATAATCTAAAAGCTACTCCTCAATCTTCTTCAAAATCTTTATATAAATAGACTGGTTAAAAATTAAATACAATAATAACGAGGGGAAGCTATAAAGTTTTATAGGAGTCCTATAGTATATATAATATATATAATTGAATGTGCGGTTAAATATAATAAATTACCGAATATTATAATATAGTAAAGGGTATAAATATTACTATTATATAAGATACAATCGCAGGGCGGACGATACCTATAGTGTAAAATAATTATTATCTCTCTTCTCGGCCGATTCTTTCTAGAACCGTTTACGGATAGATTTTAATAGTCCTATTAAGATAGTACTAATAACGAACCCTTATTTTATTCTATTTAAAGATAATAACTAATTCAATAATCCTTATATTTACTATTTTTTTTTTAAAAAAAAAAGCTACTCGTTTAATCTAATTAACGAATATAGTAGAATACTAAAAGAATTATATTCTAGGTATAGGCTACAACGATTTAATACGCGCAACCGTTATAGCCCGCCCCTATACTACCCCACGGTCGTAAATTATTAAACAATTAAAGGTAGGTACTACCTTTCCCAACAATACCTTCTATATCCATATAATATATAATAATAAATATAATTAAAAGTATAAATACTTAAATCGTACTTCTTTCCTTATATTCTACGTATTAATAACCGATTATTATATAGGACTAATTTATAGGCCTTAAAACGTCCCCCTAAATCCGCTACTATCCCTCTTTTATTTAATAGAAGTATATTTACAATTGTTTAATAATAATTTAAATAGTATAGATAGAAGTAATATTCATCCCTTTTTTTCTCATTTAATTTGGATAGTTTGTAAGAACCTATATTTATAGCCAACTAATTAAGGTAGTAATATTAATAATTCAAATTATCTTGAATATAACCGAAATAGGTAATACCGAATGGGATATAAATTTCTAATACCCTCCTCTCTCTATCTATTTAATATTCCTCCTTATTATTCCTTTATAAATTTAAAATTTATTCTTTATACTATACTTTATATTTATCTTTACTAATCTCTCTATTTATATATCTACACCCTATAGGCACAAAAGAATTACAATATTATTCAACCCCTAATTACCTTCTATACTAAAAAATTTACACCCTTCGATATTAGATATTCATATAAAAGTGCTAAAGGCGTATAATAATTTAAATTAAACTAAGTATTAAAAAATGGAAGAAGGTTCTATTCGCTAAATAGAACTTCGATTATACGCTTATATAATATATATTATACTTTAATATAATAATTCGGTTTAAAATAAATAGAAATATTATATAGGATTGGAGTGAAACTTCCAATATTAATTCAATATATAATAATAGGTAGGCTTATTCTAATCCCTACAGTAAATTAACTACCTCTATACCTTACGTAGTTTATATTAATATAAATAAATTATACCTCAAATTTTGGAAATTTAATACCTAGGTCAGTAAATATATTATTACCTTTCCTTAAAGGTTACAAAGTCTAAAAACCGTAGGTACCTCCTAATACCGATATCTCCTATAGAGGCCGACCGATATCAACCGAATTGATTACTAAGCGTAACGCGGGGTATTTATTTACTTTACTATTAATAATAATAATAACCTTATTTTCTTTATTTATTGTAAGATACTTCTAGTGAGGTAAACGATAATTAAATTATTTACCAAAGCCTCGAACTTCGAACCTCCAGCTTCTAATTTACAATAATAACCGTCGCCCATTATTACTAGCTATTATAAAATAGGCCTAAAATATACTCGAAAATAGACTATATAATTATAATATAATAAAGGAAATCCCTTCTAACCCTTAACTATACTAGAAATTATATAGGGCTTCAAAGCTCTGAATCCTAGTAGCGGATCTATATAATTATCTTCTTATTAGTTCGGACGTTATTAAAAAATTACAATATAAGCCTAATAATTATTAATAAATCTTAGGCTCCAACTACGTAATAAATCTCCTATAGCTCCCGTAGGTTAATAAATTAAAAAAAGGGAGTATTCGAAAAAATTATTATTATTATAATATTCTAGGCTTCGTAATAGAGAATTATTTAGGCTCTAATTAGCTAGCTAGAATCTAAGAATAAGTACGCTATATACTCTAAATTACCTATATAAGGGAGCTTCGTAACTTCCTAAGACTTCGTAACTTCCTAAATTTAATTTACTAAATCCAATCTACCAAATTCACAACCTTATATTACTATCGCAATCACCGTCGTTATTACTAAGTATTACCCTTACTATTACTATTATTACTAAGTATACTATATTCTAAGGATAGTAGTTAATTAATAAAATGAAAGAGGGATTATAGAATTACTAACGAGATTAAATAATTGAATACGATTAATTGAATATATTATAGAGAGAAAGGGAGATTAGTAGAATTTAGAAGGTTAAATATAATATAGTCTAGGTAGGGTATAGAGTGGGGACTAGGCCTAATGAATATTATACTTAGTAAATACTATTAAAAGTTATTAAGTAGGTACTATAATAGATATTCCTATTAGTAATTTCGCTAATTCTATATACGATTAAGACCGATAGGTAATTAGAAATTGAGAAGGGAGTTTAGAAGTTCTTTTTTATAAGAATTTTAGTTACTATACTCTCGTATAATAATATTCTTTATTACTATATAATATCGAATCTATTATTATTTTCCTTTAGGCCTCTTTAGTAATTATAGTACTACCTTTACGTAATAGTAAATAGAAAGACCCTCTATAGAATCTATCGACTTCCTATTACTATAATAATAGAAGGTATATTATTAGTAGAAGAAAGAAGTATAATTTATAACCAACTATCGTAATATTAATATATATTATTCCCTAATTATAAAATAAAACGTTAGGTATAAGGTATATTTCTATATTTCTTATTTAAAAAGAGCGATTCGGGTAAAAGGCAATAAAGTATATACCTCTTTAATCCCTCTCCCTTCGTACAATCCTATATTAACCTCCTACCCTTACTTACCCCCCCTCTATTTATTTAGGAACCCCGCTTCTACCTTTCTACTAAACCTTCCTATAAGTCGATTCGCAATATAACACTATAAAAATTATATAGAACCGCTTCCTTCGAACTTATCTTTAGGATTTCTAATATCCGAAACCATTCGTCTTTTTCTATTACTTTATAGGGATACTTATATAGGATATCTTCAATAATAAGTTCGAACGGGTCTATTTACTTCTTTACCTCTTCTCCGGCTTTAATTAAAGCACCCTTTACTAATATTCTCGTTAGTACGGTAATTACAATCTAAATAACTCTATCTATAATTTAATTAATAATTTTAATCGAAAATTCCTTATACAATTATTTAACTTCCGCTACGATCGTACCAATATTAGTTAGGACCTTTCCGGTTTACTCTTCAACCTATTTTATAATTATATCTTCAATCCTTTAATCAATCTCTTCTTTTTTAATACCCAAATTTTTATTAACCCAATCTTAAACTTAGAAAAGGAATTCGCCTTCTAAATCTAGACTTATATTACCCGTCCTCCGTTTAATAATTTCATTATTATTATAGAAGATCCTATTAAATTCCTCTAAATTATAATAATATATACGATGGTTATAGGCCTCAAACTCTATAGTCGCAGCTTAGAGAATTTTAGTACGCTCGTCGAATATAATTAGGTTAGTAGACGGGGACCAGGTGTCATTTAAATACTAAGGGCGTCGATCTAGAAAAATCGAAATTAAAATTAATAATCAACTAAAAACAAAGCGAATAAATTCAATATAATATACTAATTAGGGGAGAGCTATCCGCAGGATAATACGGGCTAAGTGGGCTTTAAAGAAAATATTAGAATAAAGGAATATAAATAAATAGTAAAGAAATACGAATATTATAAAACTAACTATTTATAAAGCAAATTACTGAACTAGCACACTTGCCTCTAATAATAGAATAAATAGGCAATTAAAGAATTTAAAGTATTCGGCCTATAGAAGAAATAAGTTAGAAGTAAACGAAATTGAAATCTATTAAAGGAATATATTATATAGGGCGGTATTCTTCACTAGGCTCTAAACGCCACTCGCTGATTTATTAATATAGGACGTTAGGTTAATATAATTTTTAATTAGAAATAGAAGGTAAAATAAATTATTCGGGCGGTAACACTTCTAGTCTATAGATAAATAAATATAGAAAACGATTAAACGTTAAAAAAAGTAAATAAGGACGGGAGAAATAAATTAAGTAGGGTTTTTAAAGAGTTTAATAATAAGCTCCGAAAGTAATTATTTAAATTTATATAATTAATTAATATAATTTAAAATTAATATTTCTAATTTATAGGGAGAAATTTAATTAATAAAAAATTAAAATATAGGGCTTTAAAGATATACTAAATAGCGTTGAAAATTATACCGGACTTTATAGACTAGTACTATCCTATACTATTTTATTATTGCCCGGCAGGGTAATATAGGAAGCTATACTCAATATTTTAATAGTAGCGCCCGGATTAATATATTAACCGCCTTAATTATTATATAGGCTATTAAAATTTTTAAATCGGACATATTTTTTCAGTCGCCTATTAAAATTAATAAATAAGAAAAGTAATAGAAGTGAGGATATTTAAGGTAGAATTATTAATTTAATCGAAGATATATTAAAAAATATATTAAATATTTAAATAAGAGAAAGAGCGTTTATAGCGTTTAATTAATCTCCGAATTATTCTAAAGGTAGATTTTTAGAACTAACCAAATCGGGTAACTACGCTAAATTAAAACGTAGGCAATTAAAGTAATAATAGGACCCATTATTTATTATAAACGTAGGCGGCTTAGTATAGACTTGGAATTCGAAAAATTGGATAATTTCGGAGTAAATAAAAAAATAAAGTCTAATTAAGTTTTTACCCTCCTCGGAAATAGTCTATCCTTTAAAAATAAATATTACTTAATTATCTAAAATCTCAATATACACTTACAAAAAAAGGTCGGAAATAGATTGTACATTCTCGTTCTTATTATTCTAAAGAATTATAATAAGAATAGAAAAACGAATTAAATAATTCGTTATATTATTCTAATAATTAATTATATTATTCTAATTACTAATATTAAATATAACCGCGATACTATAATCGTTCTATTACTCGTCCTAGCAATCGATTATATTATTTTAATCGCTAATATTAAATATAGTTACAATACTATAATCATTCTATTACTTATTTTAACAATCGATAGTATCTTTCTTATTGCTAATATTAAATATAATTATAATATTGTAATCATTCTATTACTCGTCCTAATAATTAATTATATCGTTCTAATTACTAATATTGGATATAGCCGCAATATTATAATTATTCTATTACTCGTCCTAATAATTAATAGTATCTTCCTCATTATTAATATTAAATATGGTTACGATATTGTAATTATTCTATTATTTAAGATTATTATTGTAGAGAGGCTGGTTATTAATATTAAAGCTACTATAATACGATATAAATAATATAATAGGAGGGTAGGTAGATATATAAGAATAAATAGCCCCGTTACTATAGTATAATAATATAGATATTAGCGAATTCTATTTATCGAGGACTCTAATCCTTTTAATAGGTATATAATAAGTAGGAGTTAGTAAGTTTGTTTTTACAACTTTCAATTTATAAACGACTAGTTTTTAATTATAGGGGTAAAAGAAGGATAGGAGAATTATTTAAAGAATTGTCCCGTTATTCCCTTATAATAATATAATTATTAGCGAATTCTATTTATTAAAAACCCTAATCCTTTTAATAGGTATATAATAAGTAGGAGTTGGCAAATTTTTACGGCTCTTAACTTATAAACGACCGGTTTCTAAATAACATTAAAATACCTAAGTAGGAATGGAGGACTTAATTAAATTAATTATATTTAATGAGTAAAAATTGGTATATTTTAACGGTTTTTAATTTACGGAGGACCGGCTTTTAATTATAGTAGTAAGAGAAGGATAGGAGAGTTATATAAATAACTATCTCGCCGCTCCCTTATAATAATATAATTATTAATAAATTCCGCTTATTAAGAACCCTAATCTTTTTAATAGGTAAGTAGCTATAGTATAGCTAGGATAGAGATAGCGTAAATAAGTAAAAAAGAAATAAAGAAAGGGAGAGGGATAAAAATAAAATTTAATAGAGTAGAAGTATATATAAATATATTTTTATTATATAAATAAGTAATAGTTGGATATCAATTAAGGGATTTAATAGACTTTATAATATATTAAAAAGGTATTAACTATAGGGAGTGAATAGTAGGAGATAGATATAGAGGTTGGTTATTATAGTAGGGTAACGATTGTTTTCTATTTTATATATTACTATATTTAGGGGAATATACCGATTCGACATTATTAAATATAAAATCGCCGGAGGGTTAGCTATATATAGTATATTCGTATTAGTTCTATATTCTATTTATTTAATAATTAAAGGTAAATATAGTAGAAGTAGGAAATAATATACCTTTTAGATTAGAAGATTTATATTGAAAGAGATAGGGATAAGTTAGGAAGGGGGGAAGGGGGATTTATAATGAAGTAGGGTATTAGGTATATGAATTACCGCTTCGAAAATCGAGGGTAAATAATAGAATAAGTAAATATATTGAATAATAACGAGAGGAATTAATAACGATAGTAGTAGATTAAATTATAGAAGGGAAGATTCGATAAATTTAGAGGTTAAAATATAGGGGCCTTATACGGTAGAATTAAAATTTAAAGGAGGGTACTAGATATATATAATATAAACTCCCTCTATTTAAATTTACTATATAAGTATAGGCCTAAATTCTATTTCCTAACCTCTTAAATAATTTATAAAAATTATAAGAATCAGCGGTTTAAGAATAAATACTAAAGTATATTTTACAACCTAACCGATTACCTCTATATATAAGGCAATTTAAAATAAATTAAAACCTAAAATTTAATAGAGTTTTATATTAATTTTAAATTCTTATATATATTTCCGGGTACGGGCTATAAGTTTAATATATTAGGCTTATAGCCTGTATATTATCCTACAATTATAAATTACTTTTTATATTTAGAAGTACTAATTTTAGAAGGTATCCGCCTTTAGAATATTAAAAAAGCCTTTAAATATAGGTTATAAACCCGACGCATTAGGCTTATAACCTGTATATTACCTTACAATTATAAATTATTAAATTATTAAGTACTTTTCCTAATAACGCCTTTAGAATCCGCTAACAATATCGAATCTAATTAAAAATATAAATACTTTAATAATATTTCAATAATACTTCTTTCCTTATATCCCGCTTTAAAGTCGCCCTTATATAAAATTAACTTACAGGCCTTAAAATATTTATCCCCTACCTTAATATATTACTATCTCACTTTTATTTAATATATTAAATGTTTTCTAATAAAGTAAAAAATTCGGTTAATATTAATCCTTTTTCTTTACACTCGACTTTAACAATTTACTAACTTTACCTGGTCCTATTATATAATAATAATAATAATATATTAATACAGTTACTATATAGAATAATATTTAATATTGAACCCTTACCTCCCCTCCCTTCCCCTTTATTTATTTCTCTAGCGAATATTCCCCGAAAGTTCAACGGCGGTCGGGTCCCCAGTCGACAAATCTTCCCTCTTTATATAGTAAATAATTTATATTTAGGACTATACGTATAATTTCATATACGACTTTACCTTCAATAAGATAGAAGATTAATAACGAATTTTTAAGGGCCTTTCGAACGTAATCGCCAAATATATAGATGAAACGGCTATAGTTACTTTAACCTCTAAATTATAATACCCTATTGAAGAGCTTATTAATAATCTCTAAAATATTATATTAAATATAGAATTAGTATTTAACCTAAGAAATATTAGTATAATAATACTAGTGAATTCGCCCCTTCTACTACTCCGAAGTAGGTATTTAGAAACGATTATTTCTCTGCTCCTATTATAATTTATAAGTAATTAAATTCCTAAATTTAGAGAACGATGCCAATTTTCTATATTTTCTATTATTAAGGTCGATATTATAAAAACCGGTATTGATTAACTTGGGCTAGGATTGTATACGGATCCCCTATTATAGTATAATAATTTTGTAATCTCTTATAATAAGCGCTATTATATTTTAAATGCTATTAATTTATATATTTCGTATTCGATTTAAGTATGCTCTCTAGATTTTACGAATAACGAAAGACTATAACCTTTATTCTCTATAAAAGCTATTAGAGACTTTATCGAAGGTATTATAATTAGTCCCCCTATTAAGAACGATTTAATTTATTATATTAGACCTATTAATAACTACAAACTTAATGATTTTTTCCTATCCGGGAAATTACATAGGGAATATAGTACAATCCCTAGAGTTATAACTTTATATATCTATATAGGTAAAGTAAAACCCGGTACCGCTTTCTACTATAAAAATGCCTACTTCCGTTCTTATAATATTATTATTTATAAATACAAACTCTAAATCCTTATTAATTCCAACTATACTATAAAGCTAGAGGCGTATTTCAAAACCTTAATTAGCGATTACAATAAATCTAAATGTGATTAATGGGTTCGATACCTTAATTATATATTCGCCCTCAGCCTTTTAAATAGTTTAGGAATTAAATTCAACCTTATTTAAACGGGTCCTAGGGATTTAATTATTATTTAATTATAATAATATTATATAATTATTAATTTTATTAATTCACTCGCTATTTTAATGAATTTTATATACGAAGATAATATATTAATTAAATTGAATTAGCTTATTTATTCGATAGATGGATTATTTTACTTTTCTAACCTAAATTTTTAAAAACTTAAAGACGTACGTAAGCCTAAAAGGAAAGCCGAAGCCGAATTAGGAAGGTTTAGAATAGGTAAACGGATAAAACGTTTCCTAATAATTAAGATTACCTTTAATAATAGAATAGATATTAATAATAAAGAAGATTCGGCCTATAATATTCGAAATACCGGTAAACCTTTAGTTAAATACCTTCCAATTACTAATAAAAATTCTACCTATAACGTTCTAAATGCTAATAAAGATTCGGTTAATAATAATTAAAATAACGCTCTAAATATTAATAAAGATTTTACTTATAATAGTTAAAACGCTGGTAGGGATTTAGTTAATTACGTTCCAAATACCGGTAAAGATTCTACTTATAATATTTTAAATACTAGTAAAGATTCCGCCTATAACGTTCTAAATACTAGTAAAAATTCGGTTAACGATAATTAAAATACTAATAAAAATTCCGCTTACAATATTTAAAATGCCGGCAAAACTTTAGCTAAGCACCTTCTAACTACTAGTAAAAATTCCGCCTACAACGTTCCAAATGCTAATAAAGATTTGGTTAACGATAATTAAGACGATACTCTAAATACCAGCAAAGATTCTACCTACGATAGTCAAGACGCCGGTGGGGATTCGGCCAATTACATTCCAAATACTAGCAAAAATTCTACTTACGACGCTCTAAATACTAGCAAAGATTCCGCCCACGACGTTCCAAATACCGGTAAAGATTCTACCTACAATGCTCTAAATACTAGCAAAGATTCCGCCTATAATATTCTAAATACTAATAAAGATTCTATTTAAAATATTCTAAATACTAGTAAAGATTCGGTTAATAATAATTAAAATAACGTTCTAAATACTAATAAAGATTCGGTTAAAGATTTTACTTATAATATTCTAATTACTAGTAAAGATTCTGCCTACAACGTTCTAAATACTAGTAAAGATTCGATTAACGACGGTTAAAACAATATTCTAAATATTAATAAAAATTCAATTAAAAATTCTACCTACAACGTTCTAACTATTAATAAAGATTCTATTTATAATATTCTAAATACTAGTAAAGATTTAATTAATAATAATCAAAATGACGTTCTAAATACTAATAAAGATTCGGTTAAAGATTCTACTTATAACGCTCTAATTGCTAATAAAAATTCCGCCTACAATATTCTAAATACCGGCAAAGATTCGGTTAACAACAATCAAGACGACGCTCCAAATACTAGTAAAGATTCCGCCTATAATGTTCTAAATGCCGGCAAAGATTCGGTCAACGACGATTAAGACGGCGGTAGGGATTCGGCTAATTATATTCCAAATACTAGTAAAGCTTCAGCTAAGAACCCTCTAACTACCGGTAAAGATTCTGCCTACGATTTTCCAATTACTAGTAAAGATTCGGTCAACGGCGGTTAAAACGCCGGTAGGGATTCGGTTAATTATATTCCAAACGCCGGCAAAGCTTCTACTTATAATGTTCAAACTATTAAGAAATTTAAAATAAGCAAGGAATTTATAACCCTTACTATAAATAACGGGATTCGGGCCTTTTATATAATTATCCGATATTTTAAAGTTTATAGGGGGGTACCGATTCTAGAGAGTTTTAAATAATTGGTAGGAAATAATTTTCCTACTAATATTTATTATTTAAATATACTATAATAAAAGGCGATAAATTAGACGGCCTTTTCCTTAATCCTTTAATTGCTCGTATATATTAGACTATCGGATATACTATACAATAGTCGAAATTAAGTATATATTAAAACTTTAAAATTTATTTTAATTAACGAAATAAAGTATAAGAAAATTAGTAATAACGTATTATATAATTGAAAAATAAAGTAGTACGTAAATAATAATATAGAATTAATATATTTCTTACCTCGTCTTAGAATTTATAGAAGGAATATTTTATATAGGAAATAGAATAAAGTCGAACTTAATAACGTATATTAATATTTTGAAAATAAGTATAGAAAGGATAAGTTACTAATTTTGAGAGAGATAGGTAAAGAATTTATAGAATTTATATAGGAGGGAAAGTAGTTTTAGAAAAGAAAGTTCGAAAGACTTTTAAATATTAAATTAGCGGATATAGAAATAGAGGAATTGTTTTTGTATTTTAAAATAATATAATTATAGGGAATATTTTTTATAATTTATTATTTTTAACTATTATTTAAACCTCTCTTATATTTATTTTTTACTTTAATAATTATTTAAAGTAATATTTAATTATAATATGTACCTTACTATTCTTAATATTATTGAAAGCGGATTTAATTGAGCCTCTATTCTATAAATTATATAGATTCGTAATCGATATAGAGGAGGAACTATAGTAGTACCTCTATATAAATTAAGACTACCGCCTATCTCTCTTCGGCCGTCTCCTACTTTTTAATACGGACTAGCCTAATTTAAACTCTCGCCTATATAATTATAATCTTCTATATATACCTCCCTTCTCCTCCCTCGTATAGTAACGTACATTTTACCTTACCCCCAACGGTACCTTCTCGCCCTATAATAGTTTACTATATAAAACTATTATACTTACTCGTCCCTACGTAATTAAAACCTCCGTTGTAACCCTAATTCTCGAGTAAAGTAACTACTAAGCCGAGTACTGCAATTGAGCAGCTCGTCCTCTCTTTCTCTCCCTTATATTAACCGGCGTATTGATTTAGCGATAAAAGTCTAATACCACTCTTCTAGTAATTAATAACTTTTTAGTAATTATAGTGGTCGGTGCCCTCGTAGTAGCCGATTCGGCTAATTTTAATTAATATAAATATTTTGCAAATATTTAAGACTCCTAATAATTAAGCGGTTATTATTAATAATATTCTAATTAATAATACTTAGCTTTTAATTTCGCTAGCCTTCCTATAGTCTATATTATATTTATAGCCTTCGATTAATTAATTTATAAGGATGTTATCGGAGTTAAAATAGAAGTATATAAAATAGAGGAATTAATTAAAATTACCGAATCCTAGCGAGTACCCGCCTAATAATAGATTAAATAATTTAATAGTAATAGTTTAGAATCTTAAAGGCATTTTTAGTTTAGACGAGTCTAGTATATAGATTCGTAAAAGTAAATAGATTTGCGAAAAAAATTAAGTATATAGGCTACCTAGTAATATTATTAGTAAATTAATATACTTCTCTTTTCTTATATTTTATTATAAGTAATTTAATTTTTATAATTGTATAAATTATTATAAATTAATAATTATTAATTTAGGAGCGTTGGAATTTAGTATTAAATAATAGAAATAATATAATTGAGGTTTGAAGTATTTGTATATTAGGAAGTAGTAATAGTGGCGATAATAATATCGACCCTACTTTATTAAATTGTTAATTGAATATAGGGTTATTTAATAGGTTGAGCGATATTATATGTACGAATATAATAATTTCTATTAAAATAGCATAATATATTCATACTACTAATTTGTATAAGTACCTCTAGGGAAGTACGGAAATTTTTATAAATCTATTTACTTTTGTAAATTTATATATTTAACCCTATAGGCGTTTCTAACCCTAATAAATAGTATTTCTTCCTCTCTTTTACTCCCTATAATTAATTATTTATTATATTCGTTAAATTAATAGTACTAGTTATTTACCTAATCTACGTATTGTAATAAGAAGTATTTTTATTCTATTATTATAAAATGTAATAAATTTATTATTAATATATTAATTATTAGAATATTTATAATATTAAAAATAAATAACGAAGTAATTTAAGGGAATAAAGGCGATAGTTTTAACCCGATATTAGGCTAAGTCCTTTTACCCAATTTAGAGAATTAATTAATATCCTACGGGCGATATTGAAATAGTGAAAAAAACTATAATAACGATACTATTATAATTAGTATAGTAGAAAAGAACCGTAGCTCTTTAGTTATTTAATTAGGTAGGGTAGAAAGTAATTTTTAAACCTTTTAAATAATCGAAATAAGAAGTATTAAATTGGACGGAATTTATTAAAGTCCTATATTTGTTAAATAACTCAAGGTTTTTTCTCTATTAAAGAATAGAGATAGTTATCGGATTTTTCGACATTCTTTCGTCTAAGGCGATAATAAATGAATAGGAACCTCTTTAAGAGGAGTAAATAATTATCCAATACTTCAAGCGAATAAGGATAGATGATTAGAAATTACTAAAGGTAATCTTTATAAATTAAAATATATAATTAAATTAATAATTTAGTATAATAAAGGTCGTAATAATTTATTATCTTACTATTAATTATTATTAATAACGTCCCTCTTACTATTCTCTCTCTTACTATCCCTACTTTCTTTTCCTCTATTATTTATTAGCCTATTATTTTATTGGATTAATTCTTTATATTCCATCTCCTACTAATATCAATTAATTGGATTTTCTCAATTTTATAAATATATCCCTAATCCGTATACTTTACTAAGAGAAAAAAAAAAAGAAAAAAAAAAAATTATTGCCGAATATTAATATATGTACTTATAATTTAGATTAAAAGGGGCTTTAAAGTCTATAGGTTTCTTAACTTCCAAATATATATTAAAATGCCAATTACTATTTATATATTCTAATCTCTAATTACCTATATTAATATTGTAAATATAAAGTAGTAAAAATTAGTATTTTTAATAAGGAAAATAATAAATAATAAGTAATAATTTAAATTAATCAAATAAAGTAAATTAAATTGTAATATAAATAATCGAATCGAAGTCAATTTATTTAATTACCTTATTTCGATTGCCTCGTTAACTATACTATAGCTTATAACATTGAATGGGGCAGAGTCTAATTGGGAATTTAATTTTTTATTATATTTAGTACTTAGTACTATATTTATTCTTCCCTCCCGTAAAAAGTCTGCCCCCGTCGGTTGTTCGTTTGAAGGCGTTAAAGGCTATTGGAGGAGGAAGAGCAAGAGGAGGAGGGTATATCGGAATTGGAAAAGTGGGTATCCGAGAATTGTAATCGAAATAAAGTATATAATATTGGGCCGTATTCGTTGTAGCAGTAGTATAGTAAAGGGATTACTTCTAACCCTAACCTAAAGCTTTTCTACTACTAAAGAAATGCTTCCGTTATACTATACTACTACCGCAACGAACACGGCCTTAACTTTAAAATAAGGTAAATATAGGCATTTGAAACAATCTGAGGCAAATCGGTTATAAAGGTTTATTCGTTTACCTCATTGCGAACACTGAACATAATATATATACTCGTTTAAATTACTAATTACAGGCTAATATTCTTATTAATACAATAATTATTTAATTATATTTATCCGTTCAACAATTAACCTTTATTCTAAGTAGTAAAAGCCTTACAATTATTTTACAGTAATTTTCAATTAATATTGCACTTATATTAATAGAAGTAGGTAATAAGGGAGAAAACGTTATATTAAATTACCTATTTAGGTTACCTAAGTAGCGGGGGTTCTTTATAATTCCCATCGTTTTACCTTTCTAGTAATTATAGGCCAAAATTCTAATCTAGGTAGGTATATAAGAAAATTAGAATATAGGTACCATAGCTAATAATCTAATATTCGCCTACCCCAAATACGCCTCTAGGACTATTTTAATATAATAATATAAAATCTATATTCCTTAACGTAAATATAATAATAGGAGAGTATAATAAAAAGGAAATAAAGAATTCTAATTCCGGCTCTAAATAAAGATAACGTATAAAAGTAGCTATAAATAATAACCTGGGGATAATAGTATAAAAAGGAATATAACCTTAGTATAAGTACTAAATACTTATATATCGAATAATATACCCCTAGTCGGCGAAGGTAGAGGGAGGAAAGTCGAGAAGTATTAAAATCTAATACGTATTTATAATTACAAACTTTATTTACGCTAATTATTAATAACGAATATCCTCCGGCCCTATTCTTCCTTAAAAAAATAGAGCTCGTTGGGCGATTAAATAATTACCGGTATAGTAGCATTAGGGGAAGGGGGCTCGGGGATTTCCTCCAATTTATTAAAGAACAAAATAATTACTAATATAAATATAGCAAGATCAAAGCCTAAAGTAAAAGCCCCTAGTAGAATAATATAATCGGGGATAAAGTTTGAGGAGTTAGGAATATTACCGCCCAGCGGAGTAATATAATTAGGAAGGTTATTTCCAATTACTATAATATTACTACCTAATAGATTCTTATTATTATTATTAATATTATAAAGAGATTATTTATAATTATTAATATTGTAAGGATGCTATTCGTATTCGTTTTCTCCAACTCCAATATAATATCTCTTCTAATTTCCGTATTTACCGTTATCGGATTCGGTATCGCTACCCTAAGTAGCCTTAATATTAAAAATATAAGTTTATTCTTTAATTAATATATTATAATCTAATACGTTCTCTAGTAATTATTCGTATATAAGAATTATAATACTAATAAAAAGAACCGGGAATATATATAGAAATTAATACTCTAACTCTCTCTTAATTTTAAGAGGACGGCTACGTTTACGTTTAGTAGGAGTAAGAATAGTAGTGATTTGAGGGGTTGTAATAGCTTTGGATTTTAAATTATAAAGATTATTAATAATAATAGTAGTATAGGGTAGGTAAGAAACTTTGTACGACTTTAATTGCGTTAAAATAAATTTATTAATATATAGTAAGATTTCCGAGAAGTTATTATTTTTAGTAAATTTAACCCTAAGTAATAATATATTTCCGTTGCGGTTAATAACTTATATTTCGGCGGCCGAACGACGGAGGAGGCGAGTTATATCTAGCTATTTATTGTAATATTACTCCCAATTCTCTTTTATATTATGCGAAAACTTATTCTCGTTTATATTTAGGATTTTTATAATACTATTAATAAATATTACGAATATTAGGCCCTTATTTGGGTTATTACTCTTATTGGCCGCTTTGAATTATTAAAGGAATAGTTTATAATAGCCGTTTAAACGGGAGCCTTTATTAACTATAATATTAGTAGTATCTAAGGTAACGTTTCTAATTATATTCTTCTATTCGGGGATATAAATAGGAGGGACGGCGGTAACTTTATCTTGCCCCGTAATAGAAATACCGGTACTTCCAATTCGAGATTTATTCTTATTATCGGGAGGTCTGCCGGGGCTTCTACGTAGCTTTGTATTTTCGGGGGTAATAGTAGCGGTAATAGGAACTTAAATAGTAGTAGGAACTTAAATAGTAGTAAGAACTTAAATAGTAGTAGGAACCTAAATAGTAGTAAGAACTTGGACAGCAGCAGGAACCTAGACAGCAATAGGAACTTGGATAATAGTAGGAACCTGGATAGTAAGAATTTAAATAATATTCTAAAGCGGGGGAGGAATAGTAGCGATATTAATAGTAATTTAAAATTTATTTTTATTCTTACTACCGGGAGGCCTGCTGGGGCCTCTATGTAGAGTAGCAGCCGTAGTAGGGGCAGTTTTTCTACTATATTAACGACTAGATCCTCTTCCTATTATATATATATATTAGCGGGGATGTATTAATAATCTTTATATAATTTTAAAGTAAGAATAACGTTACTTATATTTAACTACTAATATATATAGAGATAGGAGACTAATATATTAATAAAATAATATTATAGGATAGTATAATAATATAAAAAAATAATAGAATAAATTAAGAATGGCGATATTAATTTTTCGATATAGAAATATAATGGTTGGTAGGATATAGAAGGAAGAAAAATGTAGTATTAAGGTAGAAGATAGATAGGAATAGGAATACTTTATAGAAATTTAAATATAATAATTGCCTATATAGGTAACGTATTGCATATACCACTTCCCGTCTACTAGTACCGTAGAAATCTTAAATTATTTTCAAATTAAAATTTTGTTGTAATATTGAGTTAGGAAATATCTGGGAGATTTTATTGGTATTATATTATCGGTGTTCCCGTTACTTTAAATTGTAGTAGGAAGGAGAACTGTAAAAATAAATATTTGGAAATTTGTATACTTATATTAAAATAATAGGAATTAATAGAAACTACCTCTATTGAAGATGAATAATGATATTAGAAGATTAATATTAAAATATTTAGAAATATACTAAGTATTTACATCCAATATTATACTTTATTATATAAAATATTAATGCTATAATTGAATATATATTAATAATATAAAATATAAAACCTAATATTATATTAATTAAGTATTAAGTTAGGGTCGATATTATAATCCCGTCCCTCGATCCTTCGTTCTATATTATTCCTATTATTAGTATTAATAAAAGGGATTGTAAAATACCCTATAAAAGAATAAAAGATATATGAATATTAAATATTTATATAATCCTCCTTTCTAATGCCTATTAATTTAATACTTAAAAATCTAAAATAATAAAATCCGAGCTCTAGAAATGAAGATATACTAATATCTTTAAAAAAAAAAAAAAAAAAAAAAGAAAAGGGATGACTTTATACTAATTTATTCAAACAGTCTCATCGTATCTCGTGTAAATCGCTAGTATACTATTCAATTATCCTTTAAGTTCGGTAGCCTCCTCTTTATATAGTTCTTTATTAAATTAGCAGTCGATATTATTATCGATATCTTCGTTATTCTCGCCCGTATTCTCCTAATTCCCTATATTAATTTAAGTGCTAAATATATCCCCTTTACGCTTTATACTAAAAGGAATGAAATTTTAGCGCGGTTTATCGTCCGGGTTAATTAAAAAGGAGCGTTTACCGCCTGCCTTTTTTATTATCGATTTAATCGGCTTAAAAACGGCGAAATCCTCCTATTTCAATCTATTATCTTTATTCTAATTCTCTACAATCTCCTCTTAATAATTGTGAAATTCCTTATTATTATAAATATATCGCTTGGGGAGGCAAGTACAGTACTTTATATTAGTATTATAATCTTATAATTTAATTAAATATAATATAGTTAATTAATTTCTATTAGGGTTAGGGATTACTATAGTACTACGTAGGTAGAAAAATAATATTATACGCCGAGTAAAGCTCTTAAGAAATAAATATAAACTATGTAGCGAACTTTATAATAAAGGACCTTACTATTAAGACCGGTCTTAAATTTATATATTTATTTCCTGAATAATAGTAGGTTCCTGAATAATAGTAGGCAGTTTATATTATAAAAAATAAGAATCTAAATTTAATTTACAATAAGGGAGTAATAATTAAACTATATAAGTATTTACTATTAATTCTAATTTAATTATTCTATAGCCTCTTAAATATTCTCAAATTCTAATATTAGAGGTAAAATATACATTATAAAAACTCGCAAATTAATATTAGGCTTATTAATAACTTTTAATAATCCTGATTACTTATTAAGAATTATATAATCGGACGATTATAGTTTAGAGTAATAATTAGTAATAGTTCGCTAATAATTCAAATTAAATAGATTTAAATTACTACTAATATAAATAGTATTAAATATTAGTAATAGAGAAATTTCTAAATTTCCAATTAATAGAAGAATCCTTAGAATCCCTAAATTACTATTATAATACGGTTAGACGGGCTCCTAAAGCCTAGGCTATTAGGTACTAGTATATTAGATAGAATGAAGCTAAAATTCTTATTAATAGCAATTTAGATTGGGAAGGCGGCGACTAGTAGTAGAATCCGGACTTATATATTTAATTCCGAATACCTTCGTTCCCTAACCTTCCTTTTCTTCTTTATATTTAATATTACTTTAATTTATAGCTTCTAATTTTGCAGTTTATCTCTCGTAGGATCACGCTTTCACAATTACCCTACCTTATTATACTATAGCTTAAACTAACTATAACAAACTAATTATAACAGCCCAAATTAACTAGGCTGCCAGAGGCTTCCTTACCGTACTGTACCGTACCCAATCTAAACATCTAAACTACCGTACCCGGGCCACCTTGTAGTTCGTACTTTAATTCTCTAGTTCGCTATATAATATATTTACTATATATAAATAGCTAGCTAGAAGCTTTCCTCCTTCTTAGAATATCTTCCTCTACTTTATTTTATTTACTATTATAGATAAAAGTCACCCCCCGGTATTATAGATATATTATATATTATAGTTTAAATTAGCCGCAATAACCTCCCTTCTTCTTATTACATCCTTCTTTTACCTTCTAATACTACCTACTATTTCCTTGTAAAGGGTATAATATTTAAGTAATATCTTCGTTTTAATTAACCTCCCTGTATAAATTAGTATAGTGGGGTTAATTAATAAGGATAATCCTAGAGTAATTTATTTGGGAGCGCTAATAATATTAAAGAATTTATAAGTTATAAAATAAGTAATAATAGTATAAATATATTAAAATCTCCTTTTAATTATATTATAAAATATATACTTTAGTTTTTTATAATAATTTTTTTCGAATTTTTTTAGTAAGGCCTACTAATCGGGGATGTATTTGCAAGATTAAAAGAATCTAATTAATTAATATTAATAGAAGGTGGAATATAAGGAATTAATCTAATAAAATAATAGGTTAAAGAAATAGAAAAATAGGGATAGTAACTAATAAAAAAAAGGAAGTAGAATAACGAATTAATAAAATATCTAATATTAAAAATAAAATAAAGAGTTATTACAATATTTATTATACTTTTACTATAATATTCCTCTATCTAATCCAAAGCTTCACGCATCTCCGTCGAAATACCTTTAAACCCGTACTATAATTATTACTCCCTTATTATTACTAAAAAATAATTATTAAAAATTAATTTAATTAATAATATAATCGGCCTCAATTGGATTTAAGGTTTTTATAATTTTTTACTAAATTGTATTTCTATAATTTAATTCGAGACCTACCTCTCTCATCTTTTTATTGTTAAAATTAGACCGCTGCCTCTTTTCTTTTTTTTCTCCTATTTACCCCTCTATTTTATTTAATTATTAGAAGTATTCCTAATTATTTATACCTTTTATTACTAAATAACCTAATATTATAAACCAATTATTCTATTCTTTAATAAAAATAAAACCTTAAGCTATTTTATAAATATAGGAGTTTAATAAGCCCCGCCTAATTTAGTACTTCCTATTTCAATTATTAGAAAGGTATAAGGATTACCTCCTACCTTACTAAATTAAATAATTAAGGAACTATAGTTCTTTTATAATATATTAATTTAAATAGTTTTATTATTATAATTTTCTTACTATTTCAATATATATATATATATAACCGGAACCTACCTATATTTAACTAAAGGCCCGCTATCCTTATAACCCGGGGTCTACCCTTCGAATATTATTTTTCCTCCTACTATTTTATTAAAGTATAATTTATAAAAGTTTAGTATTTAAGAAGTATAGTCTATAAGAATTTAATATCCTCCTACGTTTTTTTAAATCCAATTAAATTTAATCGGAAGTTTACCTTTTTTACTAGCAATATAATAATAGAATAATACTACTTATTTTAAACTTAAAACCTTTTATAAAAGCTACCTAGTTTAGGATTAGGAATAAGGATAGCTAAATGTATATTGCGATTTAACAATATTTGTATATATAAATTTATTTATCTCTCTTTCGCTAGACTAGGGGTAGAAGTATTTTAAAAAAGAAGTAATACTATTCTAAATTAGTTATTTTTTAAAATAGAGGTAGTATTATTACCGGAAGTAAGGCTTTAATAATTAATAAGGTTAATAAAGGTATAGGAATAGAAAAGGAATTAAATAGTAAATTCGGGATTTACTACGAAGGATCTGCTCTTAAATATTATATAGATTCCTTTAGGTTTTATATTTCTAATCTTTTAGAATTCGAAAAGCGAATTAGTACAAAACTAATTAAAGAAATTCGAGGATTCTTAAAACGGTCCTTAAATATTAGAAGAATTACCTTATATTAAATAAGAAATAACTACCAATATTCGAGAATATCGAATATCCATCTCCTTTTTAAACGAAAAGGATTAAAATATTCCCTAAACCAATAGTACTAAATCTTATAATAAGGCTAGGTAAGTTATTTACTCTAAAATTTAAAATTACCCTTAAAGCTCCCCTTTAAGGCTAGACACCCTCCTTATATTATTACTATAGTACCTATAACTATTATTATAATACTATACCTAGCGACCCCCTCCCCCTATAGGGTTCGGTCGCCGCCGCTAATATTGGGTATATTTAGAAGGAAATTAATAGTATAGCAGGTGCTAAGAGGGTAGTAGGAGACTAACTTTTCCGGGAATTTATAATTATAAAGCCGGGCTAGTATTTTAAATAGAAGGTTCTTCCAAAGCCTATAATTACTAAAGGCGATCGAATTATTACAACTACTATTATTACTCCTTATATCAAAGAGTGCTTTAGGTATATAATTCTTAGAAAGGTATTGCAATTAGTAGGGGAGGATACAGAAAACGAAAAGGCGGTTAAACTCACAAAGCGTCTTAAGATAAAAAATAAAAATAATACTAAAATCAATACCAAAATCAATACTAAGGACGATATTAAATATAATACTACAATAAAAAGTCTACCAACGCCACTTCGGTCCTTACTAATCTAAGTACTAGAGGCACCTATTAAATTAAATATCGTATCTAACGTAGAAGTATCCTCGGATCTCCCTCTATTAGAAAACAACCTACCGCCTTTAATGAATAGGAACGTAAAACCTAAAGCGAAAGCGAACCGAAAACTAAAATTAAACTCCCAACTACTCTATATAACCTATATTAAATATTTAAACCAGGAATTCGTTAACAAAATTAAGGTCGGGGATATTATTTTAATACCCCGAAATAATAATTCAAATACAGACACGAAATAGAAACCAACGGATACGGATAATTATAAGTAATTTAGCCTTATTTAAAGAGTATATACTACTAAGATTAAAAGTAGCCGTAGCTTTAACTTAAAGAGTTTTAACATCATCTAATTTTATCAACTAAAAAATACGCCGTACTATACTACCTTATACAAACAGGAGCTTAATCTAAGGCGAAGGCGAACTTAAAACTAAGACCGAATACCCAACCGCTCTATACAACCCACATTAAATATCTAAACTAGAAACTTTAAACTACAGCGGACATACAATACCTCTACTTCTAAACTAACCCCAACTTTACAAAGGAACACTATAACCTTAATATTTAAACCCGATACAGCAAAACGCGTCAAACTCTCCTCCAATACCAGAGGGCTATCACCACTACTATATTTCGCAAACCCAAAGCCCTTCGAATAATACTTTCTACGAATAACTATCCTCATCCTCTTTCAAACTCCACAATTTTAATTGCCGCTAAATATATAACTAGCTATTTTCCCTACAAGGGATCTACTCCTAAAGATTATATAGATTAAATTATTTCTAGTCTTCCAAAATCCGAGAAGCGAATTAGTACGAAATTAATTAAAGAGATTCGAAGACTTTTAAAAAGATCTTTAAATATTAGAGGAACTGCCTTATATTAAACAAGAAATAACTACTAATATTCGAGGATATTAAATATCCATCTCCACTTTAGACGAGAAGGTTTAAAATATAGGATTAAAAGGTTAGACTTCCTATAAAGGACGATTTACCCTTATATTCCAAGGGCCTCCCTCCTTAGAAGAGCACTATAATTATTCTACCACTCCCCTACCTATATTTAGAATAAGCAACTATCTAACCTTCTTCCTAATTAACTTATAAATATTATATCCCCCGCTCAAACCTTAACTTTACTATATAGAGTTAAATCTCCTCCACAATTTAAAATAGCCGAGATATAGGAGCTACACTTCTAGCTAGGAGAATAAAATAAACTTATAGGCCTTTTAATATCCCGCTATAACTACCTACATTAGTAGTACTTTACGAGGAATAACGGATATTAGAATCCATTCGAATTTTATATCCACAATTAGGAACACACAATAGCGACTCTCAACGCTAATTTCCAGGGTCAAAATACCACCATTTACAACATCGACATACATAACTTCATTATCAATAAAGAAATTCAATATTACATCGATATTTTACACCTATCGCCTCCTTATTAAATATAGTCTCCGGCCTATATACAACCTAACTAAAATAATAAAAAGAATTTTATAATTCTCTTCTCCTATACCTACTTAATTGAGAAAATTAAGCCTCGCCTCTTTATTATCGAATAAATATTCGGCATTTTATACCCTTAGTTCGATAATTCCTTTTAGAATTTCATTTATAAATTTACTAACTATAATTATTTTATTTAATAGAAAGTAGTAAACTTCTCTTACTATAACTTACCTCAACTTCGGAGGGGGTTAATAATAATTAATACTAATCTAAGGGAATTACTAATTTATAATAACAGTCCTAAACTTATAATTATAATCCGGTAAACTTTCGCAACTATCGATAAAAGAAGAAGGAAATACCCTTTACATTAACCCTAAAGGTATTTATAATTTTTTCTAATATATAAAACTCCTTTATTAATAATTATATAGGGACGTTTCGCGCAGTTAATATAAAATAACTATAGTACAACCCCCTTAACCGCTAACCAACCTCTTAAATATTAAAATATTCTAAATATTAAGAATCCTTAACTATTAAACTAGAAAACTTTAAATAAATTTAGAATTTTAGAAGGAAGGTAGGAAGATAAAAAAGAAGGAAGGTAGGAAGATAAAAAGGAAAGAGAGAGAAAGTAAGAGAAGGAGGAATTAATAAATAAAAATTAAAATATTCAGCGTTTTCTAACTTTCTTCTTATAATTATTACTACTATAATATTCTAAGGCCGTCGCTATCGCTATCGCTATCGCTATTATTATCGCTATTACTTATTATACTCCCAGGTAAAATTTCGCTTATCTTTATCTCGATTCCCAAATTAATATTATTATTTATATTATAGATTTAATTACTTAATAGTAGCGATAATAACGGCGACGACGGCCGAGATATAAAGTAATAAAATTTAGTAGTTTTGGACTTAGGCGGGCGATAGGCGAGAATTGAAGGAAGGAGCAAGCCTACTAGCGCCTCCGCCTATATAAACCTTAATTTACTATAGGTTTAACAGTTAATTAAGTTTAATATTTAAAAATTATTAATAATTAATTAGAGATTATAGATATTAATTAGGCATGTATTAAAAATATTTAACTATTAAAAATAAGCGGGTTACTTATTAATATTAGGACGGTAATAAGCTATTTCCCTATATAATTATATATAATACTACCGAGAATTATTATAAATTTAATTTATATTAATTTACCTCCTAGGATTATATTTTCTTATTAAATTTTATAATATATTATAAATTCGCCGAATATTAAGTATATTAATAAATAAATTGGAAATATCTTCTTCAAATTATTATATAGGTAGGTACTTAATATATTTATTTATAATCCTTAAAAAAATTAGGAATAGGACGATAAAAAACTTTCTTATAATTCTAATTAACTATATAACTCTTTAGTAATATAGTATTATAAATCGGATAATTTATAAATAAAAGAAGCAATACTAAATTAAATATTATTAAGCGTAACGTAGACGGATAGGACTAACCTTATATTTAGAAACTCTTTATATTATTAGGAGAAGTTAAGGATAGTCTCCGTATCCGAATTAGGAGGAATTTAATTTATCTTATAATTAATAATAATTATTAAAGCGGTTATAGGAAGGTAGTACCTAGGTATTACAAATATTGAACTATATATTCCAATATATAATACTATAAGTACCCTAAAAATCTATCCTAATATCGGGCCCCAAAACCTCTTAAATATTAACTCCAGGCCACTAGTATCTTACTATGTATAATATAATTCTATTCTTATAAGAGAAATATTATTTACGAATAAAGGCCTTATTATATCCCTATATATATTAGATATTATAATAATACCCAATACTACCTCTATAGTCCTTAAAATCCCTATAAACTCTAAACCCGTCCTAATTACTATATTATATAGGAAAAGCAGGCCGTAGTAGGAAAATCTATTTCTAAATATACATTATAATTATTAAACAATAACTATAATTAATATTTAAAAAACAATATATATTTCTTATAGGAGGTAAGCGCTATAATATAGTATCCTTAGTTTTAGAGCCGGGTCGGGTCTAAATTTCGAAATTTCTTAAAGTTTCAAAGTCTTACCTTCTTTTACGACCTTTATTAACAGAAAGAACCAAGTATTCTTCTAGAAATAACTAATTAGCTTAGTAGCTAAGTAATTAATAAAATAATTCTTATATTTTTATTCTTATTCGTAACCTTTATTCGATTCCTATTCGTAACTAACTTTTTAAATCTATTTTAGAAGACCTTTAAATTTAAATACCGCCCTTTACTTTAAAAGGTTACTATTAAGGCTATTAGAATATAAAAGGTTATACCCTATATTAAGTTTTATACTTTTGAATTCTAGGGGTTTAGAAGATAATTAATATTTGGAAGATAATTAATATTTGAAAAATAATTACTATTTTCTAAATATTAATTGTCTATTAAATAACGTTTATTACGATTTAGGGTTTTCCGCTTCGGGTAAATTAAAGTAAAGTGGAAATAAAATTAAGACCCTACGATTTTATTCCTATTAGAATTATAGGAGGCCGAAAATATTATATTTTATTTGTATAAGAGTTAAACCTTATTCTACTTAGAATAAAATCTATATTTACTAGCTACTAAGAAATTCTTCGACGTCCGTTGTATATTCGTATACAAAGTCCTTAATTTAGTCTAATATCTAATATATATTACTAGTATATACCTTATTACTAATTAGCTTCTATACTTTTAAATTATCGTCTTATATATTAAAATACTAAATTATTTTACAAGCCTCGTAATTGAAAGGCGCGTACGACGGGGGTTAATAAGTAGCACATTCCCTTTTAATACTATATCTAAGGGTTTATAATTATAAATTATTGAGTAACGTTTTAATATCTTTAAATTAAAAGGTATATGGCAATTTTATAGTAAAGTAGATATAGAGTATTTACTATATATAATTATAAACGATATATATAAATTCAGTAATATCGGGCTTATTGGTTAAATCGTTACTGGACGCGCTACCGGCACTTTAATATTTATTAATAGTAAGCGCGCTACCCTAATTTTAATCGCTCGTTTTAGTCCGCTTCGATACCTATAGAGAGGGCGATTCGGATTATAAGGGGGACCGGTCCCGCTTATAAATCTCTTTAATATAGAAAGGTAAAGGAGTAAAATCGTTAATTAGGTTAATAAAGGGCCGGTTTTATATACCTCTCCGATCTACCTATATTTAGCAAAAATATATCTCGCCGCCGGTATCCTCAATAATTCGCCCTACTTATTTATAAGGAGCTGTATCTTTTTATTTATAATATCCCTTATAAATTCGGCCTTAATTTCGTTACCCTTAAAGGTTATTTCTATTTTCTATTTATTTTACTATATAATTATATTAATTTTATTAATAGTTTAATAACTATTACTTATTTCTTTCTTAATATATTAAATCTACCTATACTAATTATAATTATTAGTTCGTCGCTAGTCCCCCTCCTTAGCGATTAGAATATCGCTAATTAATATTAAAGACTTATAGCTAAATTTAATTACTTTCAATTCGCTAAATACGTCTTTAAAATAATCCCGGAGCCCAATAAAGTAATAAAGCCTAAAAAATATAATATTTAATAGACTAAACGTACTAACACTAATAAGATTCTCCTCTCTACTTTTAAGAACCCTAATATTATTACTACCTTATATATTAATAATTAGGATAAACCCAATAGAAACCCTAAGGTTATATATAATCTCATTCAATTATATATCGCTCGTATTACTAATAAAACTCATAGTAAAGTCCTTACCGAATACTTAATTATTAAACGTACTAATTTTAATACTATAATTTCTTTCCTTATTCGTTATACTCTATTCTATAAGCGTATTGAGGATACTAAATTCAAGATCGATAATAACTTCGAGATTACCTTCCTTTATAATGCTATAAAGGCCGCCTACCCTATTAATACCAAATACTAAGCAGCCGCTTTAGAAGCTAAAGAGCTAGATATCGGTACTTTCCTATTGAAGTTTAATAATATTAGTAATGTTAAATCCTGTACTAATATTAACGTTAATATTTAGAAGTTGGTTAATAATACTAATAAGAATAATAATAATAATAGTAGTTCGGCTAATAAGAAGAAGGACAATAGTAAGCGAATTGATTGTACTAGTTATAATAAGAAGATTTATATTACTTAGAAGTATATTTCCTATAGTTATTATATTAGTAAGAAGGCGGATATCTATTGGGTTTATTACCTTAAAAAGGTACCCGATACTTAGAAACCTAAGAAGGATATAATAATTAAGAAGGTAAGTAATTAACGTTAGTACTAGTACCTTCGCTAATAACGTTTCAACCAATCTTACTACTCCCGCCACTATTAATTCTACTTTATTATATAGAAGTAGAATATTTATAGATATATCGGGTATAAATAGTAATATAAATTTTACTAGAGCCCCTAGCCAACGCTATTAAATGTATTAACCGTACTTAGAATAGTCAATCAATCGATTATTCCCAATTATAATTTTAATATACCTATAATAATTCAGCTAAAGACTAATAGGCTCTAAGGTAATATTAATAATTAGATAGTATTCGTAATCTAGTTATTACGATTCTAATTATATAAACAATATCTTTAATTACTTTAAATAGTTTATAGATATACAATTATTATTATATCCAACTATTTATACAATCGGTAATAGAACCTCGATTTACGCTTACTATATTAGTACTATTAAATTAACTATAGCTACTCTAAACAATATTACTATTAAGGTTAGAATTAAAGATTGTATTTACAATCCTTCTATACTAGTAAATCTATTAATTATAAGAGGTCTTTTCAATAACGGTATAGTCTAGGATATAAAATCCAACTAGATATCTATATATAATAAAGTTATAATATAATACAAATAGATTAATAGCCTTCTAATCCTTCTAGTATTTACCTAACTAGACTTTCCCCAAGATATTCGCTACGCTATAATAGCTTTAATTAATTACTTAATAATATATTGTCGCCTTATATACGTAGGTAAAGACTAGGTTTTTAAAGTTTACGAAATAGCCGGTATTAAGTTAAGTAATATCCAAAACCACTTCTATAAGGTATATATCAAAGCTAAGGCTTACGTTGTAATCCCCAAAATCGCCAATAAAGTTACAATTTAATTATTAGCATATATCTATATCGACGTCGTCTCCTATACTCTCTCCGGTTATAAAGGCTACAAGTATATAATTTATTTTATTAATTAAATTACCGGTTTTTATTAGGTAAGGTTTATAGTTAATAAGGGTAATGCTTTTATTTAAATTAAAGAATTTAAGAAATAGGCTAAGTTTTAAAACGGATTAAAAATTAGAGTATTTAGCCTTGATAGCGGTTTAGAATTTAGCTTTAATATTAAAGAATTTCAATATAATAAAATCGTCGATTAGGTACGTACAGAAGGTATTGAGCTTCTAAAGTCAATACCCTATACTTTATAAATGTAAGGAAAGATCGAGAGAGCTAGCGCTATTATTATACAACGTACTAGAGCTTTAATAATAGACTTTAATATTCTAGAGTATTTATAGCCTTTTATTATTAATTATATTATTAAAATACTCAATTTACTCCCTTCTAAAGCCAATAATAGAGGTAAGAATCTATAGGAACTGTTCGCCGAGGCGGCTAATTTCCTAAACGAAATTAAGAAGCTATATCTCAAATACTTAAAGTCTTACTTCTATACGGCTTACTACTTTATTAAACTAAAAAAGCAATTATAAGACGATAAATTTCGCACTAGAGTATAGAAAGGCTATTTTATCGGTTTTAATAATATTTACGGTCGTATTGTATTTATTTAGAATCTTTATACTAGTAAGATTATTAGAGCTAGCGCAGTAACTTTCTTTAAAGAAGATGCGGTTAATTATAAGAATTTAATTTATAGTAGTAATAATAATATTATTAAATATTACATTATCTTTTTAAACTAGATAGTTAATAAAATTAATAAAGTAACGAATAGCGGCTATTAAATTTGGGTAAAGGTGGATAGTATAATACTATAATTATATTTATAGAAAATAATCAAATTACTCTAATAATAAGAAGAAATTAAAAAGACGTAGGAGATAACGATTATACTACCACTATCGCTAAAGATTATACTAATACCCTTAACTACTCTAGTCGTACTAATTACTATAACCGCGCCGGCTACTATAACCGCTCCAATCACTTTAATTATTTAAGCAATTACGGTACCTCCGCCAAATATTCTAATTAATACGGCGCTACTAATATTACCGTTACTAACCCCGACTCTAGTATTAAACTCTCCAACGCCCTTATCACTAAATCTACTATAATATTAACTATTAAATTCATTAATTAGAGAAATTATTAAATATAATAATAACTTTTTTAATTTTAAAAGTCTAAATAAAGAAGACCCTATACCCCGCAATTAACGCGACCGACGCAATTCTAATAAACTAACTATATATACTACTCTAAGCACTCTATTACCTAGTAATCTTTAATAACTAATTTTAATAGTTCGATTACCGCCGATAAGTATACCGAACCCCGTTTATACGCAATAATATACCCCATTGTTAATATCGCGAGTTAGTAAATTGTAATTTCAATCGAACTTAGAAAAATAAACCTCGAATTCGGACTTTCTAAACCCGAATTCGGAGTTTGCAATTTCGAATTCGAACCCTATAATAATTTTATTAAATTTTGCAAACTAATAATTTATACAAGTATAAGGATAGAAAAGCTAACTTTTTAAATCTAGTATTTAGGTACTATATATAAAGGTAAGTAAAGGTAGACCTCGTCGTTTAATAGCTAAATTAATAGATTTTAAATATAATATTTAAAGAGTAAAAAATAATAATAGTAATATTATTTAAAATTTAATAATATTACTTAATAATTTCCACAGTACCTACTATAGAAACCCTAGATTGTAATAAGCTTTATCTAGGAGATAATACGTATAAAGAAAATAGTAATTATTTTTTAAATATTAATTATTTCCTAAATATTAATTGTCTTTTAAGCCCCTAGAAACTAAAAAAATATAGGGTATAACCTTCTATACTTTAGTAGCCTTCTTTTGGTAGCCTTTTAAAAAGGCCGACATTTAATTTTAGAGTATTGGAATAATTTTAAAAAGTGAGTAACGAATAGGAATTGAATAAAGGTTACGAATAAGAATAAAAGTAAAGAATTACTTTATTAATTATTTAATTACTAAATTAATTAATTATTTCTAAAAGAATAGGCTAGTTCTTTCTATTAATAAAGGTTGGGAAGGAAGGTAGGACTTTAAGACTTTAAGAAATTTCGAAATTCGGACCCGACCCAACTCTAAAACCAAAGATACTATATTATAGCGTTTGACCCTTATAAGAAATATGTATTGTTTTTTAAATATTAATTATAGTTATTATCCAATAATTATAATATATATCTAGAAATAGATTTTCCTATTATAATATAGTAGAGGGTTATTTAATAAAGTGTATAACGCTTATATATTATTTTATTACCGTTAAAGTTAATTACGATATAATAATTATTACTACCGGTAAAATTTAATATTTTATTCTTAAGAATTATCGAATCGTACGTAAGTAGAATAACTTTGAATTATATTAATTATTAGTAATAAAGAAGTAAATTAAAGTATTCGAAGATAGGGGAGTTTATATTTTAGTTCCTAGATCTATAGATATAGAAGTTCTATTTGGAAAATGGGTATATAACGAAAAGTATAATATTAATATTAAAAATTAGAAAATTAGAGCTAGATAGGTAGTTTATAGTAATTTCGAATAAGGTAATTAGGTAGTATAAGAGATTTATATAGTAGTAGTATATTCTATTAATATTAGACTATTTTTAATAATTATAGTTATAAACGATTATAAGTACTACTAATTCGATTTTAATATTATTTTCTTAAATACCTTTATTCCCAACAATACTTAGTATTATATTGAATAGCCGATAGCATTTGAGAAGGCTATATTCGGTTATAATAAAGAAGATGTAGTATACTAGTTTACTAAGGTATTTTATAATTTTAAACGTTCCTTACTTTATTAATTTAATAGGTAGTTATCCTTTAAGTCGGAACCTCTATTATTATCCTTATTAAAATCCTTAGTAATAATATTAGTAAGTATTGTTTTTATACTATAATAGGGCCGAATAGAAGAAGAATCGTCGATTGGACCTATATTTAGGATATGAGTATAAATATTATAAATAATTTATTCAATATTAGTAAATTATACGAAGGGGGTTAATAGAGGAGCTAATATGGGAATAATATAGGGTATTTATAATAGAGAGGTGGGTATTAAGGCTATCCTGCCTAGTACGAACCGCTATTATTCCTTCGCCAATACGTATAATATTAATAATAATTATATTAATTTTATTAGAAAGAAGGCGGATAATCTCCTTAATTTTTATAATATAAAAACGAATTATAGTAATATTATTATAAAATATAATAAGGTCTATTAAGGTATTAGTAGTAGTATAGGTAAACTTTCTCTTTTTAATAGGAAATTTAACTATAATTACCGAATCCGAAGTTGGGAAATTACCGATAGAAGAAGGTTTAGTACCGGTGCGGTCCGTTATAACCTATATAGCGGCCGCAATTTCTACCTTATTAATAAAAATTTTAAAATTACCCTTAGCCGTATTGTAATTATATAGAATTATAGTAGTTTCGATAAAGGTACGTACTAGGGGAATAAATTTAATATCCGGGTATTCCTTAGTCCTCTTTTATAATTAGTATTTATAGTGAGGAATAAAGGGATGGATTATTTTATAAATTAGAAATAAAGATATTATAGTAATAGAACGGAAATTTATAGGGATCTTAAAAGTATTAGGCTTAGTCGAAAGTAGCTCTAAAGGTACTTATATTTTAATAAATTAAGGGGAGGGTATATTGGAGCCTACGGGTATAAACCTTATACTATTTATAATTCTTAAAAGGCTAGAAATACCCTATAACGGCGCCCTTCTTTTTTAATATTTCTTTTAATAAATATTTCCGGACTTTCTTAAGAATAATAGATTTAATAGGGGTATTATTATATAATAAACTATTAGGGCCGATATTAAATACTACGGCGTTCGAAATAGCGCTGCTCTTTAAATTATTAAGGAGGGTTATAATTTTTATTACTTTAGAAGTAAGCATTTTTTTAGTGGCGCTAAGAGGTTTCTTATAAAGTATAGTATAGTAGTAGTAATACTAAATTAGGTTAAATACGAATATAAAGCGGCGGCGGATTCGGTAATAAAATAAATATAATATAATAGGAGTAGTAGCGTAGTATAAAGAAGAAAGAAGGGAAGGAAGGAGGAAGGCGGGTTAAAGTTTCCTTTATAGAAAATCTAAGCGGCCCGGAATAATATAATTGAAGAAAGATAGGATAAAAGGCTACCGACTGTAGGGAGATTATAATAAGAAAGACGGAGGTAGGATAGCGACGGGCCGGAGCCAGAACGGTTACGTATATAATATAAATTTATAACTTCGGTTATAACGGTAAGGTTATACTGAGAGGAAGGAAAACGGAAAGGTACGGAATTAATACAGCGCTATTATAATAGTAAAGTAGAGGGTTTTTATTTAATTATTATAGTACGGTTTTTCTTATCGATTACGAACGAAGTAATATTATATATTTATTAGGCGGACTATATATATAATTAGTATATATAAAACTAATAATAATAATATATTTATTAATAATTAATTTTTTTTAATAATATTTAAACGCTTTTTAAAGAAAGGTCTATATTTAGAATAGAAGAAGATAATTAAAGATACTTATAAAAAATAGTTATAATATAAAATGTATATTTCTAAATCTTTTATTAAGTGAAAAATTATATTAATTTTAAATTATTTATTAATAAATCTTAATATAAGCGATAATATTTCTCTCCCTAGCGAAATTTATTACGATTAATTATAGATTAATATTAATATTCCTTCTTTTTAACTTCCTACCGCCTAGGAAGAGGCTACTCTAAAAGAAGCTATATCGATCTACGACTAATTATAAATTAATATTAATCTTCCCTCTTTTTAATTTTCTACCGCCTAGGAAGAGGCTGCTCTAGAAGAGGCTATATTAATCTACAATTAGTTATAGATTAATATTAATATTCCCTCTTTATAATTTCCTATTACCTAAAGAGAAGTTACTTTAAAAGAGGTTATATTAATTTATAATTAGTTATAAATTAATATTAACGTTTCTTTTTTTAAATTTTCGGGTATTTTAAAAGAGGCTGCTCCGGAAGAGGTTACTCTAGAAGAGGTTATATTAATCTACAATTAATTATAGACTAATATTAAAATTTCTTTTTTTAAACTTTTAACTATTCTAAAAAAGGCTATTTTAAAAGAGGCTACTTAGGAAGAGGCTATATTAATTTACAATTAATCCTAGACTAATACTAACGCTTTTTCTTCTAGACCTTCGGTTATTCTAAAAGAGGTTGCTCCGAAAGAGGTTATTTAAGAAGAAATTACTTAAGGAGAAGCTATATTAATCTACAATTAGTTATAGACCGATATTAACGTTCCCTCTTTTTAATTTTTTATTGCTTAGGAAGAGGCTGCTCCAAAAGAGGCTATTTAGGAAGAGGCTATATTGATTTATTCTATCCGTAAATTAATTTGTAAAAGAATATTAAAAATAAGAAAATTGTAGAAGGTTTCTTTTTAGGTAAAATATAAATTTGAATTTAGTTTGGAATTTATATAGTTTATAAAAAATTATATTATAAATTAATTTTAGATTGATCAAAAACTCATTTTGAATTTATTGAGAATATAGTCTAAAGTTTTTCTAATATTTAATAATTTTTAATAATTTATATTAGTAAAGGAAGTTATTAATATAGAAAGTAAAAGAAAAATATGTTAATTATTTTTTAAAATATTTATATATTATATTATAATTGAAATATAATAGAAGGAAATGTAATATTCACTTAAAGAATTGAAAAAATATATGTATTATATTAAAAGTATATAATATATTAAAAATATATTATATATTAATTTGAATATATTTTAATATTTTATTTTCTTATAATTATTATTAATATTATATTTTATATAAATTATAAGTTAATTAAAGGTTTAAAACTATATTAAATAATATTTTACAAAAAGGTTTAATAAACTTATTTATAGTAAAATATAAGTAAGGAGTAAAGTTATATAATAATAATGAAGTATTATATATATAATTATATTTAGATTTTTCTATTTTTAGTATTTATATTCCTTTATTACTCACAAATATATTTATAATATATGAATAATATATTTACAATTATATTAAATTAGCTATAACTAAAAAGTGTAATAATATATTCATTTTATCCCTTCTTAGTATATTAAGAATTAATTTATATTAAAGGTATATGAATTAAATTATTTAATATTTTTTTATATAAATATAAGTAGTATAATAATTGATTTAATAATAAGATAGATAAGATACTTGTTTGTAGTTTAGTTAATTAATTCTCCTTATAAATATAAATAATATAATAATAAATTATAATAGGGTATAATTTAAATATATTCTTTAAAGTATATAAATTAATATGAATATAATATAATAGTTGAATTATATATTAAATAGTAAATCTAGATATACAAAATCTTTTAAGCTTTATATAATACTTATTACTAAAATAAAGTAAGTTAAATAAAAAGTAAGTAAAGATCAAAAAGAAAAGTGTTTTCATGAAAACTTTTGAATAATTTCCAATCATTCTTAATATAATTCAATTTATATATTATAATAAGTTCATTTACTATACTATCTATAGTTTTTGATAGAGAAAAAGTAGATAAGAAAGTAATATAATTAATAAATAGATATTTATAGCTATAAAATAATAGAAGTTTAAATTTCTTAAAATAAGGAAAAAAAAAAACTACAGCATAAATCGAACCTACAACCTCAACACCAATAGCTAGTATATTAACCGCTATACTACACTTGTTAGAAAATGTTATTATTTATTTTACCTATATACCCCCTTTATACTATTAACCCTTCTAAACCCTCTTTACCTCTTATATCTTCAAAATCTTATCCTTATCTTTTACTACTACTTATTTCTTATTACCCGATATATCTATCTACTATTTAGAAATATTATATATTATTATATTTATAATATATTAATAATATATTCCTAATATTTTATATATATACTAATTAGAGTGTGATTATAAAATATAATGAAAGTTAAAAATTGGTATATTATATTATTAATATATTTGTGATATAGTTAACGATATATTAATTAAAGTATAATTATAAAATATAATAAAAGTTAAGACTTGGTATAATATATTGATAATATATTTATAATATATTAAACATTATACTAATTAGAGTATAATTATAAAATATGATAAAAGTTAATAATTAATATAGTATATTTATAATATATTTTTAATATATTTAACCTTATACTAATTGAAGTATAATTATAAAATTTAATAATTAATTGTCTTATTCCCTATACTATAACTATAGCTATCACGGGCAAAGGGTAGGTGGTAGATGTGATTATGCGTAATTGCACGAAGGAGAAGGAAGAGAAGTGCAGCCGAGTGCCCGGAAGGCTGGCCTTATGAGGATGGCCGCCGGCGGGTCTGCAGACCCGTGGCAAGTAGTACTCTGACTAGTCAACTACCGGCAATAGCCGGCAGCGATAATAGCAATAGTAGTCTCGGAAGCTATTATACGCTGGTACTAAGTACAAGGCACACAGGCTAGCCCTGTAATAATAGCGCCTTATTAGTATGGGGTCTATAAAATTTAATAAAAGTTAAAAGTATATTATATATATATTTCTAATTAATTAATAATTAATTTATTTTATACTATATTTTATATGCTATTTTTATCTTAAATTACTTTTATAGATATTTACTAATAAGAAAACTTAAAAAATATATAATAAGAAAATTTATTATTAAGGTATTTGGCTTCGGCTGAGTTTTTTCTATAGTATAGGGCAGTACCCTTATTATAGTTTTGGCGTTCTAATTGAGGGCCGAGGTCGAGGGTATATATGAGGTGAGTTACTTATTCGACCCTAAACAATACTTCTTCCCCAAATTAATTACCCCTTAGAAAGTCCTTTACCCTATATTAAAAGAAAGAACGAAAGGCGTTTTTAATTAATTAAGTTAGTAACTCAATAGTTCTCGCTATCGTATTCTTTCTCGAAATTGCCAGTTCAATTCTAGTTCGTAATAACTTTTTTCCCATTGTGTGAGAAGTTTCGCGCGGAAGTATAAGTGTAAATACCTTTATCCGGATTCCCCCTCCTCCTCTAAAGAAAAAAAAAAAAAAAAAAAAAAAAAAAAAAAAAAAAAAAAAGAAAAAAGATATTTCCAAGTCTAATATAGTACGTTGTTATAGGGGGTACCTAATTTAACTAATCAGAGCCCTCTATTAAATAATTAAACTAATTTAATAAAACCTACTATACTAAATATCTTAGAGGATTTCCCGCTATAATAGGTATAATAACGATAAACCTAAATCCGTACGTATAATTACGGTTTCAAATTTATCGTCTCAATCTTAACTTAAATTTAAGTAGGTTGGAAATATCCTCATCCAAATTAATAAACATCTTTTACTTTACTTACCTCTAAACTACCAAATATTAATACAAGGATATACCTACCAACCGTACTCTTTTACTTTAATAATTAAAAATACTATTCGATAATAAAGAGGCGAGGCCGGATCTTTTCAATTAGGTAGGTATAAGGGAAGAGGATTGCGAAATTCTTCTCCTTCTTTTAATTAAATTATATATAAGCCGGAAACCGGGTATATTTAATAATATATTGCAAAGCCTTATAAGAGAATATAGTCCGGGGGGGGGATTAATATAATCCAAACCTATAGTAATTATTATATATAACCGTATAAGGAAGTAGTTTATCGCTATCCTAAAGTACTTTATACGTTAGGAAAGGTTGTAAATACCTTTAGGGTTATTATAAAAGGTATTTCCTTCTTCTTTTATTAATAATTATAAAAGTCTACCGGGCTATAGTTATAGGTTTAGGGCCGTTATTATAAATTAATAATTCCCCTAGACTAATACTAATTATTATTAACCTCCTTCGAAGTTAAGGTAGGCCGTAATAAGAGAAGTTTATTACCTTCTATCGAATAGAGTAGTCCTAATTAATAAATTTATAAATAAAACTTTAAAAGAAATTATCGAACTAAGGGTATAAAATACCGAACGTTTATTCAATAGTAAAAAGGCGAGGCCTAATTTTCTTAATTAAATAGGTATAGGAAAAGAGAATTACAAAATTCTTCTTATTATTCTAGCCGGGTCGTATATAGGCCGGAGACTATATTTAATAAGGAGGCAATAAGTATAGAATATCGATATAATATCGAATTTCTTTATTAATAATAAAGTTATATATATTAATATTATAAATAGTAGTATTTGGACCCTAGAAATTAACATTGAAAATCGCCACCGCATATTCCCAATTATAAATATAAAATTCAAGTAAATTCTAATATCCGTTATTCCTCGTTAAATACTACCGGCTTCTATAAATATATTACTAGCCGTATACAATATTATTTTACTCTTCTAACTAGAAGTATAATTCCTATATCCTAATAATTTTAAATTGTAAAAAAAATTTAACTCCGTTAGATAGTTACTTACTTTAAATATAAGTAGGGAAGTAGTAGAATAATTACAGCGTTCTCCTAAGGAGGGAGGCCCTTAGAATATAAGGGTAAATCGTCCCTTATAAGAGGTTTAACTTTTTAATCCTATATTTTAATCCTTCTCGTCTAAAGTAGAGATAAATATTCAATATCCTCGAATACTAATAATTATTTCCTATCTAATATAAAGCAATTCCCCTAATATTTAAAGACCTTTTTAAAAGTCCTCAAATCTTTTTAATTACTTTATTTTATACTAATTTACTTTTCGGATTTTAAAAGACTAAATACAATTTAATTTATATAATTTTTAAGAGTAGATCCTTTGTAGGGAAAACGGTTGGTTATATAACGGTAATTAAAATTATAGAGCTTAAAAGAGGATGAGGATAGTTATTTGTAGAAAGTATTATTCGAAGGGCTTCGGATTCTAATTTTAAAGGATTGCTGCGAATTATAAAAGGTATAATTAGTAGTATAATATTATAACTAAAATACTCTTTAATATAGGGAATAATAATAGTAATTGTAATAATTCGTATTAATTCGGTTCTCGGATTTTGAAAGATTAGGCTGTATAGAGTAATTGGGAATTTAATTTTAATTTTAGGTTCGCTTTTACTTTAAATTTCACGCTCCTATTTATTAAAGGCGGTAGGTTGTTTTTTAATAGAGGGAGATCCGAAGATACATTAAATATAATATCCAATTTAATAAGTACCTTTAGTATTTAGACTAGCAAGGATTGAAGTAGCGTCGGTAGATTTTCTATTGTAGTATTATATTTAATATCGTTCTTAATATTAATTTTAATATTAACCTTAATATTATTTTTATTTTCTATTTTGAAATACTTTACGAATTTAATTACCTTTTTATTTTCCGCATCCTCCCTTACTAATTATAATACCTTTCTAAGAATTATATACCCAAAACACTCTTTAATATAAAGAATAATAATAGTAATTATAATAGTTCGATTGCCTTTAGTAACTATAGACCCTAGAGGAACCTTCTATTTAAAATACTAGCCCGGCTTTATAATTATAAATTCCCGGAAAAATTAGTCTCCCGCTGCCCTCTTAGCGCTTACTATGCTATTAATTTCCTTTTAGATATACCCGATATTAGCGGTAGCGATCGAACCCTATAGGGGAAGGGGGTCGTTAGGTATAGTATTATAATAATAGTTATAAGTACTATAGTAGTAATATAAAGAGGGTGTCTAACCTTAAAGGGGAGCCTTAAAGGTAGTTCTAAATTTTAGAATAGATGACTTACCTAGCCTTATTATAAGATTTAGTACTATTAGTTGAGGGAGTATTTTAATCCTTCTTATTTAAAAAGGAAATAGATATTCGATATTTTTAAATATTAGTAGTTATTTCCTATTTAATATAAAGTAACTCCTCTAATATTTAAGGATTATTTTAAGAATCCTCGAATCTCTTTAACTAGTTTCGTATTAATTCGTTTTTTGGATTTTAAAAAATTAAAAATATAGAACCTAAGGAAATCTATATAATATTTAGAAGTAGATCCTTTGTAGTAAATCCCGAATTTACTACCTAATTTCTTTTCTATTCCTATACCTTCGCTAGCCTTACTAATTACTAAGGCCTTACTTCCAATAATAATACTACTTCTATTTTAAGAAATAGTTAGTCTGGGATAGTACTATTTCCTTCTTAAGATATTTCTACCCTTAGTCCGGCGAAAGAGAAATAAATAAATTTATATATACGAATATTATTAAATTGTAGTACGTACTCAATTATCCTTATCCCTAATTTTAAATTAAATAATCTTTATAAAGGGTTTTAAATTTAAAATAAATAGTATTATCTTATTATTATATTGCCGGTAAAAGAGGTAAACTTCCGATTAAATTTAATTGGATTTAAAAAAATGTAGGAGGATATTAAATTTTTATAAATTGTACCTCTTAAATACTAAATTCTTATAGACTATACTTTAATAAAATAGTAGGAGGAAAAATAATATTCGAAGGGTGGACCCCGGGTTATAAGGATGGTGGGCCTTTAGTTAAATGTAGGTAAGTTCCGGTTATATATATATATATATTAAAATAGTAAGAAAATTATAATAATAAAACTATTTAAATTAATATATTGTAAAAGAATTGCAATTCCTTGGCTATTTAATTTAGTAAGGTAGGAGGTAATCCTTATACCTTTCTAATAATTGAAATAGGAGGTATTAAATTGGGCAGGGCTTATTAAATTCCTATATTTATAAAATAATTTAAAGTCTTATCTTTATTAAAAAATAAGATAATTGGTTTATAATATTAAGTTATTTAGTAATAGAAAGTATAAATAACTAGGAGTACTTCTAACGATTAAATAAAATAAAGGGGTAGATAGGAGAAAAAAAAGAAAAGAGGCAGCGGTCTAATTTCAATAACGAAAAGATAAGAGAGGTAGGTCTCGAATTAGACTATAGAAATACAATTTAATAAGGAATTATAAAAACCTCAAATCCAACTAAGGCCGATTATACTATTAATTAGACTAACTCTTAATAATTATTTCTTAATAATAATAAGGGAGTGATAATTATAGTACGGGTCTAAAGGTATTTCGACAGAGACGTATAAAGTTCTAGATTAAATAGGGGAATATTATAGTAAAAGTATAACAAATATTATAATAACTCTTCATTTTATTTTCGATATTAAATATTTTATTAATTCGTTATTCTACTTCCTTTCTCTTACCAATTACCATCCCTACTTTTCTATTTCTTCAACCCATTATCTTATCGGATTAATTCCTTATATTCCACCTTCTATTAATATCAACTAATCAAATTCTCTTAATCTTATAAATATATCCCCAATTAATAAGCCTTACTAGAAAAATTCGAAAAAAATTATCGTAAAAAACTAAAGTATATATTTTATAATATAATTAAAAGGAGATTTTAATATACTTATACTATTATTACTTATCTTATAACTCATAAATTCTTCAATATTATTAACGCCCCTAAATAAATTACTCTAGGATCGTCCTTACTAATTAACCCCACTATACTAATTTATATAGGGAGGTTAATTAAAATAAAGATATTACTTAGATACTATACCCTTTACGAAGAAATAGTAGGTAATATTAGAAGGCAAAAGAAGAATATAGTAAAAAGAAGGGAGGCTATCGTAACTAATCTAAACTATAATATATAATATATTTATAATACCGGGGGGTAACTTTTATCTACAATAGTAAATAAAATAAAACAAAAGAAAATATTCTAAGAAGGAGGAAGGCTTCCAGCTAACCGTCTGCACATAATAAATATACTATATAGCGAACCAAAAAACCAGAGTATAAGCTATAAAGTAGCCCGGGTACAACAATCTAAATACCTAAACTAGGCACAGCACGGTATAGTAAAGAAGCCTCTAATAGCCTAGTTAATTTAGGCTATTACAATTAATCTATCACAACTAATCTAAGTTATAATATAATAAAGTAAGGTAATTATAAAAGTGTAATCCTACAAGAAATAAACTATAAAATTAGAAGCTATAAATTAAAGTAATATTAAATATAAAGAAGAAAAAGAAAGTTAGAGAACGAAGGCATTCGGAATTAAATATATAAGTCCGGATTCTGCTACCGATCGCCGTCTTCCCAATCCGAATCGCTATCAATAAGAATCTCGGCCTCATTCCATCTAATATGCTAGTACCCAATAGCCCGGGCTTTAGGAGCCCGTCCAACCGTGCTATAATAGTAATCCAGGGATTCCAAAGATTCCCCTATCAATTGGAAATCCAAAAATTTCTCTATCACTAATACTTAATACTATCTATATTAGCAGTAATCTAAATCTATTTAATTTAAACTACTAACAAACTATTACTAATTATTATTCTAAATTATAATTATCCGATTTATTACGGGGTAAAAGGGTACTATTAGGGGTAGGGTAGGATATACGTTATTATACGAGGGAGGAGAAGGGAAGTGTACGTAGAGAATTAGCTATATAAGCGAAAGCCCAGTCTAAGCTAGTCCGTACGCATATATACACATAAGGCTATACGTAACTAAAGCCATCAATAACTCTAAACTAGAAGCGTACAATATAACCACATTATAGGCTAACCCTATAATACTATCCCCTCTCAAAAGAAGCTCGTAGAAATAAAATTATATATATATATTATAATAGATCCCATCTTAGAAATAGTCGTAATCTACTAATTACATTAGGAGCAGCTTCTTAAATTAAATATCTATCAACCTTCGTATAATTTTATTAAATATTAAATATAATTTATCCTCTACGTCTTTACTAATTATTATATTAATTAATTCCATTATTACTATATTCGGGAGAGGCCTTGCATTGGTCGCGGAAACTATTTCCTATTAGAGGCGTATAGAATAGCGGCGCGGGGGTTTTAATATAGGAGCGGAGGCGGCCGAAGAGGCGAGGCGCTAGAGGATTCTCTAGACTCCTAACGGCACCGGCTTATCCGGATTTTTGTAATAGAAATACTAGAAGTAGTATTCGCAATCGATAATATTAGTAATAGGTTCCTAAATAGAATCTCTAATCTTCTATTTAATATAGTAGTACTAATATACATTACTACCCAACTAAGCACAATTAATAAATTTCTCAAAAGCCTATTCTTCGTATTCCTCCTAATTATCTATTCGGATCATCACTCGTCCCTTATTTACTTTTATATCTATTATAATATTTTAATTAAATAGTCCCGTACCCGACTAAAGCTATACTATAGAAACGTAGAATATAAGTAAGTACTTTATATTAATAGGCAGGGAGAGGTAGATTATATACGAATCAGTACGGACGATTTTAAAGGGACCCTCCTAGTAGGGGGAAAACTTTATATATAATTAACCGTTAGCGAGGTTCGTAGTATTTAAAAGAACTATATTATTAATACGGTATTTAGGAGAGTTAACGCGTTTTTTATTAGTATTATTTTTATATTATTCCTAAGTACGGCGGGTTTATTAGATAATAAAATCCTATATTTTTTAAAAGTAGTCTACTAGTTCGTTAATTTTATAATACTCTTTAAATTAAACCGACGAAAGATTTAGGGGTAATAGGGTTTGGGGTTCCATACTTATCCAAAGGTAGTAGCTATAATTAGCGAAGAACAGTAAAATCCCTATTAACGAGGAAATAGCGTTATTACCGACGAATTCTATAAATAGTAGCCACTTAGCCTAATCTATTTAAGCCTAATTAATATATATTTTTAAAAACTACTCTATTTCCGTATTAATATATTCAATTTAAATATTAATTTAAGGGTAGAAGGCGGAGGTTAGTTTCCTAATAATAGATAGTCTTTTATAAAGAATAAACCAAAATCGTAATACAAATTAAATACCTCTATTAAATAGGATACTATCCAATAGGCTATAGATAGAATAAATATAATTAATAAAATAATTAATTAATTCCTCGGCCTCTAAGGTTTTTATTAGGATATAATATTATATTTTTATAAAATAGTTAACGATAATAGCAATATATTTAAAAGTCTGGCCAAGATGGGTGCTCTCCAGTAGCGGAATAATATAATCGACTAAAATCACTATCTACAGTACCAGGGGGATAGCCACAGGTTTAAGGTAACTAGTAGAGCCGTATTTAAATAATTTAATTTTAGCATAGGGGAGGCATCCTCTATAGAAGAGTCTTACATTATTATATATCCCTTCCTAATAGAAATTACATTATAAGAATTTATACGTAGTATTACGGCCGGGGTAGCCCGTACTAGGAGTATTGTATTAGCGGCTAATTAATTAGAATTAGAAGCCTTTATTATAAGGGTCAATAATAATTTTATCCCTCTATTTCGTAATACTATTAATAATATAATACTCTAAAAAGCTTCTATAGAATACCTTCTTAATAGTCGATAACTATTACCAACGTAATATATTTATTAAATAGGATACTAACTCTTAGAGGAAGACTGAAGTCTTATAATTCGTACGAATAAAATCGTTAATAAATTTAATATTAAAATCCTTAGGACCGAATAAGTATAGTAAGAAGTTACTAGTAGGGTCCTTAAAATAATTATCTTCAAATTATAAGGGGTCGAGCAGGGGTCTTTTACGGGTAACGAAGCGGCCGTCCTCTTTATTATTAGGGCGGTCGTTGGTTTTACGGTTTAGGGCGTTGGGGCGTAGATTTTTAAAGCCCGGAATATATTTTATTAGGAAATTGAAGCGAGATAGGAATTAAAACTAGCGTATATACTATTGGGTGAATTACTTATTTATTATAAAGGTTTGGAGGTTCTTATAGTTTATTAGAATATTAAAAGGCTATTAAGTATTTTTGAATTCCGGCCGCTACTCTTTAAGTACTTTAATAATAGTTAGTAATTCCTTATTATAAATATTATAATTATACTCTTACGAGGTATATTTAGCGGAGAAGTAAGCTATAGGGTAAAGGATCTTATTATTACCGTATTAAAATAGGGTACCGCCGGCGGCCTAATTAGAAACATTTATTTTAACAATTATTTTCTTAGTCCAATCGTAAATCTTCAATACGGGGCCCTCTATAAAGAATTTCTTTAAAGATTCGAATATTTATTAGTAATTAGTATTCTAAACTTAGGCTACGTCCCTTTTTATAAATTTATAAAGTGGGGTTACTATAGTCGAAAAGTCTTTAATAAACCGATAATAGAAATTTACGAAGTTAAGGAAGGATTGAAGGGATTTCTTAAATTTTGGGGCTAGCTATTCGGTTACTACTTTAACCTTCTCTAGGTCTATTTCGATACCTCCTAGGGTAATAATTAGCCTTAGGTACTTAGTATATATTATATAGAATTTATATTTATTAATATCGACGCTAAGTTCCGTTTTAGCTAATTATTCGAGGATATTATTAATATACCGCTCGTAGTCTCTTATATTATCCGAGTAAATTAAAACGTTATCGAGGTATATAGTTATATAAATATCGAGGATATTGTATAGGATATTGTTAATATAATTTTAAAAAGTACTGGAGGCTTTTTATAAACCGAAGGGGATGATAAGGGATTTAAAGAGGCTAAAACGTATTATAAATATAATTAACTACTTATAGCCCTATTTCATTCGAATATAATTAAAAGCGGTAATTACGTTGAATTTTATAAAGATTTTAACGTAATAAATTATATTTAGGGTCTCTTTAATAAACGGGAATAGGTAGCGGGACTTAAGAGTAATATTATTAATTCTTCTATAATTAATATAAATACAGACTCTACCTCTTAGCTTCTTAACGAATAGGACCGGGGTTAAGGCTTTTAATTATAACAGCTAAATAAACTTCTTCTTAAGGTTATTATTAATCTATTTTTTAATAATATTAAATTTGTTCGGGTTGAAGGTACGACCGCGGGTGGCGGACAGCGAAGTTCTTAAACGGAATTCAAATTTAAAATTGTATAATTAATTAAAGGGGAGAACCTCTATACCCTTTTACCTAAAAGTACTAGTATAGTGCCAATACTACTTAGGAAGCTTGGCCTAAATTTCGGCGTCGGTCTTTAGAGGCTTATCCGCTTTCTTATAGAATTTAATAATATCTTCGGATATAATTTTACTAATATTAATACTATTAGTAGCGAAATATTCGTTAATTACCTCTTTATAGTATAGGAAATTATTATTAATACTATTAATTTAAATAGAATTAACGACCTTTACCGCGCGTAAAATAATTGTATTTCCCTTTTTAATTAAAGTATTAATCTATTAATAATAATTACTACTAAATAATTTCTTATACTTCTAACTATAGCCCATTAAAACTTCCTTAATTATCTCCTTAATAAAATTATTATTTATATTCCTAAGATTTAAAACGCCTCCTTCTTCCTCTATCTAATCCTTTTCCTTTATTCTTCTAATATCTTCCTCTATTTTAGTCCGGGTAGTATAAATAATTTAGAATTTTATTATTTTAGTTAGCTAATTGAAACTCGCAATAGAGATCTCCTTAATATCGTTAGGGTTAATAGGACTATTAAGGATACTACGGAAACGGATTGGAAACCGGTAGTCTATAGCTCTAATATGGGTTCCTCTAATAATCTAATATAATACTAGCCGGTAAATTAAAATACTAACCGGGAGGTTTATTAATATTAGGGCTTAGCTAGGGCTAATTAGAATCTTTCCGAACGGGGTAGTACCTAATCGGTTAATTACTTAATTTTTAAACCGGTTGAACCTCTAGTAAACGGCTCGTTTTATAATTATAATAATAGATAGGCAGTAGGCGGGCTTTATTTATAGCGGCTTTAATTCCCCCTTATTAGGTACCTCCTTATAAAAAGGTTTTTTATATACGGGGTAAATACCGGATATATTAGGGCGGGGAGCGGAAAAGTAATATACTACTAAGGGAATATAATAATTAGCGACTCTATAAGGGAAATAGCCGTATTATTCGTAGGCGGGGCCGAAATAAAGGGAATTATTAGGTTAATTAATATTTAGGGCGTAATATATTAGTTAAGGGTGGCCGAGGATAATAGGGTTATTTTTAACGAGGTTGTAAATGAGAAGATCGATAACTTTATAATAGATTCCTACTTATATTATTACCCTAATAAAATAGGTAATATTACCTTTAATTTAGCCGTTAGCAAGGTGTAAAAGTTTAGGGATTGGTAATTTGAAGAGGGGAAGGTAGTACCGGAATGTGAAACGTCGGTTAATAAAATTAAGGGCGGTATAACCGCTATTAATGAGTATAGAATAATATATTTTATACGGTTCGAAGGAAAGGTGGATAGAGAGATTTAGTAAATTGGAGTATTTATAATAACTATTTACTAAAAATCTATTTATTTTAATAATATTTAACCGTATAAGAACGGACCCCTATAGTTTTCCTCTTTATCCTATAAACGGGCGCCTCTAAACGCGATTTAAATTAGAAACTATATATTTCCCTATCCTTAAATTAAATTAGCCTTATTATTTATAAGGGGGCCAACGAAGCCGGACTAGTAGGCTGGGACTAGGTAATAATAACCGCCGGGGGTACTAGGGGTTAGAATAACCGTTAGGAAACCTATAGGGAAATTAGTACCTATAATATTAATTTAATAGCCGCCGCCGTAGTTGGGGCGCTATTAGCTATAACTATATTAACCCTAGGCCGGCCGCTACCATTAGCTATTATTACTATCAGCGTTATTATTACTATTATTACTACTATTATACTTATTCTTATACCAGTTTCTATCTCTATCCTTATAGGGTTTAACTTCCTTCTTAAAATTAATACCACTACGGTATTCCGCAGAAAAATAACCCTTTTTACTATAGCGGGTATATATATTATTTTTTATATAGTATTCGAAGATCTCGTTATTAATTAAATAAGAGATTTAGACGTCGGAAGTAAATATTATATTAAAATCTATAGTAATACCTTCCTAATTAATAGTAGTTTCTCCGGCAATTATAGAAGCGCTAAAGGTATTAGTAGCGGTAGTATTAGAGCCGGTCTTATAGTAAGGATTAGAACTCTTATTATATTAATCTTTATCCTCCAAATTCTTTACGAAATTACGGGCGAGAATCAATTACTCATTATATTTATCGTCGGCAGGCTAAAGGTTCTAGTAAGTAATAACAATACGGACGCAGTCCGAGATCTTCTAATGCAAGTAGTAGATTTTTATACTATTATTAAAATTATAGTAATTAATTAGACGAATAAAATTATTTTTAAATTCCTATTACTTTATACCTTTAATTATTTTTAATTCCTCGAATTTACGTCGGGAGTGAATAATAACGTTAATATTATTATATTTTATAGTAAATTCTACTAAGAGGGCGTTAATTATAAACTATTTAACCGGGATTTTAATTAAGATTTTAGTAAATTCGAATTTAATAGCTTTAAAGGGAATGCCCTTAATAGAGCGGGCAATAAATAAGAACTTCTTACGCTCGGTATTAAAGAGTAGGGGGTCGTTTAATTAGGCGAATTAAATACGGAGATGCCAAGCGCGAAATTTAATAAAACGTTCAATAGTAGTACCTTTACCGTTAAATACGGGCAATATAGTAATATATAATACCGACCTATAACCACTACCAACGTCCGTAGAAGTTATAGTATCGGGTTTAAATTCATTATTATTAGAATCATCGTCTTCCGGATATTAGAAATTTAAATAGTAATAAAATATTAGCGCAAGTCATTAATCGTTTTTTAATACTTCTCCTTCTACTTCTAGTAGGTAGCTCTAAAATTAGTTTTCAATATAAATAAATCTAACCTTAGGATAGCAATATCCGCTCGAAGCGAACCGACTTCGGCAATATAAGCATTACAAATAACCTTAACTATAATTTTATAATTCCTAATAGCCTCCTATACCTAAAAGAAGGCTTTAGCTTAGACTATAATAATATAACTATTAAATCGCTTAATTTCTTATTAAATAAACTTTATATAGGATTCGGCGATTTCGAGCAGGTCCTCTACTTCGCGTACCTCTATCTTAGCGCCGACGACGTCCTCGTAAATTAATCGGTTGAAGGCCGTAAAGACGGCACGGAACACAGGGAGGCTAGTAAAGCTAAAGGCGTCGTCGACCGGGATATTACTGGTAGCAACCGCTTAGTTATTAAAGGTTTCGAACGCTTACGAAATATTCGAATAGTATTCGAAGTTAATTAAATTAATTATTATAAGAACGTTAATTGCTATAATCGTTAAAAAGTTATTAGTTACGGGGGGGTGGACATTAATCGCTAAATTAATATACCGGCAAGTATAAGGAAGAGAAAGAAAGGGCGAACTACTTAATTGTAATACTCAGCTTGGTAGTTACCTAGCTCGAGGTCTGGGATTGCGACGAAGGTTTTAATTGCGCGGATACGAGTTTTAATTAATTAATTAATACAATTGCGATCAATCTTCCTCTTTATTAAATAGTGAGCGCACGTAGTGTAATAGTTTAGTATAATAAATTATTACGGGGCGAGAGGGTACCGTTGGGGGTAGGGTAGGATATACGTTATTATACGAGGGAGGAGAAGGGAGGTGTGTGTAGAGGACTGGCTATATAGGTGAGAGCCTAGTTTGAGCTAATCCGTGCGTGTATATACGTGTAGGGCTGTACGTAACTAAAGCTGTTAATAGCTCTAGATTAGAGGCGTACAATATAATTATATTATAAGCTAACTCTATAATATAATTATATAATTCTTAATAAGTAATTAGGACTACTAAAAGCTATTAATAAGCCTAATATTAATTTACGAGTTTTTATAATGTATACTTTACCTCCAATATTAGAATTTGAGAATATTTGAGAGGTTATAGAATAATTAAATTAGAATTAATAGTAAATACCTATATAGCTTAATTATTACTCCCTTATTGTAAATTAAATTTAGATTCTTATTCTTTATAATATGAGCTGCTTATTATTATTTAGGAACCTACTATTGTTTGGGAAATAGATATATAAGTTTAAGACTAGTTTTAACGGTGAGGTCCTTTGTTATAAGGTTCGCTATGTAATTTATATTTATCTCTTAAGAGCCTTGCTTGGCGCGTAGTGTCACTTTTCTACCTGCGTAGTGCTATAGTAATCCCTAACCCTAATGGAAGTTAGTTAATTGTATTATACTTAGTTAAATTGTAGGATTATAATACTAATATAAAGTATTGTGCTTGTTTCCCTAAGCGATACGCTTATGACGATGAGGAATTTTGCGGTTATTAGGAGGAGATTGTAGAGGATTGGAATAAAGATAATAGATTGAAATAGGAGGATTTCGCTGTTCTTAAGCCGACTAAATCGATAACGAAAAAGGTAGGCGGTAAATATTCTTTTTTAATTAATTTAAATAATAAATTACGTTAAAATTTCGTTCCTCTTAATATAAAGTGTAAAGGGGATATATTTAGTATTTAAACTAGTGCGGGGAATTAGGAGAATACAGGCGAGAATAACGAGGATATTGATAATAATATCAATTGCTAATTTAATAAGGAGTTATATAAGGAGGAGGCTATTAAATTTAAGGGATGATTAAATAGTATATTAGTAATTTATATAAGATATAATAAGATTATTTAAATAAATTAGTATGAAGTTATCCCTTTTCTTTTTTTTTTTTTTTTTTTTTTTGGAGATATTAGTATATCTTTATTTTTAGAGCTTGGATTTTATTATTTTAGGTTTTTAAGTATTAAATTAATAAGTATTAGTAAGGAGGATTATATAGATATTTAATATTCATATATCTTTTATTCTTTTATAGGGTATTTTGTAATCCTTTTTATCGATATTAATAATAGGAATAATACGGGACGAAGGATTAAAGGACAGAATTATAATATTAACCCTAATTTAATATTTAGTTAATATAGTATTAGGTTTTATACTTTATATTATTAGTATATATTCAACTATAGTATTAATATTTTATATAATAAAGTATAATATTAGACGTAGGTACCTAGTATATTTCTAAATATTTTAATATTAGTCTTTTAATATTGTTATTTATCTTCAATAAAGGTAGTTTTTATTAGTTCCTATTATTTTAATATAAGTATATAAATTTCTAAATATTTATTTTTATAGTTCTCCTTCCTACTATAATTTAAAGTAACGGGAATACTAATAATATAATATTAATAAAATCTCCTAAATATTTCCTAATTTAATATTATAATAAAATTTTAATTTGAGAATAATCTAAGATTTCTACGGTATTGGTAAACGGGAAGTAGTATATGTAGTATATTACCTATATAGGTAATTATTACGTTTAAATTTCTATAAAGTATTCCCGCTCCTGTTTATCCTTTACTTTAATACTATATCTTTCTTCCTTCTATATTTTACCAACTATTATATTTCTATATTGAAAGATTAATATCGCTATTCTTAATTTATTCTATTATTTTTTTATATTATTATATTATCCTATAATATTATTTCGTTAATACGCTGGTCTCCTATCTCTATATATATTAGTAGTTAAATATAAGTAACGTTATTTTTACTTTAGGATTACGCGAAGATTATTAATATATCCCCGCTAATATATATATATAATAGGAAAAGAATCTAATTATTAACGTAGTAGAAAAGCTACCCCTACTACGGCTGCTACTCTATGTAGAGGCCCCGGCAGGCTTCTTAGTAGTAAAAATAAAAATAAATCTCAAGTTACCGTTAATATTACTACTATTCCTCCCCCGCTTTAGAATATTATTTAGGTTCCTACTATTTAGGTTCCTACTGCTGTCTAAGTTCCTACTACTATCTAGGTTCCTACTGCCGCTATTGTTACTCCCGAGAATACGAAGCTACGTAGAAGCCCCGGCAAACTTCCCGGTAATAAGAATAAATTTCGAGTTGGAAGTATTAGTACTTCTACTATAGGGTAGAATAAAGTTGCCGCCGTCCCTCCTATTTATATCCCTAAATAGAAGAATATAATTAGAAATATTGCCTTAAACGTTGCTGATATTATAACTGGTAAAGGTTCCCGTTTGAACGGTTATTATAAGTTATTCCTTTAATAATTTAAAGCGGCTAATAAGAGTAACGATTTAAATAAGGGCCTAATATTTGTAATATTTATTAGTAATATTGCGGGAATCCTAGGTATAAGCGAGAATAAATTTTCGTGTAATATGAAAGAGAATTGGGAGTAATATTATAATAAATGGCTAAATATAGTTTACCTCCTTTATTATTCGGCCGTCGAAATACGAATTATTAACCGCAATAGAAATATATTATTATTTAGGGTTAAGTTTATTAAGAACGACGATTTCTTAGAAATTTTATTATATGTTAGTAAGTTTGTTTTAATATAATTAAAATCGTATAAGGTTTCTTACCTACCCTATACCGCTATTATTATTAATAATCTTTATAATTTAAAATCCGAAGTTATTATAACCCCTCAGGTTACTACTACTCCTACTCCTACTAAATATAAACGTAGCTGTCCTTTTAAAGCTAAAAGAGAGTTAGAGCGTTAATTTCTATATATATTCCTAGTTCCTTCTATTAATATTATAATTCCTATATACGGATAATTACTAGAGAATATATTAGACTATAGTATATTAATTAAAAAATAAACCTATACTTCTAATATTAAGGCTATTTGGGGTAGTAATATCGAGTCCGATAATAGTAGATACGGAAATTAGAAGAGATGTTGTATTAGAATTGGAGAAAATAAATACGAATAATATCCTTATAATACCGATAATTATAAATAATCTCTTTATAATACTAATAATAATAGTAAGAATTTATTAAATAGTAATATTATAATAATTAGAAATAATTTTTTTAATTATATTATTCCGCCGGACGGTAATATTCCTAACTTTTTAGACTTTATCCCTAATTATACTATTCTACTAGGGACTTTTATTTTAGGCTTTAATCCTACTATATTTATATTAGTAATTACTTTATCCCTTAATAAATTAGAGGAAATCCCCGAACCTCCTTCCCCTAACGCTATTATATTAATAATTATTTAATTGTCCAACGAGCTCTATCTCTCTAAAGAGGAATAGGGCCGGAGGATATTCATTACTAATAATTAACGTAAGTAAAGCCCGCAATTATAAATATATATTAGGCTTTAATACTTCTCGACTTTCCTCCCTCTACCTTTGCTAATTAAAGGTATATTATTTAATATACGAATATTTAGTACTTATATTAAAGTTATATTCCTTTTTATATTATTATCCCCGGGTTATTATTCATAATTACTTTTATATATTATTTTTATTTAGAGCCGGAGCTAAAATTCTTTATTTCCTTTTTATTATACTCTCCTATCGTTATATTTACGTTAAAGAATATAAATTTTATATTATTATATTAAAATAGTCCTAGAGGCGTACTTAGGGTAGGCGAATATTAGATTATCGGTTATAGTACCTATATTTTAATTTTCTTATATATTTACTTAGGTTAGAATTTTGGTTTACAATTACTAGAAAGGTGAAACAATAGGAATTATAAAGAACCCCCGCTATTTAAATAATTTAAATAAGTAATTTAATATAGTACTTTCTCCCCTATTACTTACTTTTATTAATATAAGTATAATATTAATTAAAAATTATTGTAAAATAATTGTAAGGTTTTTATTATTTAGAATAAAGGTTAATTATTGAATAGATAAATATAATTAAATAATTATTATATTAATAAGAATATTAGTTTATAATTAGCAGTTTAAATAAGTATATATATTGTATTTAGTGTTCGTAATAAGGTAAACGAATAAACCTTTATAACCGATTTACCTTAAATTATTTTAAATACCTATATTTATTTTATTTTAAAGCCAATATTATTTACTTTATTTCAATTATAATTCTCAGATATCTATTTTTCTAATTCCAATATACCTTCCTCCTTTTATTCTTCCTCTTTTAATAGCCTTTAACGTCCTTAAACGAATAACCGACGGGGATAAACTTTTTACGGGAGGGAAGAATAGATACAGTACTAGGTACTAAGTATAGTAAAGAATTAAATTCCTAATTAAACTCTACCCTATTCAATATTATAAATTATAATATAATTAACAAGGTAATTAAAATAAGGCAATTAAATAAATTAACTTCGATTCGATTATTTATATCGCGATTCGATTTACTTTATTTAATTAGCTTAAATTATTATTTATTATTTATTATTTTCCTTATTAAAAATATTAATTTTTATTACCTTATACTTATAGTATTGATATAGGTAATTAGAGATTAGAATATATAAATAGTAGTTGGTACTTTAATATATATCTAGAAATTAAGAAACCTATAGATTTTGAAGCCCCTTTTAATTTAAATTATAAGTATATATATTAATATTCGGCGATAATTTTTTTTTTCTTTTTTTTTTTCCCCCAATAAGGTATACGGATTAGGGATATATTTATAAGATTGAGAAAATCCGATTAATTAATATTAGTAGGAGATAGAATATAAAGAATTGATCCGATAAGATAATAAATTAATAAATAATAGAGGAAAAGAAGGTAGGGATAGTAAGAAAGAGAATAGTAAGAGGGATATTATTAATAATAATTAATAGTAAAATAATAAATTATTACAACCTTTATTATATTAAATTATTAGTTTAATTATATATTTTAATTTATAAAAATTACCTTTAATAATTTTTAATTATCTATCTTCGTTCGCTTAAAGTATTAGATAATTATTTACTCTTTTTAAAAGGGTTCCTATTTATTTATTATTGCTTTAGACGAAAGAATATCAAAAAATCTAATAGTTATTTCTATTCTTTGATAGAGAAAAAACTTTGAATTATTTAATAAATATAGGACTTTAATAAGCTTTATCTAATTTAGTACCTCCTATTTCGACTATTTAAAAGGTCTAAAAATTACTTTCTACCCTACTTAGTTAAATAGCTAAAGAGTTACAGTTCTTTTCTATTATACTAATTATAGTAGTATTATTATTATAATTTTTTTTACTATTTTAATATTGCCCGTAGGATATTAATTAATTCTTTAAATTAGGTAAAAGGATTTAATTTAATATTGGGTTAAAACTATCGCCTTTATTCCTTTAAATTACTTTATTATTTATTTTTAATATTATAAATATTTTAATAATTAATATATTAGTAATAAATTTATTATATCTTATAATAATAGAATAAAGATACTTCTTGTTATAGTACGTAAATTAAGTAAGTAGCTAGTATTATTAATTTGACGAATATAATAAATAATTAACTATAGGGAGTAAAAGAGAGGAAGAAGTACTATTTGTTAGGGCTAGAAATACTTACGGGGTTAGGTATATAAATTTGTAAAAGTAAATGGATTTGCGAAAATTTCCGTACTTCCCTAGAGGTACTTATATAAATTAGTAGTGTGAATATGTTATACTATTTTAATAGAAATTATTATATTTATATATATAATATTGTTCAACCTATTAAATAACCCTATATTCGATTAGTAATTTAATAAAGTAGGGTTAATATTATTATTGCTACTATTACTACTTTCTAGTATACGAATACTTTAAACCTTAATTATATTATTTCTATTATTTAATATTAAATTCCAACGTTCCTAAATTGATAATTATTAGTTTATAATAGTTTATATAATTATAAAAATTAAATTATTTATAGTAGGATATAAGAAAAGAGAAGTATATTAATTTGTTAATAATATTACTAAGTAGTTTATATATTTAATTTTTTTCGCGAATCTATTTATTTTTGCGAATCTATATACTAGATTCGTTTAGGTTAAAAACGCCTCTAGGACCCCAAATTATTATTATTAAATTATTTAATTTATTATTAAGCGGGTGTTCGCTAGGATTTAATAATTTTAATTAATTCCTTTGCTTTATGTACTTCTATTTTAATTTTGACAACGTCCTTATAAATTAATTGATTGAAGGCTATAAATATAGTATAGACTATAGGAAGGCTAGCGAGGCTAAAGGTTAGGCGTTATTAATTGGAATATTATTAATAATTACTGTTTAATTATTGGAGGTTTCGAATATTTACGAAATATTTATATTAATTGAGGTTGGCCGAATCGGCTACTACGAGGGTACTGCCCGCTATAATTGCTAAAAAGTTATTGGTTATTAAGGGAGTAGTATTAGATATTAATTGTTAAATTAATATATTAGTAGGTATAAGGGAGAGAAAAAGAGGGCGAATTGCTCAGTTATAGTATTTGGCTTAGTAGTTACCTAGTTCGAGAATTGGGATTGTAATGGAGGTTTTGATTGTGTAGGGACGAGTTTTAATTAATTAATTAATATAATTATAATTAATCTTCTTCTCTATTAAATAGTAAATATATACTATATAATAATTTTATATAATAAATTATTATAGGGTAAGAAGGTACTATTGGGAGTAAAGTAAAATATATATTATTATACGAGGGAGGAGAAAGGAGGTATATATAGAGGATTGTAATTATATAGGCGAAAGTTTAAATTGGGTTAGTCCGTATTAAAAGGTAGGAGACGGTTAAAGAGAGATGGGCGGTAGTCCTAATTTATATAGAGGTACTACTATAGTTCTTCTTCTATATCGATTAGGAATTTATATAATTTATAGAATAGAAGTTTAATTAAATCCGCTTTTATAATATTAAGAGTAGTAAAGTATATATTGTAATTAGGTATTATTTTAAATAAATATTAAAGTATAAAATAAAGATTAGTGAAGTTTGAATAATAAATAGAAATAATAGATGACGAAAAATATTCTTTATAGTTATACTATTTCAAAATATAAAAATAATTCCTCTATTTTTATATTTACTAATTTAATATTTGAAAGTCTTTTGAACTTCTTTTTTTAAAATTATTTTCCTTCCTATATAGATTCCGCAAACTCTTTACCTATCTCTCTCAAAATTAGTAATTTATCCTTTCCATACCCATCTTTAAAATATTAATATATATTATTAGGTTCGACTTTATTCTACTTCCTATACGAAATATTCTTTCTATAAATTTTAAAACGAGGTAAGAAATATATTAATCCTATATTATTATTTACGTACTACTTTATCTTTCGATTATATAACGTATAATCGTTGATTTTCTTATACTCTATTTTATTAATTAAAATGAATTTTAAGGTTTTAATATATACCCGATTTCGACTGTCGTATAGTATATCCGACAATTTAATGTATACGAGCAATTAAAGGATTGAAGAAAAGGCCGTTTAATTTATTGCCTTTTATTGTAGTATATCTAAGTAACGAATATTAGTAGGAAAGTTGTCTCCTACTAGTTATTTAAAACTCTCTAGAATTAGTACCCTCCTATAAACCTTAAAATATTGAATAATTATACAAAAGGCCCGAATCCCGTTACTTATAGTAAGGGTTATAAATTCCTTATTTATTTTAAATTTCTTAATAGTTTGAATATTATAAATAGAAGCTTTACCGGCGTTTAGAATATAATTGGCCGAATCCCTACCGCCGTCTTAATCGTCGTTAACCGAATCTTTACTAATATTTAGAATATTGTAGGCGGAATCTTTACTGGTATTTGGAGCGTTGTTTTAACCGTCGTTGACCGAGTTTTTACCGGTATTTAGAACATTTTAAGTAGAATCTTTATTAGTATTTGGAACGTTGTAAGCGGAATTTTTATTGGCATTTAGAGCGTCGTAGGCAGAATTTTTACCGGTATTTAGAATATAATTAGCCGAATCCCCACCGGCGTCTTAACTATTGTAAATAGAATCTTTATTAGTATTTGGAGCGTTGTCTTAATCGTCGTTGACCGAATTTTTGCCGGTATTTAGAATATTGTAAGCGGAATTTTTATTAATAGTTGGAAGGTACTTGGCTAAAGCTTTACCGGTATTTCGAATATTATAGGCGGAATCCCTACCGGTATTTTAACCGTTATTAATCGAATTTTTATTAGTATTTGGAATATTATAGGTAGAATCTTTACTAGTATTTAGAGTATTATAGGCGGAATTTTTGCCGGTATTTGGAATATAATTGGCCGAATCCCTATTAACATTTTAATTATTGTAGGTAGAATTTTTATTAGTATTTAGAGCGTTATTTTAATCGTTATTAACCGAATTTTTACCAATATTTAGAATATTGTAGGCGGAATCTTTATTAGTAGTTAGAAGGTGCTTAGTTAAAGCTTTACCGGTATTTCGAATATTATAGGCCGAATCTTCTTCGTTATTAATATCTATTCTATTATTAGAGGTAATTTTAGTTATTAGGAGACGTTTTATCTGTTTATTTATTCTAAACCTTTTTAATTCGGTTTCGGTTTTCCTCTTAGGCTTATATGCGTCTTTGAGTTTTTGAAAATTTAGGTTAGAAAAGTAAAATAATCTATCCATTGAATAAATAGGCTAGTTTAATTTAATTAATATATTGTTTTTATACGTAAAGTTTATTAAAATAGCGAGTAAATTAGTAAAATTGATGATTGTGTAGTATTGTCGTGGTTGGGTAATAATTAGATTCCTAAGACCTGTTTAAATAAGGTTGAATTTGATTCCTAGGCTATTTAGAAGGTTAGGGGCGAATATATAATTGAAATATCGAACCTATTAATTATATTTAGATTTATTATAATTATTAATTAAAGTTTTAAAATATATTTCTAATTCTATAATATAATTAGGATCGATAAGAATTTAGAGTTTATATTTATAAATAGTAATATTATAAAAATGGAAGTAGGCGTCTTTATAGTAGAAAACGGTACTGGATTTTACTTCGCTTATATAGATATATAGGGTTGTAATTCTAGGGATTATATTGTATTCCCTATATAGTTTCCCGGATAGGAAGAAATTATTAAGTTTATAATTGTTAGTAAATTTAATATAGTAAATTAAATTGCCTTCAATAGGGGGGCTAATTATAATACCTTTAATAAAATCTCTAACAGCCTTTATAGAGGATAGAGGTTATAGTTTTTTATTATTCGTAAAATTTAGAAGGCGTATTTAAATTAAATACGAAATATATAGGTTAGTAGCGTTTAGAGTATGATAGCGCTTATTATAAGAGATTGCGAAATTATTATATTATAGTGGGGGATCCGTACGTAATTTTAATTTAAATTAATTAATGCCGGTTTTTGTAATATCGACCTCGATAATAGAAAGTATAGAAAATTAGTATCGTTCTCTGAGTTTAGGAATTTAATTACTTATAAATTATAATAGGGGCGGGGAAATAATTATTTTTAAATATTTATTTCGGAGTAGTAGAAGGGGCGAATTCGCTAGTATTATTATATTAATATTTCTTAGGTTGAGCGTTAATTTTGTGTTTAATATAATATTTCGGAGATTATTAATAAATTCTTTAGTAGGGTATTGTAATTTAGAAGTTAAAGTAATTATGGCCGTTTTATTTATATATTTAATAATTACGTTTGAGAGGCTTTTAAAAATTCGTTATCGATCTTTTATTTTATTGAAAGTAAAGTTATATACAAAATTATATATATAGTTTTAAATATAGACTATTTACTATATAGAGAAGGAAGATTTATCGATTGGGGACCCGACTGCTGTTGAATTTTCGGAGAGTATTCGCTAGGGAAATAAATAAAGGAGAGGGGAGGGAAAGTAGGGGTTCGATATTAGATATTATTCTATACGGTAATTATATTAATATATTATTATTATTATTATATAATAGGATTAGGTAGAATTAGTAAATTATTAAAGTCGAATATAAAGAAAAAGGATTAATATTAACCGAATTCTTTACTTTATTAAAAAGCGTTCGATATATTAAGTAAGAGTAAAACAGTAATATATTAAAGTAGGGGATAGATATTTTGAAGCCCGTAAGTTAGTCCTATATAAGGGCGATTTTGAAGCGGGATATAAAGAAAGAAGTATTATCGAAGTATTATTAAAGTATTTATATTTTTAATTAAATTCGATATTATTAGCGGATTTTAAAGGCGTTATTAGGAAAAGTACCCAATAGTTTGGTAATCTACAATCGTAGGGTGATATACGGGCTATAAATTTAATGCGTCGGGTTTATAGCTTATGTTTAGAGGCTTTTTTAATATTTTAAAGGCGGATACCCTTTAGAATTAGTATTTTTAAGTATAGAAAGCAATTTACAATTGTAGGATAATATACGGGTTATAAGCCTAATATATTAGGTTTATAGCCTATATTCGGAAGTATATATAAGAATTTAAAATTAATACGAAATTCTATTAAATTTTAGGTTTTAATTTATTTTAGATTGTTTTATATATAGAAGTAATCGGTTAAATTATAAAATATACTTTAGTATTTATTTTTGAACTGTTGATTTTTATAATTTCTATAAATTATTTAAGAGGCTAGGAAGTAGAATTTGGGCTTACATTTATATAGTAAATTCGAGTGGAGGGAGTTTATATTATATATATTTAATACCCTCCCTTGAATTTTAATTCTACTATATAGGGCCCCTATATTTTAATTTCTAAATTTATTAAATCTTCCCTTTTATAATTCAATTTACTACTATTATTATTAACTCCTCTTATTACTATTCAATATATTTACCTATTCCATTATCCACCCTCGACCTTCAAAGCGGTAATTCGTATACCCAACGCCCTACCTCATTATAAATCCCCCTTCCCCCCCTCCTAATTTATTCCTATCTCTTTCAATACAAATCTTCTAATTTAAAAAGTATATTATTTCTCACTTCTATTATATTTACTTTTAATTATTAAATAAATAAAGTATAGAATTAATACAAATATACTATATATAGCTAACCCTCCGGCGACCTTATATTTAATAATATCGAATTAGTATATTCCCTTAGATACGGTAATATATAAGATAGAAGACGATTATTACTCCGCTATAATAATTAGCCTTTATATCTATCTCCTACTATTCGCTCCCTATAATTAGTATTTTTTTAATATATTATAAAGTCTACTAAATCCTTTAATCGATATTTAACTATTGCCTATTTATACAATAGAAATATATTTATATATATTTCTATTCTATTAAATTTTACTCTTATCCCTCTCCCTTTCTCTATTTCTTTTTTACCTATTTATATTATCTCTATCCTAATTATACTATAACTGCTTACTTATTAAAAAGATTGGGGTTTTTAATAGGCGGAATTCGCCGACGGTTATATTATTATAAGGGAGCGGTAAAATGGTTGTTTGTACAATTCTCCTATCCTTCTCTTACTATTATAATTAAAAACCAGTCCTCCGTAAGTTAAGAATTATTAAAACGTGCTAATTTTTATTTATTAAGTATAATTAATTTAATTAGGTCTTCCGTTCCTATTTAGGTATTTTAATATTATTTAAAAACCGGTCATTTATAAGTCGAGAACCGTAAAAACTTACTAATTCCTATTTATTATGTACCTATTAAAAGGATTGGGGTCCTTAATAAATAGAATTTACTAATAATTATATTATTATAAGGGAGCGGCGGGACAGTTCTTTAGATAATTCTCCCGTCCTTCTCTTACCCCTATAATTAAAAGCCGGTCGTCTATAAATTGAGAGCCGTAAAAATAAACTTACTAATTCCTACTTATTATATACTTATTAAAAGGATTAGGGTCCTCGATAAATAGAATTCGCTAATATTTATATTGTTATACTACGGCGACGGGGCTATTTATTCCTATATATTTACCTACCTTCCTATTATATTATTTATATTGTATTATAGTAGTTTTAATATTAATAACCAACCTCTCTATAATAGTAATTTCGAGTAATAGAATAATTACGGCATCGCGGCTATATTTAATATTAATAATAAGGAAGATACTATCGATTATTAGGACGAATAATAGAATAATTACGGTATTACAGCTATATCCAATATTAGTGACCAGAATAATATAATTAATTGTTAGGACGAATAATAAAACGATTATAATATCGCAACCACATCTAATATCAACAACGAGGAAAATACTATCGATTGTTAGGACGAATAATAAAATAATTATAATATTACGGCTACGTTTAATATTAGCGATTAGAATAATATAATTGATTATTAGGACGAATAATAAAATAATCACAATATCGTAGCCACATTTAATATTAGTAACTAAAATAATATAATTAATTATTAGGATAATACAACGAACTATTCAATTCGTTTTTCTATTCCTATTATAATTCCTTAGAATAATAAAAACGAGAATATACAACCTACTTCCGACCTTCTTTTATAAATATATATTAAGATTTTAAATAATTAAATAATATTTATTTTTAAAGGATAAACTACTTCCGAGGAGGGTAAAAACTTAATTAGATTTTATCTTTTTATTTACTTTAAAACTATCTAATCTCTCGAATTCCAGGTCTATACTAAGCTGCCTACGTTTATAATAAATAATAGGTCCTATTATCGCTTTAATTACCTATACTTCAACTTAATATAGTTATTCAATTTAATTAATCTTAAAAATCTACCTTTAAAACAATTCGGAAATTGGTTAGGCGCTATAAATACTTTTTCTCTTATCTAAATATTTAATATATTTTTTAATATATTTTCAATTAAACTAATAATTCTATTTTAAATATCCTCGCTTCTATTATTTTTCTCGCTTACCAATTTTAATAGGCGACCGAAAAAACACATCCAACTTAAAAACTTTAACAGCCTATATAATAGTTAAAGCGGCCGATATATCAACCTGGGCGCTACTATTAAAATATTAAGTACGGCTTCCTATACTACCCTGCCGGGTAATAATAAAATAGTATAGGATAGTACCAATCTATAAAGTTTAGTATAATTTTCGACGCTGTCTAGTACATCCCTAAAACCCTATATTTTAATTTCTTATTAATTAAATTTCTCCCTATAGGCTAGAAACGTTAATCTCAAACCGTACTAATTAATGATATAGATCTAAGCGACCGCTCTCGGAATTTATTACTAAGCTCTTTAGAAACCCTACCTAATTTATTTCTCCTATCCTTATTTACTTTTCTTAATATTTAATTATTTTCTATATTTATCTATTTATAGATTAGAAGTATTACCGCCCGAATAACCTATTCTACCCTCTATCTCCGATTAAGAATTATATTAATTTAATATCCTATATTAATAAATCGGCGAGTAACGTTTAGAGCCTAGTGAAGAATACCGCCCTATATAATATATTCCTTCAATAAATCTCAATCTCGTCTACCTCTAACTCATTTCTTCTATAGGCCGAATACTTCAAACTCTTTAATTACTTATTTATTCTATTATTAGAAGTAAGTATATTAATTTAATAACTTACTCTATAAATAATTAGTTTTATAATATTCGTATTTCTTTATTATTTATTTATATTCTTTTATTCTAATATTTTCTTTAAAGCCTACCTAGCCTGTATCGTTTTGCGGATAATTTTCCCCTAGCTAATATATTATACTGAATTTATTCGCTTTATTTTTAGTTAATTACTAATTTCAACTTCGATTCTTCTAAATTAACGCCCTCAATATTTGAATAATACCTTATCCCCGTCCATTAATTTAACTATATTCGGCGAACGTACTAATATACTCTACAATACTATTAAGGAATTAAAAGTCCCTAATAATCGTATATATCGTTACAATTCAGAGGAACTTAATAGGATCCTCTATTATAATAATAAAATTATTAAATAGAGGATAAGTAATATAGGCTAAGAGCTAATAGGCAAATCGCTTTCCCGAATTAAAAATTAGGTTTATAAAGATTTGGATCCTACCTCTAAAAAACAAGAGATTCGCAAATAGATGGGAGAAATGGTCGATATATAAGTCGAAGAGTAAACCGAATAGATCCTAGCTACTATAAGCACGATTGTAGCGGAAATTAAATAATTAAATAGGGAATTCTCAGTTAAAATTGTTAGTTAAATCGTAGACGGAATTACTAAGATTGTAACTACCGAAGTAACGAATATATTAGTAAAGGGCGAAGAGGTAAAGAGGTAAATAGACCCGTTCGAATTTACCGTTGGAAATATCCTATATAAGTATCCCTATAAAGTAATGGAAAAAGACGAGTGGTTTTGGATATTAGAAATCCTAAAGATAAGCCCGAAGGAAGCGGTTCTATATAATCTTTATAGCGTTATATTGCGAGTCGATTTATAGGAGGGTTTGGTAGAAAGGTAGAAATAGAGTTCCTAAATAAATAGAAGGGGGGTAGGTAAGGGTAGGAGGTTAATATAGGACTATACGAAGGGAGAGGGATTAAGGAGGTATATACTTTATTGCCTTTTATTCGAATCGCTCTTCTTAAGTAAGAAGTATAGAGGTATACCTTGTACCTAACGTTTTATTTTATAATTAGGGAATTATATATATTAATATTATAATAGTTAATTATAAATTATACTTCTCTCTTCTACTAGTAACGTACCTTCTATTATTATAGTAACGGGAAGTCGATAGATTCTATAGAGGGTCTTTTTATTTATTACTATATAGAGGTAGTATTATAATTATTAAAGAGGCTTAAGGGAAAACGATAATAGATTTGATATTACGTAATAATAAAGAATATTACTATACGAGAATATAGTAACTAAAATCCTTATAAAGAAGAACCTCTAAATTCCCTTTTCAATTCCTAATTGCCTATCGGTTTTAATTGTATATAGAGTTAGCGAAATTACTAATAGGAATATCTATTATAGTACCTACTTAGTAACTTTTAATAGTATTTATTAAATATAATATTTATTAGGCCTAATCCCTACTCTATACCCTGCTTAGACCGTACTATATTTAGCCTTTTAGATTCTACTAGTCTCCCTCTCTCTCTATAATACACTCAATCAATCGTATCTAACTATTTAATTTTATTAGTAATCCTACAATCCCTCTTTCATTTTATTAATTAACTACTATCCTTAAAATATAATATATTTAATAATAATAGTAATAGTAAGGGTAATACCTAGTAATAACGATGGTAATTACAATAGTAATATAAGATTGTAAACTTAGTAAATTGGATTTAGTAAATTAAATTTAGGAAGCTACAAAGTCTTAGGAAATTATAAAGCTCCCTTATATAGGTAATTTAGAATATATAACGTACCTATTCCCAAATTCTAATTAGTTAATTAGAGCCTAAATAATTTTTTATTATAAAGCCTAGAATATTATAATAATAATAATTTTTTCGAATACTCCCTTTTTTCAATTTATTAACCTACGGGAATTATAGGAGATTTATTATATAGTTAGAACTTAAAATTTATTAATAGCTATTAAGCTCGTATTATAATTTTTTAATAATGTCTGAATTAATAAGAAGATAATAATATAGATCCGTTACTAGGATTTAAAATTCTAAGGCCCTATATAATTTCTAATATAGTTAAGGGTTAGAAGGGATTTCCTTTATTATATTATAATTGTATAGTCTATTTTCGAATGTGTTTTAGGCCTATTTTATAATAGTTAGTAATAATAGGCAACGGTTATTATTATAAATTAAAAGTTGGAGGCTCGAAGTTCGAGGCTCTAATAGATAATTTAACTATTATTTACCTTACTAGAAGTATCTTACGATAAATAAAGAAAATAAGGTTATTGTTATTATTAATAGTAAAGTAAGTAGATGCCCCGTACTACGCTTAGTGATCGATTCGGTCGATGTCGGTCGGCCTCTATAGGAGATATTAGTATTAGGAGGTACCTACGGTTTTTAAACTTTATAACCTTTAAGGAGAGGTAATAGTATACTTATTAACTTAGGTATTAAATTTCTAAAATTTAAAGTATAACTTATTTATATTAGTATAAACTATATAAAGTATAGAGGTAGTTAGTCTACTATAGGGATTAGAATAAGCCTATTTACTATTATATATTAAATTAATATTGGAAGTTTCATTCTAATCCTATATAATATTTCTATTTATTTTAGACCGAATTATCATATCAAAATATAATATATGCTATATAAGTGTATAATCGAAGTTCTATTTAATAAATAGAACCTTCTTCTATCTTTTAGTACCTAGTTTAGTTTAAACTATTATACGCCTTTAGCGTTTTTATACGAATATTTAATATTGAAGGGTATAAATTTTTTAGTATAGGAGGTAATTGGGGGTCGAATAATATTGTAATTCTTTTGCGCCTATAGGGTGTAGATATATAAATAGAGAGACTAGCGAAGATAAATATGAAGTGTAGTATAAAGAATAGATTTTGAATTCGTAAAGGAATAATAAGGAGGAATATTAAATAGATAGAGAGAATATATACCTTATTATTCTTAATATTACTAAAAGCGGATTTAGTTGAGCCTCTACTCTATAAACTATATAGATTCGTAATCGATATAAAGGAGGAACCGTAGTAGCACCTCTATATAAAATAGGATTACTATCCATCCCTCTTCGGCCGTCTCCTACCTTTTAACTTCTATTAATTAATACTATCTTTAATAATATATTAATATTAAATATTCCTCTCCGAAAGTATATTTATCTATAACCGTACTTAAAATCGCTACCCCCGCTAATTTTATATTCTAGGCCATATTACTCAAATAAAATATTTAAAATTAGTATCAACCCTAACAGCAATATTATTATCATGTCCTACGGCCTACAATATTAAAAATTCTTTGCTAATAAATATATTACTAGCCGCCTTCTCTCCTTACGACCCTAATCCTCGCTGCGGTTATTCTACCTCTACGGTACAACTAATTAAATAGGCCCAAAACATACTTAAAAATATACTATATAATTAGAGTACAATAGGGGAAATCCCTTCCAAAGTTTTACTATACGAGAAGCTATATAGGATTGAAAGCCTTAAATCCTAATATTGGATTCAAATAATTATTTTTTTATTAATTCGGACGTTATTATAAAATTACAATACCAGCTCAATAGTTATTAATAAATTTCGGACTCCGATTAAAAATATATAATAAGTCCTTTTAAACTCCCGTAAATTAATAAATTAATTATAGACAAGATATTCGAAAAGATTATTATTATTATAGTATTTAAGTTTTATAATAGAGTACTATCGGGGTTAGTTTTTTAGGAATTGATATAGGAGGGTTTTTTATTCAACCTAATTCTATTACTCCCTAATCGAATATACGTCTTAGGAGCTCATTCTCTAATATTAAATTAAAGGAACGAATTAATTCTCGATTTAATTATATTATACTTTATATATTTATATATTATATAATTCCTATATATTTATATATATTAATATACTCTCCTACTAACCCGGACAATTTATTAAAAAATAGCTTCGATTTTTATATTATTTTCGTTAAATTTGGTTAAACGCTAAACATCCTTAACTATAGGTTAGATATTTTTAACTGTAAACCCCTCTTTAGCCTGGTAATGATCCTACTTAATAAATTTAAATAGGGTATCTTTAAGTATATTTTCAAAAGCCTTATTATTAAGGCGTATAGTACTAACCTATTAATTCCTTTAACCTATCGTTTATTTATAAATAAAGTTCTATTAGGTATATTAGAATAATTAGGAGGGGAAATAGGCGGTAGCCGAGCGGGAATATTGCCGGGGAATAAATTATTAATTTTAGAAGTTATAGTAGTAGTAGTATTCCGGTTGGAGGGTATAATTAGGTCGGGTCCGGGCTTATTCGAATTTGGGGGAGGTAATGTGCCTAGTTCGGGGTTGAAGGTACCGTTTCTTAGAGTACGGTTATTAGTAGGAGGGTTTTAAATATTTTAAATTATTATTTGCGAATTTTAAGTAGAAATAATTATATATTACCCTTATTCCTATTTAGTACTACTATTAGACTAAATAGGCTAGCGGTTTTCGAGGGGCTTAGAATTTAGTAGGATTTATAGAGAGACGCCGTTTAGTAGTTATTATTCAATTTTTTCGGGTTGAATAGTAGGCGGAATTTTTACTTCGGCCTTCTCAATAGCCTTTTATTCGTTAATCGCCACGCTTATCTAGGCAGTACCTTCTATTATAATAGTAGAAGTAGGTTATTCCTTTTTATTATTATTAGATTTTAGGGTAAGATTTAATGTTTATAATTTAAATTAGATACTTATACTCCTCGTACTCTTCTTCTTCTATATGCTATTTTCTAATAACTTTTACCTTTTTACGTATTAACCTTTTCTATAATTTAATTTCTTACTCTATATTTAATTAACGGTACTTATTCTTAAATATATATTGGCGGGCTAATTAGAAGTACCCCAACTATATTGGAACTGTAATAATATAGTACTGGTACTATGTAATTTATAGTTAGGGATACTTATAGAGGCTAGTCCTAATAGTAAGGGTAGGGGTAATAGGGCCCCTGGCCGTACTATATACTAGAAGGGCGAGAAGTTCCTTAATAATTTAAGGCCGTTATTATTAAAGTAGGAAACCCGGGCTTTAAATAAATATTAGCTAGTAGATAATATGTATAAAGAAAATAAGAACTATTTTCTAAATATTAATTATTTATTAAATATTAATTATTTCGCAAACCCCCAAAAGTTAAAAATATAAGGTATAACCTTCTATATTCTAATAATCTTTAATAGTAGCCTGGACTTCTTATAGGGAATTAATACTAAGGTGAAAGTTAGTATTTGAATTTGGAAGGACTTCCGGCTTCCGGAATAGACGTAGCTTTATAAAAAATTAGTTATAAACGGGAATCGAACAAAGGTTATAAGTAAGAATAAAAATAAAAAACTACTTTATTAACCGCTTAACTACTAAGCCAATTTATTATTTTTAAAAAAAAAACTGGTTTTTTCCGTTTATAAAGGTTTCGGGGCGCCGGGGGGGGGGGGGGGGGGGGTGGTGGGTGGAGGAAGGAAGGTAAAACTTTAAAATTTTGAGAAATTTCGAAATTCGGACCCGATTCAAAGTTACTATATTATAACGCTTACCCCCTATAAAAAATATATATTGTTTTTTAAATATTAATTATGGTTATTATCTAATAATTATAATATATATTTGGAAATAGATTTTCCTACTACGGTACCGGCCATTATAAATTCGCGCTTAGCATTAAGAATTCTAAGGGTATATAATAACTACTCGAAGCCCTTAGTATAATTTAAAAAACTACTACTAATATTATTAATATTAGATGTACTGTATATTTATAGCCGTAAAATATATATTAATTACTAATATTTAATCCTATATATTTAAAAAGCAATAGAGAGTTTAACCGGGCTATAATAATAATCGTTATAGGCAGGGCATTATAAAATAGAAAGCTATCTACTGTACTACAATTCTAAGTGTATTAATCCGCGGCGGTCCTAAATAGATTTATAGCATTCGGAATATAAATTATATAACTCTCTATTCCTATTACTACCACCTAACCCGCCTCTCTATAGTCCTATAGGAGAAACTTTTTCCACCTTTAATATTAATACCTAAGTTAATTTAACGGATACTAGCAGGGACGGAGGCTTTACAACGAGGATAGGTTTTTCGGGGGTACCCTTAAAAATAAAACCCTTTCTAAACCTTAAACTTCTAAGTTTAATAATAAATACGTAGCCCAAAGTAAATAATTTCAATTTTTCCATAAATATACTTTCCTAATAACTTCAATAAATTTTAGAACAAATTCCAATTCGGGCGCTAAGGAGTACCGGAATTATTCTTTAATATACAGGATAGTAATCTTAGTACCGTCCTTCTATATAATCGTTTCCAATACCCAATCTTCTTTATTATCATTAATATCAGCCCAATTTACTTAACCCTTAATATCTTCGGATTAGAAATAGCTCGCTATATAAATTCTATATTTCTTTAATTCCCCGTCGGTATACTTTTTCAACTTAGAAGGTAGGGTAATTACCTACTAGATAAAAGTAGGTAGCTATTTATAAATCTGGATTATTTAATATAAATATCTGTTTACATCTATTTTTATTCTATATAGTATTTAAATTTAATATACTACCCGTTTTACTATTAACGTTAGTAGCCCATTTAACCAATCCGCTTCCCGTCTTTATAATAAGCCTAAGTACAAACTTCTAAGTATCGAACTATAACCTTTATAATAAGAAATTTTTAGTTGATATTAATAAGATTAGAGGTATTTTCAAAGCAATACCTACTATAGTAGGAATATAAGGAGGGTATTTATCACAGGCATTACTACCATATTCCTATATATAAATAGGTACTACACTATAGTAGTGCAGCTAACTTATAGCTATCTAGGTGTAGTACAGCAATTACGTACACAAGTGTTGTAGGCTGTATATTAGACTTAGAGCATATATTATATAATTCTCGTACGTATATAGGATTCTCTTCCTATTCCTCGTATAATAATTAAAGTCTTAATTTAGTACTTGCTCGCGCCCCGTAATAATATTAAATCTTAAAGGGGGGTTCTAATAATTAATTAATTTATTAGAGCTAATAATAAGACAAACCTTATTATAAAAGTAAATATTATTAATTAAGGGTAGCTTCTAATTAATTAGATTTCTTTATATTCTCTATATATTTACAATAACTAGGCGGGTTAATTATAAAGGTAGGGTATTAGTGTCTTTCGCAAGTAGTCTCTATATAAAACCTCGGCCACACTACCCAAATCATAGTGTACGGACCGAAACCAGGGTTTTCACCCGCAAAATAATTATTAATACTATTTAAATTTCATAGTTTTTTTATTAGTACATTCCTATATAGCCGGTTTCGCACTTTCGTATACTTTTCGTATAAAGAGTTCTAAGGGGGGGTCCCGGGGGGCGTAGCCCCCTAATATTAAAGTGAATAAAAGCAACCCAAAATTTAATTATATAGAGGTATTAGTAAATTATAATTTAAAATTTAACCTTATATAAACCAATTTAAAATCTAATTCTATACGTAATAGTTTAAAATCTAATTTTATATTTATACGGAAGGGTACGGCGTACCGCCCCGAATATTAGTAAGTATTAAATAGTAAAAACTAAAGACTCCTATAAGGGCCCCTTAAAAGGCTATTATAAAGGTCTTAAATTAGTAGGCTCCTTCTTTCCTTTTTCCTCCTTCTTTTTTTTTTTTTTTTATAATTGGGCCCCCGGGGGGGTAGGGGGGGGGGGTTCTGGATAAGGGTATTCACACTTTCACTTCTATACGAAACTCCTTATATAATAGAAAAAAAACTACTATTTAGAATCGAACTAGCGATCTCAAAAAAGAAATATAATAATAAAAACTATTAAACTACTAGCCCAATTAATTAAATAATTACTTTGGTTCTCCTTCTTATATAATAGAGTAAGGAAAAAAAAGATCTTAGGAAGTGCTAAATTTTAAAGTATTCCAATTATTATCTCTAGTATACTCTTAAAGCCAACTAATTAAAAGTCTTCGTTAACTAATAGCGCTTACTTTTATAATAAGACTTGTCAAAATATAAACCTTAGACTCCTTAATAAAATTTAATATACTAATAATTTTCCCGCTATAGTAAGTTTTTTAATAATTAACGAACTCCGAAGCTTATTGTCCTTACTTACTTTTAATAACTTCATTATCGGATCCTCCGCTAATACTAACTTCGGCCGAAGTTACTACTTCGTTCGCGATGTTAGAAATATACTTATTCTCAATTTTTTCTATAGCAATAGAAGCGGTACAATTATAATTAATCGAATAGAATATTCTACGCATCTAGAACATTAATCTTAAATATCTAATATTTAGATAGTACCGCCTCGACTTCTAATATTAATTTAATATTTAATATTAAATATCCTATAGTATATAGGGTACGCGCTAAAAAAAAATTTAGAAAAAAAAAAACCCTTAACCTTTTAATATAGACTACTTTTACCTTAAAGAATAAACCTATAATTAATATATAAAAATAATAATATTATTCCTATATAAAGTGTAATACGGAAGGAAGAATTAGGAAGAGTAAAAGCCGTGTACAAATGGATTAATATAATCTATTTAGGCGACTTACTTTCTTTATTTTATTACTTAAGTTTATATTATAATTAAAATGGTAATATAGTCCCGGCGCCCTATATTTATAGTTTAATTACTATTTTCTATTAGTATAATACTCTATATATATGAAAATGGACCGTATTACCTTTAGAGATATTACTTTTAAAAGTAAAAAATTACTTTTATTGATTTAAAGGTCGATGTTAACTGTTGCCTTACTAATTTATATTTAAAGAATATATTTTTTTTCGAATTTGAAATCGAACTTATTATTCTTATAGTCTGCTATAACCTTAATAGCGTAATAAAGGTCTACTACTTATATAATAAAATTAATACGCGTTTCTATAATACCCTAATCCACCGCGACCCTCCCGCTACGACTTTACTAAATAGCTCGATCTCTACCGCACAATCGCTTACAACCTCCAATCAATAGGATATTAAAGGTATATAGTACTATACTTCTATAGTACTATTTATTATAAATAAATACTATCTTTAGAGATAATAATTAAGTTTAGAATAACTATTCAATTTAGAAAAACCGTTCTATAGAGATTTGAGGGATTTAATTAGTTGGATTTAGGAATAAGTACTTCTTGCCTTCTTTCTAGTCTGTATTTTGGTAATTTTGTACGGTAATATTAAATTTGTATAGTTTTTTAGTTATATATAACTTTAATTCGAAGAAGGGAGTTGTAGATTGTATTTTTATACGGTAATTAATTAAATAATTATTCTTTTATACGGTTATTATATATTAATAGCTGTATAGGGCGGCTTATACTATAACCGTACTAGAATAAATACAACCTAAGTGCGAGTTTTACATTATACGAATAAAATATTTAAGTCTTATTATTACCCTAAGAGGTCTCGAATTCGAAAAGCGATACTCAGCGCGCAGTATCACTTTTCTACCCGCGTAGTATTACTATATAAGTAGGGTTATTTATAAAGGTATTACTACTAGCGTAGTGCTATTGTATTCCCTAGCCCTATAATACCTCTAATATAAATAGATATTTTAATAACTAACTTCGAAATTTATAATATAGTCTTAGTAAATATTATAGGGCTAGCCTATATACCTTATACCTAGTGCTAGCGTATAGTAATTTCTATTATAATTGCGAGCGAAAGTAAAAACCCCCCTATTAAGTACTTCTTTATACGGATATTATATATTTAATACTTACCCTATTTAATTAAATTTACTTATTATATTAAATAAGACTACTATACGTTATTATTACTACCGGCGAATTATTACCGGCAGTTAATTAATTAGAACGCTACCTACCGCGGGTCTATTAAACCCGCCGGCGGTTGCCTTTATAAGGTTAGCCTTCTGGACATTCGGCTGTACTTCTCTTCTTTCCTCCTTCGTACAATTACGTATAATTATATCTACTATCTACCCTTTGCTTGTAATAATTAATTACACTTTTTAATTATTGTATTTATAGTGTAAAACCTCTTTTTTATTGCGTAATTAATCTTTAATATTATTATATACGCGTATAAGAATCGTTTTATTAATAAATTACTGAATCCCGCACCCTAAAACCCCGACTGATAATTGTAATTATAATAATTACAATCTTAGTCTCGCTCCCTTTATTTAATAAATAAAGGTAGGCACTTTTTATTTAAAGGATAAGAGACTGCCTTACGCAACTATCTTTTTTATATTTAATAATGAGAGTAGCGATTATACGTCCTTCTTACCCGTTAGTAATATTAACGACCTTATTAATTTTAATACCCCTCCTAGGAGTATACCGTTTAATTTAAACGATATTATTTAAAACCCCGCCTTCCGTTCGATTATCGCTCTATTCGGTCGCCTTTACTATAATAACTTTGCTTAATATAAGGATATTACTATTAACTTCGAATATAGCGAAAATAAATTAAAGACCGTCCGTATAGTAATTACTAAAATTTAAAATAATTTCGATTAAAAGAACTTCGATTATTTCAATTTAATAACTAAATTTAGTACCCTCTAGAAGAAATTCGACGATCGTACTATAGACTATATTGCGCTTTAATCCTATAGCGCTAATGTTAAGTCCTTATATAATAACCTTATTAAAGTATCTAGTACTAATATTAGTAAAATATTATCCTTAAAATAAATTGTAGAAAATCCGCCGATCTTTACTAGTAAGGAGAGCATTAGCGCCGCTTGTAAGTACGAGATTTTTAAAGTATAGCGTTTCCGCATCTAATTCTAATAGAAGTACGACCCTCTCCTTTATATTAATAAGAATATTAAGATTATTCGTACCGCTATACTATTAGGTCCTAAAATTTTATTTAATATTTAAAATAATTTAAATATTATTTAAAATAGAGGAGATACGGATTCTTAGTATTGGAAAATAAGCGCCGAATTTATAGAGTACCTAATTACCTGTTTTTCTAGAACGTTAATTTAAAGATGGACGCTGGCCGTTGCTTTGAGGAGTTTTTTATAAAGAATATATCTTTTATAAAGTTCGAATTAGAGTTTATTAATTTAATAAATTTCTATAGCTTTAATAACTTTATAAAGGTCTATTATTTATATAATAAGATTAATAAATACCTCTGTAACGTTCTTACGTACTATAATTTCCCTAAGGCTAACGATTTTAAGAAATGGCTTATAATTTACCGTATTGTTGCTAGTAATTTGGAGGATGCCGACTACTGCCCTAAAATAAATGCCCGTATCTTCAGTAATAGCGCCCCCGCCGGTAGAAACTCTAATAGTAATAATATTAATACGGGTAGCGTTAGTTCTCGTAATGCCGATAACGTCCCTATTAGTTAGGGTAGCAATAAGATAGATCTTAATACCGTCGATTTCGCTGTTTTTATTTATAAAAATATTTTTAATTAATATATTTATAAGGGTAAATACCGCTGTTATAGTAGTAACGGCTATATTGCCCGCAATTACCTCGCTTTAGTTAATTATAATTCCTAAAGTCCCTAATATAATAAAGGTAAGAAGAATAAGGGTAGAGGAAGAGGTAAGGGTCGTTATAATAAGGAGGAAATCTATACCGCCGAAACCGCGCTTACCGCCGCCGCTACTACTGTAATCGGTAGTAAATACTATAATAAATTGGAAAATATTTAACTTTTATATCTAATTGCGTATAGAGGCCCTTCCTATCGGTATTATAGAGATAAGTTTTAAACTTTTCGGAATTAGAGGGTTTGGAGGAAGTTAAGATACAATTGTTAAATAGGTAGTTCTATTTCCTTAAATTCAATACTTTTATCCTTTTATATTATAATTAAATTGTATAAAGATTATTATATTACCTTTATTAATTCTAATTATTCCGTATTCGCCTTTATCGATCGTTCGTTTATAAATAAATATAACCTTCCCCATTTTCGCTTCCGCCGGGCAAAGAAGTTTGTCTTTACTAATAGAATAATTAAAGGTATTATTTCTAAAGGAGTAATAACTAAACTCCGGATTAGATACTATAGTAAAATAATTACTTTCTTAATTTATAATATTTTAAAAAACTATCCGGTTATCTTAGAATTCCTGTAAATATAATATTATAAGTCCGAGATTAACTACGACCGGTACGGAATATACTTTACTAACCCTATTTATAAAAGTTATTATCTGCTTACTAATTTCCCTAAATATTAATCGATAGTCCTAAGAGTTCTTACTAACTAAGTTTTAATTGTGGCCGTCCGTGGTAAGAATGCTTTAATTTATTAACTAATTCCGAGGTATAGAGCTATTAATCCTACTAGGAGGATATTAATAATTGCCCTAGGAAACGGAACTATTAGCCCTATTAAAATAGAGCCGGCGCTACTATTATCGTAGATTTTAGTAACGATTTTGAAAAACGGAGCTACTTACCTTATTTAAATAGAATTAACGCCGCCGCCGCTGCTATTTCCTATAATAGGGAGTATTAAGGGAACTTCGCCTACCTTCCGGGTTAATTACCGACCTATTTCAGCCCCTATTAAGGCGTTAATAACTAGTAGAGCCGGATTTAAAATTAATATTATAGGTACGACGGCCCTTCTTATTAAGATTAAGAACCTAATGCGCTACAACCCCTATATCTATTTTAATAGTTAGCGCGTTTCTATATATATAAAGCACCCCTGCAATGGTCGCTACTATAATTTTAATAGGGCTTCTTCTATTGAATTAAGTAATATTAAAGAATTTAACACGGTTATTTTCAATTTCGTCTACGAATCTTAATAATTATAGCCGTATATTACGAATTATATTAAATTCGAAAGATTGGCTATTGCAGCGGAAATCCGGAATATAGATTTAATTAAAGAGATAGTCGTAAATATTATAGCTAATAACGGTTAATAGTATAAGGAAAGTCTCCCTCCCCTCTTCCACCCCTTTATCGATAATTTAATTAGCGTTTACTTATCCGAGGAATTTCGGGAAGTAGCGGTTCTAACTAAAGCAATCTATCTAATTAGCAACCTCAATTAAAACGCGCTACTCTACGAGGAAACGATCTAATAGGTACATCTAATTAAAATTTTTAATAAAAACGTAAAAAAATTCCTCGATAAGGCCGACCGCCCGGTTAAAACGAGAAACGATATTATTGCCCTTTTAAAGAAGTTAAAGGGTCGTTAATATATTAACGAAGTAGTAGCGTTCCTCCCCTCCCTAATTAAAGAAGTCCTGCTTTACTAGTTATATAATTATAAAATTAAATTCTAGCCGGGGGCGATTCCTTCTATTATATAGTTGTATTATATATTTTTAATAAAAGTTAGCGTTATTAAGAAGTAGATTAATAATAATTTAAGAAAGAGTTTTATCCGCCCGTCTTAATCTATAGTTATTTTTCCTATTTTTTTAATTAAAAAGCCCGGCGGTAATGTCCGTATTTATATCGATTACCGCGGTATTAATAATATAATGTTAAAATAATATTACCTTCTACTATTAATTAAGGAGACCCTTAACGCTATTTATTGTACGAAGATTTTTACTAAATTCAATATAATCGCCGTATTTAATAGGATTCGTATAAAGGAAGGATATAAATAGCTTACTATTTTTATTATTTAATTTAGCCTTTATAAATTTATTATCTGCCCGTTCGGCCTTTAAGGAACCCTAAGAACCTTTTAGAATTATATTAATAATATTTTTTATAATATTTTTAATATATATACAATAGCGTACCTCGATAATGTATTAGTTTATTCGAATAACGAAGTAGACTACGAAAATTATGTTAAGGAGGTCCTATAACGGATAATCCGAGCGGGACTTCAAATCGATATTAATAAATACGAATTCTATATTATAAAAATAAAATATTTAGGCTTAATTATTATACTAGGAGGATTTAAAATAGACCCCAATAAGGTTTCTACCGTTGTAATTTAGAAGTAGGAAGTTCTAGAGACTAAGAGAGTACTATAGCGTTTCCTAGAGGTTTCGCCAATTTTTACCGACGATTTATTAAATATTTTTCGATTATCGCTGGTCCGCTATACGAATTAATAAAGAAATCGGCTGATTGGTAGTAGACTAATTAATACTAAAAGTCCTTTAAAGCCTTTAAAAAGGCTTTTAGTAGGTAGTAGCCCAATATTTCGAATTTATAACTAGTCTAAATAGACTATTATTAAAACGGACGCTTCGAATTGGGTTTATAGTAGTACTTTATCCTAATATAATGAGAAGGGAATTTTATACCTAGTCGCTTACTTTAATTAACGATATTCTTCGGCCGAATATAATTATAATATTTATAATAATAAGGAATTGTTCGCTATTATTAAAACCCTTAAGGAATAGTGCTATAAATTAGAGGGTATTTAAGAACCGTTCGAAGTCCTTACTAATTATAGAAATTTAAAAACCTTTACGATTAATAAGTAATTCACCTTTTATTATATATATTAGTCTCAATTCCTCTCCCGTTTTAACTTTATAATTAAATACCGCCCTAAATCTTTATAAGTACGTCCTAATACGCTAAATAAGAAGTTAAAGGACTTATTTAAGGATAAAGCCGATAAGAGGTTGTTAATTAGAAATAAAGTTTTATTTAATTATAATATTTTTATTAATAGAGCTTTCGTTCTAAAGGACGGAGGTAAGGAGGTCGATATTAATACCGAATATATTTATAATTTAAAAGTATTAAATAAGAAATTAATAGATAATTTAATAGTAGAAGGTTATAAGAAGTCGATAATATTTTAGGATATTATTGTATATCTATTGGATTCTAATTATTAAATATAGTTTAAAGAAATTAAAAATTATATAAAACGGGTCCCCTTCGTTAAATGCCGAGCGATTTAAGGACGGGCGTATTTCTATAACGCCGTCCTCATCGACCCTACTAATATAGAATTCTATTTTTCACTCTTCTAACGTATTTATAATTCGCCAGCTACCGGGTACCTAAGTTATAAAAAGACCTATTTATTACTATTACGGTCCTTTTTTTAATCGAGGATATACGTTACGGTCCGGTTGTACTATAAAACTTGTCTATATAGTTAAATTTAAACTATTACAATATATTTCCAATAGTTTCTTAAAATTATTAGTAGTACTATTTACGCTATAGAAGGATATTTCGGTCGACTATATTACCCTACTTACGCTATACCTACGCTGCGGACAGGAATTTAAGTATATTACTATTATTATTAATCAGTTTATTAAAATATAGTATTATATTTATTAATAGGATATTAAAGGTATATAGTACTATACCTTTATAGTATTGTTCGTTGTAAGTAAATACTATCTTTAAAGATAATTATTAAATTTAGAATAATTATTCTAGGGAGATTTGAAGGATTTAATTAGTTATATTAATTTAAGAATAGGTACTTCTTATTTTTTTTTATTCTATATTATAATGTAGCTTCCTAAGACCTTGTTACCCCCCCCCCCC